>NC_089752.1:70967819-71222819 GCF_040412425.1 Macrobrachium rosenbergii
CAGTGAAATCTTGTGTTTCTGCATTTTTTACATTTTCTGGTTTTTAAAATAACGCTGTTCTTTTACAGGTATTCCTTCCTCCCTCCTTCACGTTCCTCTTCAAGGAAGGGAGTGGTGTGACGTTTAATGATGAATTGACCTGAGTGTATTCATTGACATTTTTATGATTTGAATGACAGATGAATTATTTCTGTATTTCCTTAAATTATTGGGTGACTATGATTTGGACCTTACTTCTTTAGAAGATTTTCATAGTTATATTGAATCATTCGATTTCATTCTTAGTTTTTTTTTTAAGTTATTTTCGTTATTTTTTTGTCAATAAAGGTTTAGTTTTGTACCTAGTATCTCATTCCAGTAGTCCTTAGAATTTTGTTAGGGAAAGGAATAACTTATGATGTCAGCTCACGCTATCACACGATATCTCGGGAAAAGCGAGATACCAACCTATGTTCTTAAAACAGAGACTTAAATAACGTATAGGCCTCAGGATCGGCCTATTACAGTTTTGGTGGCAACGGTATACGGTAGTTAGGGGAGTTAGAAGGTGTTAGATAGTTAGATAATTGGATATTTAGGCATGTATACACTTCCGAATAGACATAATTTAGTGTTGGCATCTCAGAATAGGATTTTGTGGGGGTCAGCAGTGTAGATGTTGCTGGGAGGCGAGCGTCACTCGCAAGCTAGTATTTCTTGAAGAGTGCTTTGGGTAGGGTATAAATAGGGATAGATCGACGATATAATGTACAGTAATTGCGGTATTTTCACCACTAGTGTGTGTTAAAAACACGTGAAGACGACGTTCCAAGGTTACGACGCTTTTCAGATATATTCATCAGAAATTATTTCCCAGTTTGCAACGCATGTTCCGGGGTTACGACGTGTCGTATGCCGATCTGACGGAAGAAATACGGCTCCAAAATGGCAGAATAATCAAAATTTGGAGTTTTTTTTTTTTTAAAAACTCAATAAAATTGCAGTTTACATCATTTTCAATACACCCAAAGCATTAAAAGTTAAAGTTTTTTTTAGGATTTTTGACAATTTTCGACGATTTTTTGGTTTACAACATGGCAGAAAAACGGAACCCCCGTCATAAACCGGGGACTGCCTGTATATATATACACACATATATATGTGTGTATATATATATATATATAACATATACATATATACACAGGATGACCATCACTAATCCGGGGTCATTGGGACCTGGAGGGTGCCGGATTAGCCATTTTGCCGGATTAGCCATTTATTAGGCTAGAATACACGAAACCCAGCAGCTAAGCACCTCATCTTAGAATTAAAATATCCCATAAATCAGTACAAGTTGGTTAATAAAGAAAAGACAATTATCAAATACAGGTAGTGCTCGAATTACGATATTTCGAGTTTACGATGGGGTTAGCAATTAATACCGATACGAAAATATTTAGGAAATATTTTTAGATTTCGCGCAGGCAGCGAGAGAGACCAACTTACAATAGACCAACTTCTTTTCCTCCATCTCTTCATTCCATCTGCTAGTTAAAAAAGTAAAAGAGAATGATAAAAGTATTGTCAGTAACGTTATACTCTTGCGTAAATGCGTACAGCCATAAACAACCGAACAGGAAACTGTTGTTTTGCTACTAATTGTATCGGATAACAACTGTTTTGCTTGTATTTCAACCATCGTACGGTCAAACAATTGCTGTCGTTATGTTACAAATGACGTTAAGTACTGTACAATAGGACTGATATATTTTTTACACTATACCCATATTCGCTTTGGAGAGAAGATCGGCAAGGAAATATACTGCTTCAGTAACTTTAAGCTGCAAGTTGTAGCTGAAGCTGAGAAAACAATGTTCAAGCTGCTAATGACTATAAATTATCGTGCATCGGCAACATGGATGAAACTCGACCATAAATAAAATTGGAGAGAATGTATTTTAAAACTACTGGGCATGAAAGAATACAAATTACTGCTGTTTTCACGCCGATAAAAGATAAATACGTAAAGCTCGTATTATGATGAAATCAAGAGAAAATAGCGAATGGCATCTTGATTTTTTTTACACAAAACAAACATGCCCCTAAAACAGCCAGCCGCAATTCCCACGAACGTTATATATTAACGAAAAAAATAGCTAAATTAATTTCACAACGAGACGTATTTAAGTTATATTTCGACTTAAAAACACTTCGTATGACGAAAAATATCCTTGTCCCAAATAAATTATCTATATTCATTTACGTTTACTAGAAGCAAGAAAAGCGCACTGAACTGAGTTAAATGCGGCGAAATAGGGTTAAATGCGGCGAAATAAACACCGCATTATCGATTCCAAAACAAAACATTGATCACAATTTATAATACAAAAGCAATATGAGAATATACGCAATTGGATACAATGCAGTAGTAAAGCATAACTTTTTAAAAGATCCATGAAAAAGATGCACATTCGTTATGTTGATGTTTGTATAAAAAAAAAAAAAAGTATACCTTAGTTTAACCAGACCACTGAGCTGATTAACAGCTCTCCTAGGGCTGGCCCGAAGGATTAGACTTATTTTACGTGGCTAAGAACCAATTGGTTACTTAGCAACGGGACCTACAGCTTATTGTGGTATCCGAACCACATTATAGAGCGAAATGAATTTCTTTCACCAGAAATAAATTCCTCTAACTCTTCATCAGTCGACCGGGGAATCAGACTCCGGCCCAGCAAGTGCCAGTCCACAGCTCTACCAACTCACCCAACGAAGAGCTTGATGTTTGTATAATGCTGTTAATATGTGAATAGAGTTCAGTATAATGTAGGATAGGCTACTGTATATTTAGCCTATACGATATACCTTAGCGTAGGCCAAAAGACAATAATAAATGTAAAAAATGGAACAGCACAAGCATGCTTGAGTTTACAAACACCTCCAGTTTGTCGATGTAGCACACAGCGCCACCAATCGAAGCGGCCGGCGAGCGAGTTAGCACAGGAAATTTGAAAATTAAGTGCGGAAACATTAGAAATAACTCTAGCCGAAATTTGTGCCGGATTACTTATTGTTCCGGACTACTGATTGCCGGATTAGTGATGGTCAACATTTAAAAGCATTTAAAGCCCACACATGCTGCTGCTGCTGCTGCTGTTTGGAAAAGTACACCTTGTACAGGTATATATAATTTTTTTGACTTTCTGCACTGAATTTTCATCCAATCATGGGTCCTAATATGTTAGGGAATCATAATATTTACTGAAAGATGTTTTACAGTGATTTTGTACACTATTCCAGTAGACTCTGTTATGATATTTACCATAAATACTGAATGTTTATGTAATTAGTACTGCGATACACCAACAGGGTGGCTCTGCGGTTTGTTTACATCTGCCACAAGCTGCCGAGTTCCAACGTAATTTAGGAAATTTTTCTTAATTTTATGATAACAGACATACAGTAATTAGGCTTATAAATACTGTATTATTAATTTAATGTTATAATCGGGCTTGTTTTTCAATGTTATCATTATTAACAACAGTTTTTGTGTGTACCCGTTACAGTACATTCTGGTAGTGCCTATAGGCTTCCTAGCCTAGCCTATGGCGCTCGATTTATCATCGGTAATACGGCCGCAGTGGTCGTAGGCCAATTTTTTGGATACAGTGTGCATTTAAAAATGTAAAAAGTGCTTCTGATATGGTAAGTTATCCCTTAAACGCCGAAGCCCTATTTACAAAAACATCTCCCGTATGCCGGCGGCGTTCGGGAGGTAGCGCCGAAGCGGAAAAAAAGTTTTTTTCAAAAAATCACAGCACGCTTAGTTTTTAAGATTAACAGTTCATTTTTGGCTCCTTTTTTTCTCATTGCCTGAAGTTTAGTATGCAACCATCAGAAATGAAAAAAAATATCATTATCATATATAAATATTGGAATATATGACAGCAAAAAAAAACTTGTATATAATTGTATACAAATCGCGCTGTAAGCAAAACGGTTAAAGTTAATGAATTCATTTTTTTAGTTGTATTGTACACTAAATTGTGATGATTTTGGTATATAACAGATTGTAAAACGATTAAAGCAACAGAGAAAATATTATCATAAAATGATGCATGAATTTGTAACACGCGGATGTAAAAAAAAGTTTTTTCAAAAATTCACCATAAATCGAAAACTTGTGCTAGAGACTTTACAATTGTTTCAAAATGAAGGAAATTGATTGAATATTACTAGACTGTAAGATTTTTAGCTTACAATTGCATTTTTTTACCATTTCGATCGAGTTAACGTTGACCGAAGGTCGATTTTTTTCTATTTATCGTTATTTATATGAAAATATTTCAAAAATGGTAAAAGCTAAAAGCATGATTTATTTTTTGTTGTATTCTACATGAAATTGCGCACATTTTGATGTATAACACTTTATGTAACGAATAATATAAAACGGCGAAAAAATTACGACAAGGTGACTCAAGAAATGCCAGGATTTTCAGCGGAGTCCACGTGCGTGGAGCGAAGGAAAAAGTTTTTTTCAAAAATTCACCATAAATCAAAATATTGTGCTGGAGACTTTCCGTTTGTTGCAGAATAAAGGTAAATGATTGATTGTTACTAGAATGTAAGAATTTTGGCTTACGATTGCGTTTTTCGAGCATTCCGGTTGAGTCAAAGTTGACCGAATGTTAAAATTTTCTCAGTTATCGTGATTTAAATGAAAATATTTGAAAACTGTTACGAGCTAAAAGATGATTTATTTTTTGTTGTATTCTACATGAAATTGCGCACATTTTGATGTATAACACTTTATGTAACGAATAATATAAAACGGCGAAAAAATTACGACAAGGTGACTCAAGAAATGCCAGGATTTTCAGCGGAGTCCGCGCACGCGGAGCGAAGGAAAGTTTTTTCAAAAATTCACCATAAATCGAAATATTGTGCTAGAGACTTTCTGTTTGTTGCAGAATAAAGGTAAATGATTGATTGTTACTAGAATGTAAGAATTTTGGCCTACGATTGCGTTTTTCGAGCATTTCGGTCGAGTCAAAGTTGACCGAATGTTAAAATTTTGTCAGTTATCGTGATTTAAATGAAAATATTTGAGAAACTGTTAAGAGCTAAAAGAATGATTTATTTTTCGTTATATTCTACATGAAATTGCGCACATTTTGATGTATAACACTTTATGTAACGAATAATATAAAACGGCGAAAAAATTACGACAATGTGACTCAAGAAATGCCAGGATTTTCAGCAGAGTCCACGCGCGCCGAGCGAAGGAAAATGTTTTGTTAAAAAATTCACCATAAATCGAAATATTGTGCTAGAGACTTTCCGTTTGTTGCAGAATAAAGGTAAATGATTGATTGTTACTAGAATGTAAGAATTTTGGCCTACGATTGCGTTTTTCGAGCATTTTGGTCGAGTCAAAGTTGACCGAATGTTAAAATTTTGTCAGTTATCGTGATTTAAATGAAAATATTTGAAAACTGTTAAGAGCTAAAAGAATTATTTATTTTTTGTTGTATTCTACATGAAATTGCACACATTTTGATGTATAACACTTTATGTAACGAATAATATAAAACGGCGAAAAAATTACAACAAGGTGACTCAAGAAATGCTGACATTTTCAGCAGAGTCCGCGCGCGCGGAGCGAAGGAAAAAGTTTTTTCCAAAAATTCACCATAAATCAAAATATTGTGCTAGAGACTTTCCGTATGTTGCAGAATGAAGGTAAATGATTGATTGTTACTAGAATGCAAGAATTTTGGCCTACAATTGCGTTTTTCGAGCATTTCGGTCGAGTCAAAGTTGACCGAATGTTAAAATTTTGTCAGTTATCGTGATTTAAATGAAAATATTTGAAATCTGTTAAGAGCTAAAAGAATGATTTATTTTTTGTTGTATTCTACATGAAATTGCGCACATTTTGATATATAACACTTTATGTAACGAATAATATAAAACGGCAAAAAAATTACGGCAAGGTGACTCAAGAAATGATGACATTTAAAGTGGATTTCCCGCGCGCGGAGCGAAGGAAAAAGTTTTTTTTCAAAAATTCACCATAAATCGAAATATTGTGCTAGACTTTCCGTTTGTCGCAGAATAAAGGTAAATGATTGATTGTTACTAGAATATAAGAATTTTGGCCTACGATTTCGTTTTTCGAGCATTTCAGTCGAGTCAAAGTTGACCGAATGTTAAAATTTTGTCAGTTATCGTGATTTAGATGGAAATATTTGAAAACTGTTAAGAGCTAAAAGAGTAATTTATTTTTTGTTGTATTCTACATGAAATTGCGCACATTTTGATGCATAACACTTTATGTAACGAATAATATACAACGGCGAAAAAATTACGACAAGGTAACTCGAGAAATGCTGACATTTTCAGTGGATTTCCCGCGCGTGGAGCGAAGGAAAAAGTTCTTTTCAAAAATTCACCATAAATCGAAATATTGTGCTAGAGACTTTCCATTTGTTGCAGAATAAAGGTAAATGATTGATTGTTACTAGAATGTAAGAATTTTGGCCTACGATTGCGTTTTTCGAGCATTTCGGTAGAGTCAAAGTTGACCGAATGTTAAAATTTTGTCAGTTATCGTGATTTAAATGAAAATATTTGAAAACTGTTAAGAGCTAAAAGAATGATTTATTTTTTGTTGTATTCTACATGAAATTGCGCACATTTTGATGTATAACACTTTATGTAACGAATAATATAAAACGGCGAAAAAATTACGACAAGGTGACTCAAGAAATGCCGACATTTTCAGTGGATTTCTCGCGCGCGGAGCGAAGGAAAGTTTTTTTCAAAAATTCACCATAAATCGAAATATTGTGCTAGAGACTTTCCGTTTGTTGCAAAATGAAGGTAAAGGATTGAATATCACCTGAATATTAGATTTTTTGCTTACCCAAAAAAGACCCAAATAAATAAATAAAAAAAATATATATATATATGTATGTATGTATATATATATATATATATACATACATACATACATATATATATATATATATATATATATATATATATATATATATATATATATATATATATATATATACATTCATACATACACATATATATATTATATTGTTTTTTACTTTGGTACGGATACATAACTAAAAGGAATGCTTGTGAAAAACTTTGTTTTTGCATAAAACGAAATAATATACAAAACACCAATAAATACAGATATATAAAAACTTGTAATAAATATAAAACTAAAAATAAATTCAATGCAGAATACTCACTCGTAATCCTGACCCTTCGTTCTGTTCTTGTTTTCTCCCTCCTCCATTGAAGAGTCTTGCATTTTTTCCTCGACATGACATGAGGCACAGGCGGAGGAGGGAGACGCGCCCTTACTGTGGATGGGCCGCGCCTGGCGACCCGCTCGCCCTCCGGTGTCGCTCGGGTAGGCGCACTCCAATATATAACCGCAGTGTGGTACTTGCGGTTACACTCCTCGAACCTGCAAAGTGCTACCTTGCAGGCGTGACAGACGTACCGGGTGTCTCTCCTTCTGCCATTCATATGGCACACCCAGCACTGTTTCTGTTTACGCCCTTCTAGGAGCTCCAGTGTGTGATCTCCTGGCTGCAGCCGACACACAGGGTCGACTACCCGACGGGACACTGGAATGTGAGGGAGGGCGGCAGCATCACCAAGGGCGGCGGCATCATCCAGGGCGGCGGCATCATCAACGGCGGCGGCATCTTCAAGGGCGGCGTCGGCAGGAGCAGGAAGACCGAGGCTGGCCCTCCTAGCGACATCTGCCCTTTCCTCTCGGGGCAGAGCTGGAGCTCGGGGCAGGGGAGCGGTGTTGGAAGGCCACTCCTCTGGGTTGAAGTTTATGAGGGCATTCCCAGCCTCCTCAAGAAACTGGATGTGGGTCAACCTCTGAGCATCAGAATTGTACCCACATTTAAGGATGTAGGCATTCTGGAGGGCCAACTGAAGGAGGTATTTGACGAGCTTCTGTGTCCACCTCCTGGTTCTCCTGGCGAAGGGATAATACTGGATGAGTTGATCAAAGAGATCAACTCCTCCCATGTGCCTGTTGTAGTGCCCGATGACAGTAGGGCGTTGGACACGAAACTCCTCATACGTAACTCGGCCCTGCCGACGTGTCTTCTTCCGCTGAATGATCTCTTCTTGGATGGGCTCATGACTCATCGTAATCATGGGCACGAGTCGGACCCCCTTCCAACAGATGACGAAGACATCTCCCTTCCGCCGCCACTCTGTCTCTCCTCTTACCAGATGTTGCGGGTGGCTAGCAAACCTCATGAGGACATTCGGGGCCCACGCACCAACCGAAGGGTACCACTGACGTGCACACCTGCTTCATACAGTTCCTGGGCCAGGGATACCGAGTTATAATAATTATCCATAAACAGGTGGTATCCCTGGTTACGGAAATGATCCACAAGACCGAAGACAGTGTCACGCAGCGTGGAGAAGACCCCAGAATGCACCGAGAAGTCCACAACGTATCCAGTGTTGGCTTCCGTAATGAAAAATAACTTTACACCATATTTCTTTGGCTTTTTGGGGTTGTACACTTTTATACTTAGACGCCCTTTGTATGGCATCATCCCCTCATCCAAAGAAAAGGTTCTTGGAAGGAACCACGAGAAACTGGCACCGTTCACGAATGTACTCCAACACTGGACGGACTAAGATGAGGCGGTCAGGGTTATTCCGGGGTACAGCCCTTCGGTTGAAGGCGTTGAAATACCTGTCCATCGCCAGGAAACTATCACGGGGCATAATGCCGGGCACATTGGGCGTGCCAAAAAACCATTCCGCCTCCAATATTGCCTGGCGTCGGCAGCAGGCATCATTCAAAAAAATGTGGAGCCCCAAAAAATGCGCCATGTCCGTGAGGTTGCAGCCCCGCCAGCGATCGACAACGTCGTCTGCAGTTCCTCACGGCAGTACCGGCGTAATCTGCGGTCTCTGCAACTAGGAATTCCAGCAATTCCCGCGTCAGGAAGAGCTGAATGAACCCCAGTGCAGTGAGAGGCACAGGGACGGTCAGTCCAGGTGCTGCCGTGAATGGGTGCATGTTAGGTGGGGTGGGGTCCTCCAACCACCCCTCATCACTTTCGGACAAACGGCCTTCACCCAAGCTGCCGCGACGTTGCGACCTTCTACGGGCATGTGCTCGTGCACATGCATGGGCACGTCTACGCACTCCCACCCTCTCAGCTGGTCCGTCTCCCTCACTTTCACCATCACTTTCTGTCTCGTCCCCACCAGCCACAATCGGGGCCTCCTCCTCCTCCTCAGACTCTCCCTCATACGCACTGAAACCACTAAATTCCAATTCACTTTCCTCCTGTGGCTCCCGTACGGACATTGGGGGCAAGTACTCGTCATCACTAACATCAGGTGTGATGTCCTCATCACTGGATGACCAACTGCCACCGAAATCAGGACTTCCCACCTGCTCTCGATCGAGCTCCGACAAGTACTCGCCAATGTCCTTTTGTTGGAGGCCTCCCAAATGCTTTCGGATGCCCCTCAGGACACCCCGATGCTTCCTAGGGGTCGTAAAAGGCACGGGATGTGGTCCTTGGTCCCCTTCGGTCACACGTGGCCGCACAACACGGCGTTGAGAAGCTGGGTCATCTTGGGTACTTGGTCCCTCTCCAGCATCCCAGTCTAAAACTCGTCTCACACGCTCACTACCGACAGGCAGTATGCGCCATTCACGGTCCTGACGACGTTGAGACATCTCTGCAAACGTCCTGTTGCCTCACAAATACGCAAACACTCGCCAAAGTTCAGCAAAACACGGATGCGTCAAAAAATTGCTCTCGGACGATGCGGCGCTGATGCTTTCTGGTACGAGAAGGAGGGAATTCGCGCATGCGCGTCTGGGTGACGCTTATAAACAAAACAACAGCTTGATCCGTGAACTCCCAGCATCCCTCAAGGCGCGTGATTTAAAACCTTTCGCAAACTAGGCCTATAATTATTTTTCCGCGAATATTTAAAAAAAGCATTTTTAGTCAACGTATGGTACGTCCATTTGACACCCAACAGAATTTTAGTCGACGTATGGTACGTCCAGTAGGCGTTTAAGGGTTATTCAACTCTGAACTTATTTAATTGTAATTTGTGTAATGTTTTGTATAAAAAGGTAAGGTTGGGGTAATGACTGGTGGTCAGGAATTGATTAATCCATTTTCAGTTATTTCTTATGGGAGAAATTAACTCATAATTCGACTAAATCGAATCTCGACGCTTCTTCTGGAACGAATTAGCGTCGAGGTCCGAGGTTCTACTGTATATATATTAGATATTTACATACAATATATATATATATATATATATGTGACCTCTGAAAGATGGGTCAGCTGTTTGAGGGTCCATTTAACTATACACAGCATGCTTGAGTGTCATTCGCATACCACAAGAAGTCGCAGAAGTTCCTTGGTGACAAGACACGAGGAGCGAAAATGCGGTTTCAGCTTAGAACATTCTAGAAGGTGATCCGGTTATAAAACCAGATTTGAAGAAAGTATTCAAATGGAGTGCGTGGGTATGTGTGTGACCAGGTACCTCGTGACACCCTTAATGCAAGAGGCATGTCTTACCGTACTTTGACCTCGAATGATGTCATGAGAGTATGATCATATGTGTGTTGACAAATCCCATATAATGCATGCTCTTCATAGAGTGAGTGGGACAATCAGAACCGTATTTTGAGTGTGTGCTCGGGTGACAGAGAAAAACACCCGGACTGGAACTGTGTCTCCAGAGGAGAATGGTGAAGTGAGTACTGCTCATAAACATTTTAAACTTTTCTTTCAGAACTATGGGCACAGACATTACCCCTGTGGCAGTGAAATCTTGTGTTTCTGCATTTTTTACATTTTCTGGTTTTTAAAATAACGCTGTTCTTTTACAGGTATTCCTTCCTCCCTCCTTCACGTTCCTCTTCAAGGAAGGGAGTGGTGTGACGTTTAATGATGAATTGACCCGAGTGTATTCATTGACATTTTTATGATTTGAATGACAGATGAATTATTTCTGTATTTCCTTAAATTATTGGGTGACTATGATTTGGACCTTATTTCTTTAGAAGATTTTCATAGTTATGTAGAATCATTTGATTTCATTCTTCGTTTTTTTAAAAGTTATTTTCGTTATTTTTTTGTCAATAAAGGTTTAGTTTTGTACCTAGTATCTCATTCCAGTAGTCCTTAGAATTTTGTTAGGGAAAGGAATAACTTAACCCTTTAACGCCGAAGCCCTATTTACAAAAACGTCTCCCGTATGCCGGCGGCGTTCGGTGAGTTAGCGCCGAAGCAAAAAAAAAGTTTTATTCAAAAAATCACAGCACGCTTAGTTTTTAAGATTAAGAGTTAATTTTTGGCTCATTTTTTTTGTCATTGCCTGAAGTTTAGTATGCAACCATCACAAATGAAAAAAATATCATTATCATATATAAATATTGGAATATATGACAGCGAAAAAAAAACTCGTATATAATTGTATACAAATCGTGCTGTAAGCAAAACGGTTAAAGCTAATGAGTTAATTTTTTTTAGATGTATTGTACACTAAATTGCGATGATTTTGGTATATAACATATTTTAAAACGATCAAAGCAACACAGAGAAAATATTATCACAAAATGATGCATGAATTCGTAACGCTCAGACGTAAAAAAATGTTTTTTTCAAAAATTCACCATAAATCGAAATATTGTGCTAGAAACTTCCCGTTTGTTGAAAAATGAAGCTAATTGATTGAATATTACTAGACTGTAAGTGTTTTAGCTTACAATTGCAGTTTTCGACCATTTCGGTCGAGTTAAAGTTGACCGAAAGTCAAATTTTTTCTATTTATCGTGATTTATATGGAAATATTTCAAAACCGATAAAAGCTAAAACCATGAGTTATTTTTTGTTGTATTGTACATGAAATTGCGCACATTTTCATATATAAAACTTTATGTAACGACTAATATAAAGCAGTGCAAATATTACGGCAACGAGACGAAAGAATTTCTGAGATGTTCGGCCGAGTTACCGCGCAGACGTAAGGAAAATGTTTTTTTAAAAAATTCACCATAAATCGAAATATTGTGCTAGAGACTTCCAATTTATTGCAAAATGAATTTAAACGATTGAATATTACTAGAATGTAAGAGTTTTAGCTTACAATTGCGTTTTTTTACCATTTCGGTCGAGTTAAATTTGACCCGAAGGTTGAAATTTTGGCAGTTATCGTGATTTATGTGAAAATATTTCAAAACTGATAAAAGCTACAACCATGAGCTATTTTCTGTTGTATTCTACATGAAATTGCGCACATTTTCATATATAAAAGTTTATGTAACGACTAATGTAAAACGATGCAAACATTACGACAACATGACGAAAGAATTTCTGAGATGTTGGCCGAGTTACCGCAAGCAGACGTAAGGAAAAATTTTTTTTTCAGAAATTCACCATAAATCGAAATTTTGTGCTAGAGACTTCCAGTTTCTTGCAAAATGAAGGTACATGATTGAATATTACTAGAATGTAAGAGCTTTAGCTTTTAATTGCGTTTTTTGACCATTTCGGTCGAGTTAAAGTTGACCGTAGCTTGAAATTTTGGCAGTTATCGTGATTTATATGAAAATATTTCAAAACTGATAAAAGCTACAACCATGAGTTATTTTCTGTTGTATTCTACATGAAATTGCACACATTTCCATATATAAAACTTTATGTAACGACTAATATAAAACAGTGCAAACATTACGACAACGTGATTTAAAGAATTTCTGGCGCGGACGTAAGGAAAAAAGTTTTTTCAGAAATTCACCATAAATCGAAATATTGTGCTAGAGACTTCCAATTGGTTGCAAAATGAAGGTAAATGATTGAATATTACTAGATCGTAAGAGTTTTAGCTTAAAATTGCGTTTTTTTACCATTTCGGTCGAGTCAAAGTTGACCGAAGGTTGAAATTTTGGGAGTTATCGTGATTTATATGAAAATATTTCCAAACTGATAAAAGCTACAACCATGGGTTGTATTTTGCTGTATTGTACATGAAATTGCACACATTTTCATATATAAAACTTTATGTAATGGCTAATATAGAACAGTGCAAAAATTACGACAAAATGACGAAAGAATTTATGAAATTTTCGGCTGAGTTACCGCCCGTGCGTAAGAAAAAAGTTTTTTTCAAAAATTCACCATAAATCGAAATATTGTGCTAGAGACTTCCAATTTGTTGCAAAATGAAGGTACATTATTGAATATTACTAGAATGTAAGATTTTTAGCTTACAATTGCGTTTTTCGACCATTTCGGTCGAGTCAAAGTTGACCGAAGGTTGAAATTTTTTGTAGTCGACGTACGGTACGTTCATTCGGCACCCAACAGACAATTTTAGTCGACGTATGATACGTCCAATAGGCGTTTAAGGGTTACGATGTCGGCTCATGCTATCACACAATATCTCGGGAAAAGCGAGATACCAACCTCTGTTCTTAAAACGGAGACTTAAATTTTTCTTTTTTTGTTGTTACTTTAATGTGAAATTGTCTTTTTCATTGTGCTATAACTGATGATAGGGACAATTGTGTGTGTGTGCTTTTTTTTTGTCATTGCGTTGTAACTAATGTTTCCATTGCGACAACTGTGTTACGTCATCACCGTGGTGATGTAGTAATTGCGTCACGAGTTTGGGTGGAGCGTCTTGCTTGCTTTGCCACGCCTATATTAAGCGCTGTGTGCATGTCGCATATATTGTATCTTCTTTTTTTTTTAATAGCAATCTGCTGTTCACATCGGCTTGTGGGGTTTAAGAGCGATGTTTTATTGTTGTGTTATTTCTGGGAACTTTTATAATTGGGTAGCATTTTGTTTGATATTTGTGAATTGCGAGGTGCAAGCGTTTTTAAGCAAGTGTGTATGCACTTCTTAGTTTTTGTAATGACACACATATGTGCGTGTGAGTAAGGTGTGTACGTGTGTAGAGCGGTTGCATTTGCTTGAATGACATTTTCTGCTTGGACAAAGGGGGAAGTGTGCATCCAGCAGTTTTTGCCTTTGGAGACAGAGCGAGTCTCTGAGGGTGTGGTACTAAGCATTTTTTCTATAGGCATCATCAGGCCTTGAATGAGGATTGAGGGGGTATTAGGGAGGGGGAGTTGCTGCTCGCAGGGGGTGGGAGACGAATTTTTCTCCCTCCCTCTCTCTCTCTCTCTCTCTCTCTGTGCTTGAGAGGCAATTCCCATGTTTTTTTTTTATGTCCTTTTGTAGCTTGGCCTTGGAAGAAGTGAACTTGACCCCTTTTGACTGACTAAAAGAGACATCAGCTGTGTACGTAAACAGCACTTTTTTTTTTCTCTTTCTCTCTCCAAGGGATTTGGGAATTTAACTGCAAGGGTTAGCTAATTTTGAAATTAATCTTTGGAATGTAGTTTCATGATGGGTTTAATTCACTGGGAATTTATTTAAGGGGTTACTAATAATAAATTTAGTTTTTGGGTTTATGTAATTTTGAATTTAATTAAGGGTTTAATTAATTTATTTTTGAATTTTATGGTGGTTTTGTAAACTTTTGATTTAATTGTTTGTTTCGGGAACTTTGAATTTGATTGTAATTTTAATTAAGCTGGGATTTAATGATGGGTCCGGGTTAGTACCTTTCTTTTGAGTTTCGGGGATTAATTGTAGAGTAAAGGGATTTAACATTGTAATTTTGTGTTGTATGGGAATTCTGTTAAGGGAAATTGTTCTGCCTTTGTTTTTTTGTTTTGATAGAGGGTATACTTTCATGGGACCCTGGGAATTTTTGCATTTGTGATTAGCCAAGAGTAAGTTTGTGAATTTAAGTACAAATATGAGGGGAGGTAGTAGTGATCAGAGACTCCTTAGAGCAGCCTGTGGTTGCGTAGGACGCGGAAATCCAGTCCGCGGTCCAAAGATTTTGGTTGCAAGTCATAATAGCCCAAGATTGATGGGTGGCTTGAGTTCTAGGATCCCATGGGGTTGCTACTTTAACTGTAATATGCAGGGTCACATTAAGAGATTTTGTCGTGTTAAGTACTGTAGCAGTTGTAAGAGTTATGATCATCCTTGGCAGTCTTGCCCGTCTCGGAGACAGTATAACAGGCCCACATTCCAGAATTTTGGTAGTCCAGATAAGGAAGTACCTCACACGAATTGTTCAAGGGGATCTGGTAATCGGCAGACTTTGTCGACAGACCAGTCGTTTGTAAAGGAAAACTCGATGGGTGTCTCTTGGGATATTGGACTTTTGGGAGAACCCGCAAGGTCGAAGCCTGTTGTAATTGGGTCGGTACAGGGAGTAAATATAAGGGTCTTTCTTGATACAGGTGCCTCCATTAACCTGATGAACGAAGAACTGCTCAGATCCGTGTTTCCCGATCGACCTTTGAGACCTGCGCAGGAAGCTGTATGCGATGTTCAGGCAAATAAATTAAGAATTTTGGGTAGTTTGGAAATAGATTTATCCATTGGGGGTAGATCTTTGATGGAACCATTTCTGGTTATAAGGGGATGTGCTTTGGGAAATACATTGTTGCTGGGACATCCGGCATGTCGGAGACGAAAGATATCAGTTCATACAGGGGTTTCCGGTATAACTGTGGGGGTGTCTGTGTGTTTGTGCCGTATGAGGGGACAGACGTGAGTGTAGTGAGTGATAATGTCTCGGGAGTACATGTGGGTCCGGGACTGAATGATGAACATATGTCGGGGGATGAGAAGCACTATAAGGGAGTTTTGACTGAGGATGTGGTGTTGGGGATGGTTGCGATGGTGAAAATGCGAGTGAAAGGGGTGCATAAATCCAGCCAGATGTGCGTGGATGAGGGTAGCGAGAAGTTGAAAGGAGTTTTGTGTACGAGTTCTGTAAATGATGTAACGAGTTCAGGGGAAACTTGGGTGGAGTTGCTAAACTGTAACGATACAGTTCGTAATTATCAAAAGGGTACTTATGCAATCGACTTTGTTGACTGGGTCGATGTAGATAATTCAGTGAACATTGTCGGGGATTTCTGCTCTTTTTCAGAAGCAGATTTACAAGCTAGAAGGCAAGTGTTTAGAGATCAGTTAGCTAATGCTGATTACAAGGAATATGCTGAGGGTGTAGAAGATGTTTTAGCAGAGTTTGCGGACATAGTCGCACTCAAAGGGGATAAGTTAGGAGTAACGAATGTGTTAGAACATAAGATTCAGTTGGAGGACAAGACTAAGCATATTTTTGTTCCTTCATATAGGATTCCTTTTACGATTAGGGAACAGGTAGAACGAGAGGTTAATAGGTGGGAAGACGAAGGCTTTGTTAGGCCTAGCGCATCACCTTTCAATTTTCCATTGCTTGCAGTCCCCAAGAAAGATGGCTCAGTCAGAGTTTGTGTAGACTTTAGGAAATTGAATGAGAAAACCATTCCTGATCACTACCCTGTGGCGTGTTTGCCAGATTTATTTTGTGAGATTGGGGGTAAGAGTATTTACTCTTCAATTGATCTAATGCAAGGGTACCTGCAGGTTCCGCTAAGTGAGGAGAGTCGAAAGTACACGGCTTTCTCTTTGCCGAAGGGTCATTATGAGTTCACCCAAATGCCACTTGGTTTGACAGGCAGTCCGATGACTTTTACTAGATTGATGAATACGGTTTTGCATGGCATGTTAGGGAAGAAAGTCCATAAATACATGGATGATATCTTAGTTGCCACTGATTCAGAAGAGGAGCATCTAGAAGTTCTTAGGGAAGTTTTTAGAAGACTTAGGTTAGCTGGTTTGAAGATAAAGTTAGCTAAATGTAATTTGCTCAAAAGCAGATAGTATATTTAGGGCATGTCATTTCTAAAGAGGGTGTCAGAGTAAATGATGATAAGGTTAAGGCAATTGTAGAGTTTCTGAGGGATGATGTGCAGTTTGTTTGGGGAGAGGGACAGCAAGGAGCATTTCAAACAATCAAAGATACTTTAACATATCTCCCAGTGTTGAAGTTTCCGGATTTAGAACGTCCAATCACGTTAGTGACAGACGCGAGTAAAGACGGGATAGGCGCATGCCTTATGCAGAAGTTCTATGGAAAACTCCACCCAATTGCATTTTACAGTAGGAAGTTTAAGACACGAGGTAGTAATGAGCGCCTCATGTCGGTGGTCGATAAGGAGGCGTTTGCTGTGGTATCGGCCCTCGTACATTTTAAGGTATTGTTAATGGGTACTCAGGTAGAGGTTTTGACTGATCATAAGCCATTGGTAGATCTTTTTAATAAGCCGGATCTTTCACCCAAAAGAGCCCGATGGTATCTAACAATCAGGGATTTTGATGCTAAAATAAAGTATATTGAGGGCAGACAGAATGTGGTAGCACATCACAAAATGATGCATGAATTCGTAACGCGCGGACGTAAAAATTTTTTTTTTTTCAAAAATTCACCATAAATCGGAATATTGTGCTAGAGACTTCCCGTTTGTTGAAAAATGAAGCTAATTGATTGAATATTACTAGACTGTAAGTGTTTTAGCTTACAATTGCAGTTTTCGACCATTTCGGTCGAGTTAAAGTTGACCGAAAGTCAAATTTTTTCTATTTATCGTGATTTATATGAAAATATTTCAAAACTGATAAAAGCTACAACCATGAGTTATTTTTTGTTGTATTGTAAATGAAATTGCGCACATTTTCATATATAAAACTTTATGTAACGACTAATATAAAACGGTGCAAATATTACGACAACGAGACGAAAGAATTTCTGAGATGTTGGCCGAGTTACAGCGCAGAGCGTAAGGAAAATGTTTTTTTTCAAAAATTCACCATAAATCGAAATATTGTGCTAGAGACTTCCAATTTATTGCAAAATGAAGGTAAACAATTGAATATTACTAGAATGTAAGAGTTTTAGCTTACAATTGTGTTTTTTTACCATTTCGGTCGAGTTAAAGTTGACCGAAGGTTGAAATTTTGGCAGTTATCGTGATTTATGTGAAAATATTTGAAAACTGATAAAAGCTACAACCATGAGCTATCTTCTGTTGTATTCTACATGAAATTGCGCACATTTTCATATATAAAAGTTTATGTAACGACTAATGTAAAACGATGCAAACATTACGACAACATGACGAAAGAATTTCTGAGATGTTCGGCCGAGTTACCGCGTGCAGACGTAAGGAAAAAATTTTTTTTTTCAGAAATTCACCATAAATCGAAATATTGTGCTAGAGACTTCCAGTTTCTTGCAAAATGAAGGTACATGATTGAATATTACTAGAATGTAAGAGTTTTAGCTTATAATTGCGTTTTTTTACCATTTCGGTCGAGTTAAAGTTGACCGAAGGTTGAAATTTTGGCAGTTATCGTGATTTATATGAAAATATTTCAAAACTGATAAAAGCTACAACCATGAGTTATTTTCTGTTGTATTCTACATGGAATTGCGCACATTTCCATATATAAAAATTTATGTAACGACTAATATAAAACAGTGCAAACATTACGACAACGTGACGAAGGAATTTCTGGCGCGGACATAAGGAAAAAGTTTTTTTCAAAAATTCACCATAAATCGAAATATTGTGCTAGACACTTCCAATTGGTTGCAAAATGAAGGTAAATGATTGAATATTACTAGAATGTAAGAGTTTTAGCTTACAATTGCGTTTTTTGACCATTTCAGTCGAGTCAAAGTTGACCAAAGGTTGAAATTTTGGCAGTTATCGTGATTTATATGAAAATATTTCAAAACTGATAAAAGCTACAACCATGAGTTATTTTCTGTTGTATTGTAAATGAAATTGCGCACATTTTCATATATAAAACTTTATGTAACGGCTAATATAGAACAGTGCAAAAATTACGACAAAATGACGAAAGAATTTATGAAATTTTCGGCTGAGTTACCATGCGGGCGTAAGAAAAAATTTTTTTTCAAAAATTCACCATAAATCGAAATATTGTGCTAGAGACTTCCAATTTGTTGCAAAATGAAGGTACATGATTGAATATTACTAGAATGTAAGAGTTTTAGCTTACAATTGCGTTTTTCGACCATTTCGGTTGAGTCAAAGTTGACCGAAGGTTGAAATTTTTTGTAGTCGACGTTTGCTACGTCCACTCAGCATTCAACAGACAATTTTAGTCGACGTTTGCTACGTCCAACAGGCGTTTAAGGGTTAATATAACACTGTTCTTTTACAGGTATTCCTTCCTCCCTCCTTCACTTTCCTCTTCAAGGGAGTGGTGTGACGTTTAATGATGAATTGACCTGTGTGTATTCATTGACATTTTTATGATTTGAATGACATATGAATTATTTCTGTATTTCCTTAAATTATTGGGTGACTATGATTTGGACCTTATTTCTTTAGAAGATTTTCATAGTTATGTTGAATCATTCGATTTCATTCTTCGTTTTTTTTAAGTAATTTTCGATATTTTCTTGTCAATAAAGGTTTAGTTTTGTACCTAGTATCCCATTCCAGTAGTCCTTAGAATTTTGTTAGGGAAAGGAATAACTTATGATGTCGGCTCACGCTATCACACAATATCTTGGGAAAAGCGAGATACCAACCTCTGTTCTTAAAACGGAGACTTTAATAAAGTATAGGCCTCAGGATCGGCCTATTACAGTTTATATATATATATATATATATATATATATATATATATATATATATATATATATATATATATATATATATATAATATATGCTTAAAAAATCTCAGTAGATGCACGTGACTTCAGTGTATAAGCGAATCCCACTGGAAAATGACAGGCAGAAGTTCAGTACCAACCGCTTTCACATTTATTAACACATCATCGGGGCACAAATGAGACACATATAATGAAAGTATTCTAAATTTAAGTCTCGGTTTGTTTAAACTTGATGCCTTCATAATTAAAAAAGTTGATGATAAATAAATGCAAAATTAATATTCATTTTTATACATGTTCCTGCAATGTGAATGGTAAAGAAGCTTCTCCCAGCAAAGAAAGACAAGGAAGTCTGCGACCTGCCCAACAGTAGCTCCGACTGGAGAGATACCCCATCCACGACACCAACCACAGAAGATGGACCACTTTCCCTGGTATACCACTGCGGAGGATCGTTTGAGGTATCCGTCCATCTCCTTTACTGTGCGACGTGAAAAACCTCTCGCTCGCAGGAGATGGTGGATAACCTCCGGCTGTGAAGACACAGGGACTGCATTGCCAGGTGATACCGCTTGACGCGGGGTTGACAACAGGCTGGGCCAAGGGTGGATCTCTCTCGGCACCTCAGACAGAAGAGCTAGCAAGTCAGGATACCAAATGGCCTGGGGCCATTTGGGTGCCACCAGAATCATTCTGAGATTCAGAGTGATCATCACTTGGCTGATCACTCTGCAAAGACAGAACGGAGAAAAGGCGTAGATGTCAAGATTGTCCCAAGGGTGCTGGAATGCATCCTCTGCAGCAGCCCATGGGTCTGACATGACTGAGCAGAAGACCTAAAGTTTCCTGTTGTGCCAGGTGGCAAACAGATCGATGACTGGATGACCCCACAGGTCGAACAGCCTTTGCGCAACTTCCGGGTGAAGGGACCATTCTGTTCCGATCACCTGATTCTGGCGGCTGAGCTTGTCTGCCACAACATTCCTCTTACCTGGAACATACCTGGCTGACAGCTCTGCCGAGTGAGCCAGTGCCCACTCGTGCACCTGCATCGTCAACTGGTGGAGCGGGAGGGACACTAGACAACCCCCCCTGCCTGTTGATGTATGCCACTACAGTACTGCGGTATTGTTGCTCATTAGTACCACGGAGTGTCCCATCACTCGATCCCGGAACTCTTGGAGATCCAGGAAGGCTGCCTTGAGTTCCAGGATATTGATGTGAAGGTGCTTGTCATCTCCGTGCCACACTCCCGAAGTAAGCAACTCCTCTAGGTGTGCGCCCCATCCCTCAGTCAATGCGTTCAAGAACAGAAGCATATCCGGAGGGGGAGTATGCAGGCATACTCCTATTAAGAGGTTCCTGTCGTCCATCCACCAGTCTAGATCCTCTCTCACCTCCTTGGAAAGAGGGATGAGAAAGGACTAGGGGTTTCGGGACTGGGACCAATACTCCTTTAGTCTCCAGTGTAGAGACCGAAGGTGACAGCGCCCATGAGGGACCAGCTTCTCCAATGACGACAGGTGAGCGATGACGACTTGCCACTGCCAAGATGGCTGTTCCTGTTGAGACAGAAACAGCTGTGCCACCTTCCTGAACTTGCTGATACGAGAGTCCAAGGGAGCCCAAGGGAAAGACTTTTGCTGCTACCATATGCCCAGGTACTTTATCCTCTGCTTGGAGATGAGATCCAACTTCTCAAGATTTACTACGATCCCAAGATCACGGCAAAACTTGAGGAGCTGATCCCTGTCCTGTAGCAATTGCAAGTGGGAACTTGCCAGCACCAGCCAGTCATCGAGATACCTCAGCAGACGTATTCCGTGCGAATGGGCCCAAGCTGACACTAGAGAAAACTCTCGTGAACATTTGGGGAGCGGTCGAGAGCCCAAAACAGAGTGCCCTGAACTGGAAGACCGACTCCCTGAGGATAAAGCGGAGGTACTTGCGAGAGGACAGATGAATGGGTATTTGGAAATACGCATCCCTCAAGTCCACCATAAGCATGAAGTCGTTCTCCCCGATGGAAGCAAGCAAGGATTGTGCCGTCTCCATTGTGAACCGAGCCTGGTGAATGAAACGGTTCAGGGGAGAGAGGTCTATGACCGGTCTCCAACCCCCTGTGGCTTTCTCTATGAGAAAGACTCGGCTGTAAAAGCCTGGGGACCGATCTGACACGACTTCCACAGCACCTTTGCTCAGCACGGCTTGCACTTCTTGAATTAGTGCCATGTCCTTCGAAGATCCAGGAACGTAGGTGTGGAGACGGACTGGCGTGATTGTGAGGGGTGGCCGAGACTCGAAGGGTAGTAGATATCCCTCCCGAAGGACATCCACTATCCAGGTCTCGGCTCCGTATTGCTGCCATGTTGCCCAATGGCACAACAAGCAACCCCCCCACCATCGGCATTGGGGGGGAACACTGCCCCTAGCGTTTCCCCTTCTTCTTCTTCCCCTTGCTCCCTTTACCAGACTGGAAAGCAGGTTGAAAGGGGGTGAAAGCCCACCATTTCCAGAGGAACAAGAAGGTTGGGTGTTCCCATGGGAACCCTTCAAAGACTGGGAGTTATTAGGGACCAAGGAAGAGCTAGCCTGACCCAAAGGCAGGGCCACACCACAGTGGGAAGCAAAGACCCAGAGGTCTTCGCCATTGCCTGGTGGACAAGGTGGTTGCTGTCATTGGCCAGACGCTTGTCCACCGCAGTATCCATCAACTCTCTTGGGAAGAGAGAGGTAGAACCCAGCAACAGTCCGTTCCACAGCGTCTGCCCTTAGAAATGGACTTCTTCGGCACAGCAGAGGGAGTGCAAACTGAGGTCTGCATGCCCTTGGCTCCTGATAAGACTGACCCAGGGGTCAACGAATCTGTTCCCTTGCCCGCGGGCTGGGAAGAGCCGATGAGAGATCCCACTGCCTTCCCTGTGGAAGGAGGCAGTCCCTAGGAAGTCTTGGGGCGAGACTTCTTTTGGGGGGGGGGGGGGACAGGCTTCTTCTTCTTTGGCTGGTGAGCCTCAGGAGAAGAAGAGGTTGTGGATGGCGAAGACAATGAAGACAACGACACCTTCCTAGATCTATTCTTCGACTTCTTTGTCATCTTCTTCAGGATGTGTGTCAGGTCCCCCATCCAGGAGGGAGCAGCCAGGGGAGCCAGGGAAGCAGGCGCAACCCGAGCAGCAGGGACATCGGTGATTGGGCCAGCAGCTACTGGGGCAGGAGGAGCAGCGCAGGAGCCAGGCGCATGGGTAGAGGGCATGGGTGGAGCAAGAGCAGGAGCCAGGAAATCCAGGAACAGGAACCGGAGTCAGAAACGAGCGTGGGTCGGCAACAGCAAGGACAGCAGGAGCAGGTACTGAGATATAAGGCACCGATGATGTGACCATACTGGAGGAGCCAGGCAGAGATAACGGGGCCAGGAAGCCAGGAGGCAGCGGCATGGCATGGAGCAAGGCAGGCGCGGCTGATACCTGGATGCCCAGGTGCGATGCGACAGTCACAGGCAGCTTGGCAAATGACGTCAT
Source organism: Macrobrachium rosenbergii (assembly GCF_040412425.1). Classification (NCBI taxonomy): domain Eukaryota; kingdom Metazoa; phylum Arthropoda; class Malacostraca; order Decapoda; family Palaemonidae; genus Macrobrachium; species Macrobrachium rosenbergii. Next base: position 70,991,000 of record NC_089752.1, read on the forward strand.
GGTGATGGTTGACGTGGTGGAAGTGGCAGCTGCTTGGGCCGTCACAGGAGCTCCAGACAGATGAGAAATCAGGCCATCCAATGATGGAGCGACAGGTGGACCGAGGTGCAGCCAGGTAGATGTGAGGTCAGTAACCTGCCCCCCGAGAGAAGCCTCCACCACCAGACCTGAAGGCAAAGTTGGGTCAAAAGAAGAAGCCTCTACTTGCTCCAGGGGAAAAAATTCACCCCTGGAGCAAGGAGAGGCCCCAGAGAGGATGTCATGATCATCTGCTCCCCCACGGCCTTCCACACCCGACGAAGCGAGTGAAGAAGGAGAAGGGGAGTCCTCACCCTAAGGAGAGGCAGCAAGAAGGGGAAGCTTGCTGGGAAGGAGAAACAATCCCAAAGGGTTAGCCATCAGGGGCATATAACCCTCAGATGATGTCTTGGCGGGCTTCCTTTGGTACGGTATCCTCCCCTTAAACTTCACCCATTGCTTGGCAGACCAGGAACAACGCTCCGAGCAAGGAGAGTTGCGGTAACACACACATCCTCTGCAGGTGGAACAAAGGGCATGTCGGTCCATATCAATATGTGAGCGGAAGCTACTGCACTTCTTCCCTCCCACCCCAGGACATACACGCTGGGGGGAAGGAGGGCTTATGGGGCTTATCAATATTCACTGTAAGAAACAAAACAAGAAAGATCCCACTGGAAAAACAGCTCAATGGCAGTCAGGGAAGAGAGCGAAAAACTCATATGCAGCGCACGACGGCCGAAAGCAAATTGGAATGTTTACATCTGGGCAGGCAGTACTCCTGCTCCTGGACAGAAGTTAACTGCTTAACCACCTTGCTCGAAAGTTCAATGCCCATTTCCAGTTTTGCTGAATTCCTAATGTGTAAAGGACTGACGGTTTGTATATCGTGTCAGAACAAATCCGGTCTCCAACTAGCAAATTCAAGAACAAAGCTGCCAAAGACAATCGGTATTGACTCAAGCGTCGGCAGAAACATAAAAACAAGTATTTGCCAAGTACGTAGTTCCTGATACTCTCATTAATGGGTGACACCAGTCACCTGCACTAAACTGTGAGGCGCTAACTCTTAGCTAAGTAATTACTGGGTAAGTTACTTATATAAAATGATGATTTTTACAACTACTAATAAATGTCATCTATTTTTCTGCAAAAATTTATAGTAAAACAGGATATACTGCCTTGGAATGTCTCTAGAATCCCAAGTAGGGGTACTTATTAAAAGCTTTACTGTAAATTCTCTAATTACTCTTAATTTATGATGTGAAATATATTTTGCTCTATATATATTATGATATGAAATTCGGTAGGATAAAGTTCCAATTCTTAATGTCAAAATATATCCAAGGAACAAATTAAGGAGATAATTGGGCTCCAAATCTAGGGTTCTGGCCTGATACTACAATTATTGGGTTACTTAAAATCCTAAAGAAAAGCCTGAGAAAGAATGTGAGAATTTCATCATTCTGCATCAGCCTGAACTGTAAAATCCTAACACTATAAAGATGTAAGTTACAACAGTATCACATAGATCACAGATGTCAGGTTTAAACAACTGGCAAACAGAAAAACAAGCAATCAATAAAATACCTGTTTCTTTCATGATTGCTTCTTCATCCGACAACACTGTCAATGGCAAGTGGCTTGTAAGATTTATCCCCTCTAGTTGAGATGCAGTCTGTTGATAGCATGGTCCAACCCCAGCTGCAGAGTGAAGAAGGCGTGGTTTCATCCATAACTGCCTCACTGGGGCCTACAGTAAAGCCAAAATCAGTGAGGTTTAACGACAAACAAATTCAGGATGACAGGCATACTTTACATTTGTACAAAACAAATAATTGTTAAGTACAGGCAACCCCATCATGACTGAATCAACTTACAACCAACATTAATTTCAATCAAATGTAAGTTCATTACTGTAAAAATTTTCGAAAAAATGACATTTTTATGATAAAATAGTTTTATATATACTTACCAAGTAATTACATAGCTATGGTTTCCTAACCTACGGCAGCTTAGAAATTCAAAATTCGCGCGGTGGCGCTGTTATCGTTAGTGTGTAGGTGATAACGTCACGCCACCATCCGGGACTCGAGGAAACAAACCAGCGGAAAGCTCAATTCGTTTTATGCTCTTATGTCCACGCAAGGGGAGGAGGGCGGGCTCCAATCATGTAATTACTTGGTAAGTATATATAAAACTTTATTTTATCATAAAAATGTCATTTTTATATAAGTAACTTACCAAGTAATTACATAGCTGATTCTACATTGAAAGGAGGTGGGAAAGAGCATGGACATATTCTACTCCAAAAGTAATGCATTTGGACCAGAAAGGTCGCTAACATTGAATAAATGTTTGTTGTTTCCTTACCTGTTAAGAGAGCTGCTGCAGGAAGGTACTGCCTCTGGTGGGCGCTTCTCTCAACTTGTAGTGGACGTGGCAGTATAGCCAAGGGTCGCCACTACATTAGTGGGAAACTCTGCAGCGGAGGAAGTACACCGTATGCTGACAAAGTTTTAAAAGATGCCCTTGCCCTGGGCGAAGACCAGAATACAAAATGAAAACACTGTCACCTACACCACAGAGTAAAACCATAACACCCAACCGTTATCAAAGATAAAGTACGAACTGGTGGGTACTCCAGGTACAATGTACCCCCAGGCTTCCCAACGACTCAAAACCTTAAGTCAAGGCGAGTGGATAGCAAAGGAACAGATAGATTCCTCATGCTTCCTCTCCCAGCACCATGCCAGCCACAGATAAAGGTCCTAAAGTGCTACAATTTTCAAAAACAGTTTCTATGTCCTTGAGGTAGTGAGAGGCCAATATGGACTTGCATCTCCAGAACGTCGACTGTAGGATTGAAGAAAAGACAAGTTGTGTTTAAAGCGAGGGAAGTTGCTACTGCCTAATTTCGTGAGCTTTAACCTTAAGTAGAGGAAAAGCTTCTCCTGGATCTGAGAGTGGGCTTCTAATATTAATTCTCTCTGAAAAAAGGATATGGCATTTTTGGAGAGCGGGAGAACTGGGTTTTTAACGGAGCACCAGAGGTTGCTCGAAGGCCCTCTAATCTTCTCCGTCCTCTGAAGATAGTACCTGAGGGACCTCACTGGGAAAAGGAGTCTTTCTTCTTCCTCAGTTCCTAATATATCCATAAGGTTCTTGATGACAAAGGACCTAGGCCAGGGTTTAGAGGGGTCCTCGTTCTTTGCTAGGAAACCAAGAGAAAAGGAGCAGACTGCGTCTCCTTGTGCAAAGCCTATTCTTTTGTCTATTGCTTGTAATTCGCTAACACGTTTGGCACTAGCGAGAGCCGTTAAAAAGAGTCTTTTTCGTGAGATTCCTGCGGGAAACAGAACGAAGAGGTTCGAATTGAGGACCTGAGAGCCACTTCAGTACAACGTCTAAGTTCCAAGAGACATTGGTAGAACTATCTTTTTTGGACGTATTGAAGGATTTGATCAGGTCGGTGATATCTTGATTAGAAGATAGGTCCATTCCTCTGTGCTTAAAAACTGAGCTGAGCATCGACCTATACCCTTTGATGGTAGAGGTCAACAGTTTCTTGACGGACTTTAGAAAAATAAAAAAACCAGTTATTTGGCTTATAGATGTTTCAGAAGAAGAGACCTTGTGGTGGCTGCACCACCTTCTGAAGTCTGTCCATTTTGATTGGTAGAGCTTTGTAGAAGAAGTTCGTCTGCATTTTGCAATTGCCTCTGCAGCTTGTCTCGAAAATCCTTTTGCTCTGACAAGACGCTTGACAGTCTGAAGCCTGTCAGAGCCAGAGCGGATAATCTTTGGTGGAATCTGAGAAAGTGGGGTTGTCTGAGCAGAGACCGTTTTTGTGGAAGTAGTCTTGGGTAGTCTACCAGAAGGCGAATCAAGTCTGGAAACCACTCCTTGTTCGGCCAAAATGGGGCTACAAGGGTCATGGAGGTGTTCTGATGCGTTGACAGCATGTTGATTACTTCCTGATCATTCCGAAGGGAGGGAAGGCGTACACATCTAAGCTTGTCCAATCCAAAAGCATTGCATCTGTGCTCCATGCTAGAGGATCCGGGACCGGAGAGCAAAAGAGGGACGACGGTGGTTTCTAGACGTCGCAAAAAGATCCACTGTGGGTTTGCCCCACAGTTTCCAAAGGTTGTCGCAGACTACTGGATTTAAGGTCCATTCGGTTGGAAGGACCCGTTTGAGGCGGCTTAATTCGTCCGCAATCACGTTCATCCTCCCTTGAATGAACCGGGTGACAAGAGAGAGACTGCTCTCTTCTGCCCACAGAAGGAGATCCTTCGCTGTCTCGTACAGGGAAAAGGAATGAGTGCCCCCCTGTTTGCGAATATATGCAAGAGCTGTGGTGTTGTCCGCGTGTACTACAATCTTCTTGCCGTGGACCAGATCTGAGAAGTATAGAAGGCCCAAGTGAATCGCTCGCAGTTCCTTTATGTTGATGTGAGCATTCTTTTGTTCTGTAGTCCAAGTTCCGGAGACTTCCCGACCTTCCAGAAGCGCGCCCCAGCCTAGGTCGGAGGCATCTGAATAAAATTGAAGGTCTGGATGTACTGGGAGAAGAGACTTCCCTTCCCGAAGTTTTTTTTTTCGCACGACCACCACTGGAGATCCTCTTTGATTTCCGACGTAATCTGGAAGATGAAAGAGTCTGGTTGGGTTTTCCTGCACCAATTCGCTTTGAGGAAAAACTGAAGTGGTCTCATGTGCAGTTTGCCTAGATTTACAAACTGCTCTACTGAAGCAAGGGTCCCCAGAAGACTCATCCACTGCACTGCCGAGCAGGAAGGAAGAGCAAGGAACTGACTGACAGTCTGAAGGCAGTTTGCAACTCTTCTGGGCGACAGAAAAGCCCGAAAAGTCTGAGAGTTCAGTATCATCCCTAAATAGGGAATCTCCTGGAATGGAATCAGAAGGAATTTCTTTTTGTTTATGAGGATGCCTAACTCCTGTGTCAGGCAAAGAGTTCTTTTCAAGTCCTCCGCGCACTTTTCCTTTGACGACGCGCAGAGAAGCCAATCGTGTAGATATAAGTTGATGTTGATTCCCAGAAGGTGAAGCCAATTCCCCAGAGGAGCAAGGATTCGGGTGAAAACTTGAGGAGCCGTCGATAAACCGAAGCATAGGGCCCGGAATTGAAGTATCCTGTTCTGAAAAACGAAGCGTAGAAATTTCTGCGAGTCTGGATGAACAGGAACGTGAAAGTACGCATCCTGCATATCCAGGGTGACCATCCAGTCCCCCTGTTGTAGTGAGGACATGACAGAGCGAACAGTCTCTATGTGAAACCTCGTCTTCAGTACGAAGAGATTCAAAGCACTTACATCCAGAACGGGCTTCCAGCCCCCCGAGGCCTTTGGAACCACAAAAAGGCAATTGTAGAAACCTTCTGAGTGGGGCTCTAGGACTTCTTCCACCACTCCTTTGGAAAGAAGGAGTTCGACTTCTTGACAGAGGGCCAAAAACTTCATGGAACCTTTTGAGTATGCTGTCAAGGCGATAGGAGATGTAGTTAAGGGAAAGGAATGGAGTAGCCCTCTTTGAGAACCCTGATCACCCAGGGGTCTGCTCCTCTGTTCTCCCATTCCTTCCAGAAAAGTAGAAGTCTGGCTCCTACCTGGGCGCGGAGGACTAACTTTTTACGTCTTGGGGTTGGATTTGAAGGAAGACCTCTTGATGGACTTCGTAGGAGGTCGGAAGTTTGATCTAGGTCGAGGCTGGGTCGTAATTCTCCCTCCACGAAAGGGTTGAGGCTGAAGAGGGGAGAATGATCTAGATGAGGAAGGCACAGGCTCCTTAGGACGTCTAGTGGACTGAGTCAACAAGTCAGAGGTGGACTTGCTCTGTAGCTCTAAAAGAATATCTTTCACTATATCTTGAGGAAAGAGGTGAGACTTGTCTAAGGCAGCGAAGAGTAGAGCTGACTTCTGCGTCGGTGAGACTCATTTCGAGGTGAATGAACACCAGAGCTCCCTCTTCTTAAGGACACCCATAGAAAACAGGGAGGCAAGTTCCAAAGAGCCATCTCTAATTGCTCTGTCTGAGCATGAAATAACTCCAAGCCAATCAGAGGCAAGAACTTCAGCTAAATCCGGGCAGTCTTCAATCTTACTCCCTAGTGCCCCGATGGCCCAATCAAGGAAACTAAAGTTCTCAAACACCTTAAAAATATTCTTGATAAGGTGGTCTAGTTCAGCTGAGGAAAACATTATCTTGGCCAACAATAAAGCCTTTCTACGGGATGAATCCACTAGACCAGAGAAGTCCCCTTGGGAGGAGGCAGAAACTCCCAAGGAAGAAGCTTCCCCGGTGGCATAATAAAAGTATCTCATCTTCAACAATTTGCTGGGCAGAAAGGCGAAAGTCGCTTTGCCCTGTTCTCTCTTAGCAGTCAGCCAGGCATGAACTTCTTTGAGAGCTTTCTTCGAGGAGGAGGAAAGAACAAGCTTGGGTAGTCTGGCACTTTCCGATGGATGCTTTTTCATGAGGTAGGTAGAAGCTGGAGAAGTAGGTGGAGGAGGCTTGAAGAAGTCTGGGTAATTCTCCAAGAGGAAACGAAGGAGAGACGAGTAGGAAGAAGAGGGAACTGTATCCTGAACAATCTCTTCTTCCTCCGAAGAGATAGGAGACAATGATTTGTCCTTGGACTCTGGAGCAGACGCAGAATTCTTCAAAAGACCCACAAGCTCGGTCAATTGGCGCTTAAGTGGGGCTAAAGAATCTTCCTGGACCGATGAAGAAGGCGGAATAGCCGACGAAGGTGCATTGGTTCCAAAAGAAGAAGCTAGGAATTCGGTTGTGGGGATTGGAAGTTCGGGAGTTGGCAGAGCTGAAATCTGGCACGAGACGGCAAGCACGGGGCGCTCATTGGCAGAAATCTGGCGAATATCGGCGGGCGCCGGGCGCTCAATGGCGGAAATCTGGTGAATATCGGCAGGCGCCGGGCGCTCATTGGCGGAATTCTGGTGTGAGTCGGCGGGCACCAGGCACTCACCCGTGGAAGTCTGGCGCGAGTCGGCGGGCGCTTGGCGCTCGGAAGAAGATGAGCGCTTCGAACGCTTATAGCGCCCAGGACTGTCTTCAAAAAAATAAGCAGGCGAAACAGGCTGGACTTGAAAGCTGCAGGAAGGTTGAGGGCTAGTCTCTCTCAGTCTCTTGACAGCCAGGGGAGAAGAATCGCTAACATTCGCATGTCTCTTGAGTGGGCGCGAAGAAGAAGAGTAGCGATATGGCTTCTGGCGTGGACTGGAAGAATCCGAATCAGAAAGTCGATGCACAGGAACGCCTTTCCAATAGCGTTTAGTCGAAGCCTGGGAGCACACGTCAGGCTCGACGGAGGGGGCGACTGCCCGTGGGCAAACCCCGCCAGCTTCCCTTGGACCTCCGGTGTGTCTTCTCCCCGGTGCGGGGGAGCGGGACAGTGACCTTCGTCTAGGAGCACTGGTGGGACGGACAGCCACCTCCTCAATATTCACAGCACTATCACTTCTCACTGCACTGTCAACACTTACATTTTTTTCCATTAGAGATTTAATAGCTGACCTCATTTCCATGATGGTACTAGATAATACAGTAAATTTCTGATCAAACCTAGATTCGAGGCTGGCAATGGCACTAAGAGCGGAATCATGGAAACCTGGAGCAGGAGCAGATGGTAGAGTAGGAGGAGTTAGGGTAGGAGAAGGAGGAGGAATTGGAGGAGAGATAGTTCCGTCATCCCCTACATTATCCAAAGGAATGGACTCTGCATTAGCCCTACTTTCAGCCCTAATGGCTGCTTTCCTCTTCTTATCCTTTCTAATTTGTCTAGATGAGATTTCAATGTTTTCCATTTCTTATCCTCCTAATCCTGACACTCTATGCAAATATCCTTACTACACTCTTGCCCCCTACATTTAATGCATTTTGTATGAGAATCGTATGAAAGCTTAGTTAGCCTAGTCCTACAACCCTCGGAACAAAAGCGAATACTAGATGAACTGGAATCCGACATCGTTAACTAAATAAACTAAAGTTAACTCGAACAACAATTCAAAACAATGAAAGCACGCCACAAAGCAACAAATTCTGAGTACTTCACCAAAATTCATGCAAAACCAAGCCGAAAGGCGAAGAAGCAGCTGCGTGAAAACTTCCGATGTTAACCGGAAGCCGGCAGAAAATGAATTGAGCTTTCCACTGGTTTGTTTCCTCGAGTCCCGGATGGTGGCGGGACGTTATCACCTACACACTAACGATAACAGCACCACCGCACGAATTTTGAATTTCTAAGCTGCCGTACGTTAGGGAACCATAGCTATGTAATTATTTGGTAAGTTACTTATATAAAAAATCAGCTTTGCCTATAAAATCTAAAAGCCACTGTGCAAAAATAAAAAGAACTGATAATTACAGGGTAACAATAAAAAACTTATAATGAACACATAAGTAATAAATGAATAGCACAGCTAATACTATGTGCACCTTACATGCAGTTTCCTGACTTAGATCAAACTGCCAGAGACTGAAACTAGTCATAAATATAGGGCAGTTTGAAAGACAAAATCACAGTTTTTTAAAGTAAATATGACATTTTTAAAATAAAATAGTTTTATTTATACTTACTTACCAAATAATTACATAGCCATAGTTTCTACTTTACACAGCAGCTCAAAATTCGAAATTCGCGGTAGCGCTCTTTTGTTTTGGGTGTAGGTATACTGCCCCGCCCACTATCAGGGAAGAATAGGTACAACGTAGCTAAAGAGCTCAATTCATTTATGCTCTATGTCCATGAGGGGGAGGCAGGAGGGCTCTGATCATGTAATTATTTGGTAAGTATATATAAAACTTCATTTTATTATAAAAATGTCATTTCTGTATAAGTAACTTACCAAATAATTACATAGCTGAATCCCACATTGATTGGAGTGGGATGAATGAACATATACTACCCCAAAAAGACTCTGATATGGAGAAGAATTTGGAATAGAAAGTTAGCTAGCATCTTGAAATGCCTGTTGTAACCTTACCTGGTGAGGGAGCAACGGCAGACGGGTACTGCCTCTGGTCATAGCTCCTCTCGACCTGTTGCGGCGTGGCGGTAGAGCCAAGGGTCGCCTCTACTTGAGTGGGTGCTTTGCAACGTAGGATGTCAATCACAGGTTGTCAAAGCTTACAATCCAAAAGGGTCACATAAATACTGTGTGGATATGCCCTTGCTCTGGGCGCAGTACAATAGAACAACAAAGACCAGATAAAATCAACCTACACAATCATGAAATTTTAGCCAAAACCATAAAATACAGATTGGCGACACTCATGACTTAGTGTTCACCAGACTTCCCAAGAAGTGCAGCTATCCTTATTCAAGGAGAGTGGATAGAGGAAAAAGAAGGTGTTCCTCTTATCCTTTATCCCCCAATACCATGCCAGCTGTGAAGAACAGACCTAAAGTACTGCATTTTTCGTACACTGTTTCAATATCCTGTAAGTAAAACATCGCAAACACTGACCTGCACCTCCAAAATGTTGTTTGCAAAATTGAAGAGAGAGACAGATTACGTTTGAAAACCAAAGATGTCGCCACGGCTCTTATTTCATGAGCCTTTACTTAACATAAGGGCAGTAAACCATCTTGAACTCTCGAATGTGCTTCCGATATCACGGATCTTAAAAAGAATGATAATGCATTCTTGGACAAAGGATGGCTGGGGTCTTTCACAGAACACCAAAGATTTGAGGCCATACCTCTAAGGTTTTTGGTTCTTTCAAGGTATACTCTCAGGCTCTTACAGGACAGAGGACTTTCTCCTGATCGGATGGACTAAGTACTTCAGACAGGCTCGTGATTGAAAAGGAGCGAGGCCAAGGGTTAGTCGGATCTTCATTCTTGGCCAAAAAATCCAAAATCTGTGAGTATACAGCATTGCCTTGTGAGAAACCCACCCTTTTATCAATGGCATGAAGCTCACTGGCTCTCTTGGCTGTAGTCAGTGCCATCAAAAATAAGGTCTTTTTCGTCAGATTCCAAAGTGATGATGAATATGACATTTTCATAATAAAGTTTTAAGTATACTTACCCAGCAGTTACATTCCTATTGTTTCAAAACTGAACGGCAACTAGAATTCAAAATTTGCGCCAGCAGAAACAAAAAACAATATGGTGGAGGAGTGAGGAACTACTTCAACAAAAAACTTCAGTCATTTATGCCCTACATTCATGAGAGGGGAGGAGGGAAGGCTTTGATCATGTAACTGCTGGGTAAGTATACTTAAAACTTTATTTTATTTTGACAATGTCATTTTTAAGTATGTAACTTACCCAGCAATTACATTGCTGATTCCCACACTAAAGGAGGCAGGACCATGAATAAATAGAACTCTAATTAAGTTTGTGTTAACCTTCTTTTACTGGGTAAAAGAAAAGTTGTAAGTTCCTTACCAGTGAGCGATCCATACTAATTCTGCCCCTTAAATGTGGAGCCCTTCTTAACTGCTAAACGTGGTGAGGGAGCCATGGGATGTCTACAGTAAGTATATTATCCTTGTGACCTAGAAGGGTTCATAGGACACCAAGGATGACCAAACACATGGCCCTGCTCAGGGCAAAATACCAACCAAAGCACATAAAACCAATCGATGGGTATCACCACTAGCCTACACCAAAATTAAACCCCTTAAAAAACTAATGACTTAGAGGTACTCCTAAACGCACAGCACAATCTACCCCCAGAATTCCCAGCAAACTCCAAAACCTGCGTAAAGAAGAGGACACTAAGGAAGTATGAACTTCCTTATTACCTTCACCCAATACCGTGCCAGCCACTACGAAAGGACCTAGGGTACTGCAATTATCGTATGGTGTCTCCATATCTCGTAGATAATGCGAGGCAAGCATTGACCTACGCCTCCAAAAGGTTGCTTGTACAATAGAAGAAAGAGAAAAATTGCGTCTGAAGGCCTGAGAGGTCGCAACTGCTTGTACTTCATGCATTTTAACTTTCAAACCACGGTACTCTGCATCATCCAAATTGTCACGGGCCTCCATTATTACACTCCGAATAAAGAAAGCCAACGCGTTTTTTGAGAGGGGTCGAGAAGGATTCTTAACAGAGCACCAGAGATGGTCCAAGTTACCTCTAATAGACTTGGTCGCTTGAATATAGAACTTGAGAGCTCTAACGGGGCATAAGAGTCTCTCCTCTTCTCTGTCAACTACATCTGTCAGATTACGAATCTCGAACAACCATGGCCAAGGCCTGGACAGGGTTTCATTCTTGGCCATAAAACCCATATTAAAGGAACTGATAGCGTTTCCAATTGCAAAACCTACTTTTTTGAGGCATGCACTTCACTTACCTTCTTCGCTATAGCTAAGGCTACTAAAAATAGCGTCTTTTTCATCACCTCCCTCAAAGACGCTGTATTGAGAGGTTGTAATCTATCACTCCTAAGCCACTTCAGAACCATGTCCAAGTTCCAGCCTATTAATCTTGGTCCTTCCATCCTCTCCTTATTGAAGGAATTAATTAAATCTGACAAATCTTTGTCACCAGACAAATCTAGACCACGGTGTCGAAACACCGAGCCCAACATAGCCCTGTACCCTTAATGGTAGAGGTAGATAATAGCTTCGTCTTCTTCAAGTACAAGAAAAAATCAGCCACTTGCGCTAAAGATGTCTTAGAAGAAGAGATTCCCTCTCTCCTGCACCAGTCTCTAAAAAAATTCCACTTGGCCTGGTATACATTTGAAGAAGACCTCTTTCTACATTCTGAGATGGCTTCTAAAGCTTGCTGAGAAAATCCCTTGTCTCTGAGGAGACAGTTGATAGTCTGAATGCGGTTAGCGCTAGACCTGACAGACTCTCGTGGAACTTTCTTACGTGAGGCTGCCTGATTAGATCCTTCCTTTGAGGTAGAAGCCTTGGATAATCTGTCAGAAGTTCCAGCAGATCTTGGAACCATTCCCTTGATGGGCAAAATGGGGCGATCAGTCATTTTGACGTTCTTGTATGTCCTGAGTTTGTTCAACACTTGCCCGACTATCTTGAATGCCGGGAAGGCGTAAACATCGAGGTTCTCCCAGTTCTGAACCATGGCACCTGTAGCCCAAGCCTGATGGTCCGGAATTGAAAAACAATAAATTGGAAGTCTGTTGTTCTTGGCTGTGGCAAACAGGTCTACCAGAAGAGTCGCCCAACACTTCCATATTTGTCGACATACCAAGGGGTGCAAAGTCCATTCCATCGAGATCACTTGCTTCTTGCGACTGAGCAAGTCTGCCCTTACATTTAGTTTCCCTTGAACAAACCTTATCAGTACTTGCGTCTGATTTTGCTTCAGCCACAATAGCAGAATTCTCGTTGCCTCGCAAAGGGAGAACGAGTGGGTGCCTCCTTGTTTCCGAATATATGACAGAGCTGTTAGATTGTCTGAATGGACTACTACTACCTTCCCTCTGATCTGTTCTGCAAATTCTGTCAACCCTAGATGTACAGCTACCAATTCTTTCATGTTAATATGCCATTTCTGTTGGCTTTTGCTCCAAACTCCTGACGTCTCTATCCCCTAGAACCGCACTCCATCCCTGGTCAGATGCGCCTGAAAAGAATGTTAGGTTGGGGTTCAACAGAGCTAGAGACTTTCCTTCCATCAATCTTTCTCTTGACAGCCACCAAAACAGATCCTTCTTGATTTCCTCAGAAATCTCGAAAACGATGGAATCCAGAAATTCTTTCCACTGCCTCTTCGCTTTCAGATAAAATTGTAGTGGCCTCATGTGGAAGCGCCCCAGATCCACGAACATCTCTAGGGAAGACAACGTCTCCAGAAGGGTCATCCATTCGTTCGCAGAGCAAGTTCTGAGAGCCAGAAACTTCAAAACTTTTTGAAGGCAAGAATCGACTCTTTGAGCCGATGGAGAAGCCCGAAAATTCACTGCATCTATCTGAATTCCCAAATACACTGTCTTCTGAGAAGGGATCAGACACGACTTCTGATGGTTGATCAGAAGACCTAACTCCTCTGCTAATCTTAAAGTCACTTGAAGACCCTCTGTGCACTTGGCTAGAGTCCCCGACTGAAGAAGCCAGTCGTTGAGATAAAGAGATATCCTGATCCCCTGTTGATGAAGCCACTTCGAAAATGTGGCTAGAATCCTGGTGAAAACTTGAGGTGCTGTCGAAAGGCCGAAACAGAGAACCTGAAACTGGAAAACTTGGTTCCCAAATACAAAACATAGATACTTCTGAGACTCTTGATGTATCGGGACATGGAAATATGCGTCCTGCATATCCACCGTTACCATCCAATCTCCCTGTCTGATGGATGATAGAACCGTGTTGTTGGTCACCATGCAGAATTCTGTCCATTTTACAAACTTGTTTAACGCGCTGACATCCAACACAGGTCTCCAACCCCAGAAGCTTTGGGAACTGAAAACAGGTGATTGTAGAAGCCCAGAGAGCTCAGATCTTCCACTGCTTCTACAGCTCTCTTGTCTAACAGGGCCTCTTCGGAAAGCGCCATGGATTTCTTTGAATCGCCCAAGTAAGCCATCAAAGATATCGGTACCCTTGAAAGGGGGGCTGAACCACAAAAGGAATACGATAGCCCCTTCTCAGAGTCTCCACAACCCAGCTCTCTGCTCCTATCTCTCTCCAACATCTCCAAAACAGTAGAAGTCTTGCTCCCACCGGTGCACAGAGGATGTGCTTCTCACTTCTTGTTGGAAGACTAGGGAACTTAATTGATCTAAGAATCTAAGAGGGACCCTTGTTCTTCCTCTAGAATAAGCCAATCCTCTATAATCTCCTCTACCTCGAAACGGCACTCCACGCGAAGATGAAGAGGCAGAAGACGACGACGAAGTCGGATGTACAACTGGCAAAGCAACAGAAGTCTCTCTTGGTGTTTTGGAGGATTGAGCCAGTATATAATTATTGTTTGAAACTGTTAATTACTGTTTGGGTTTAATTGGACAGTTTGTGTATTAAGGTATTTCTGTTGTTGTGGGTTATTAAGGAAGAGGTGTAAATGACCAGTTATGACTAGTTGAGTTTGTATATTACTTGCTGTCGATTGTCAATGATTATTTAAGATGTTCTCTTGGAGAGTGGGGAGTATGGGCAGTTAGTTGAAGTCCAGCCCTGTAGGAGATTATTACCTCTCCATCAAAGGATTGTTGTGTGTCTGTATCCATTATATATATATTATTTTTTTAAGTAAAGAAGAAGAGAAAAAACCAAGTCTGTGTTTCTTTGCTGCTTCAGCCAGTAAATCCTGTGTAGATTTCTTCTGAAGAGCCAAAGAAATCTCCACTAATGGCTCCTCTGGAAACAGGTTCTTCTTATTAAGAGGTCCAAACAACAAGGCCAACCTCTGAATTCTTGACGCTCCCTTCGTAAGGAAAGAACACCATAATTCTCTCTTTTTAAGGACGCCTAAAGAAAACATAGCAGTCAGCCTTTAGTTCCTCGCTGGGTGAGCGGGTTCCGTTCTCAGCTACCACTCAGTTGGTCGCGAGTTCGAATCTCCGACCGGCCAGTGAAGAACAAGAGGAATTTGTTTCTGGTGATAGAAATTCATTTCCCGCTATAATGTGGTTCGGATTCCACAATAAGCTGTAGGTCCCGTTGCTAGGTAACCAATTGGTTCTTAGCCACGTAAAAATAAATCTAATCCTTCGGGCCAGCCCTAGGAGAGCTGTTAATCAGCTCAGTGGTCTGGTTAAACTAAGATATACTTAACTTAGTCCTGAAGCAGCGTCAATAACTCCTTGATCTAAAATGTTAAGGACTTCTGATACATCCGTAAATGTCTCCTCATCCAAAGAAGAACATGCAGAAATCTTGCGGCCCAACATTCCAATGGACCAGTCCAAAAAAACTGACCACCTCAAAAATACGAAAGATGTGCTTCAATAGGTGATCCAGTTCGAGGGTAGAAAACATAACCTCCGCCGAATTAAAAGCTGAACGTCTCGAAGCGGCGATAAGCTCTGAAAAGTCTCCCTGGGAGGAGGCAGCAACTCCCAAAGAGAAGGTTTCCCTGGACTTGTAGCAGAGTTGTCTCCGAGATGTCAGTCTGGAGGGAGGAAAACAGAAGAGAGTCTTGCCCTGCTCTCTCTTCTTAAGGAGCCAGGGATCGTTCCCTTTTAGTGCTTTCCGCGCCGAAAAAGACAAAACAGTCTTCGTACATTGTGAAGCATTCTTCTTCCAATCCCTCGAGAGAGAGGAGTCTGGAGAGGAAGGTGCTACATGAGAGAACGAATCCGGAAAACTCTCAACAAAGAATTTCAAAAGCTTCTTGTAAGCGGTGGAATTGTGACTCTCCTGTTCTATTTCCTCATCACCTTCTTCATCTGCTTCTTCGTCCGAATGTGTAGGGGAAACAACTACCAGAGAACGAGTCTTGTTCTGAGTGGGTTGCATAAAACCTAAAATCTTATCCAACTTCACTTGAATGGAAATTGCCGAAAGGTCCTGAACTTCCTGCTCGGAAATACGTGTTGGAGAACCCGAGCGTCTGGCAGACGAGAGGCGAGTTGGCACCAACGAACAAGTAAAAGCTTCAGGCGCAAGAATGCGCTTCTCCTGATACTGGCGCTCACGTGCTACCTCCCCTTCATCATCCAGTCAAAACGACTGTTTTTGCGCCTCCATATCAAGCGAAATCCTCTTACTCTTCTTAGCAGAGATTAATCAGCGCCTTGGAGCCAACTCCGGTGCTCCCTCACTGTCTTGGGAAGGCAAAAAAAACCTCCGGAGCCTCCCACCAACTACAACCAGGGGAAGGAGAAGCATGAACAAGCATTCGCTTCTTAGGTACTGCCTCAGGTGAGACACTGTGAGACCTTTTAAGCAGGCGAGACTTGCCCAAAGAAGACCATTGGCGCCTGGGTGAAGAATTCTCCCAAACTCGATAGGTTCGCAAACTCCTCTCTGGAGATGCCTTTCCAATGGCGCTCCTTAGCGGTCTGGGAGTCAACATCAGATCCACCTGAGGGGGCGACTACCCGGGAGCAGACCCCGCTCGCCTCCCTTGGGCCTCCAGTATGCTTCCTCCCAGGGGATGGGGAATCTAGCAGGGACCTTTGCCTAGGAGCACGAGCAGGCCAAGTAGCCACCTCCTCCACTTCACAAACACTAGGCTAACAGTCGTCACTTTATCCTCCAAGGATTTTACAGAAGATCCCAACTTCTCAACAGCTTGAAGCATTAACGAAAATTTCACGTTCATACGGGCTTCGAGGCTGGTAACGGCATCAGGTTCAGGTGAACGGAAACCAGGTGAAGGAACAGGTTGATTAGCAGGAGGGGTGTTAATGAGAGAAATGGGAAGTTCATGATCATGATTACCTACTTCCTTAGAGGAAGCTCTAATTGCAGCTTTCCGCTTCCTATCAGAATCTAACTTTTTCATCCTACTTGAATAAATCTTCCATTTCCCTTCATCCCAATCTCTACATTCATCACGTGTCAAATCTGGGTTTCAGTCCTGACCCCTACAAGCTGCGCAAACAGTATGTGTATCATAAATCTCTTTAGCCAACCTACTTTTGCACCCTTTGCTGCAAACTCCAAATGCCCTGTTCTTACCTGAGCTCAAGTTTGACATACTGCAAAGAAAAAAGGGTAGATCAAATAACACAAACCAGAAATGATGTAACTGCTTGTCCTAACCAAATATTGAGACCTTTGTTGGCCGAGTCGGTTGAGCTTCAGACCGTCATTCGATGGGCCGGAGTTCAATTCCCGCAGCCGGCTGATGAAGAGTTAGAGGAATTTATTTCTGGTGATAGAAATTCATTTCTCGCTATAATGTGGTTCGGATTCCACAATAAGCTGTAGGTCCCGTTGCTAAGTAACCAATTGGTTCTTAGCCACGTAAAATAAGTCTAATCCTTCGGGCCAGCCCTAGGAGAGCTGTTAATCAGCTCAGTGGTCTGGTAAAACTAAGGTATACTTAACTTAACCAAATATTGAAGACAAAACACTAAGTACATCACCAAATTCTAATAACATAACAGAATATTCCTGAATTCTAGCAGCTGCTGCAAACAGGTGTGTACAACATAAGCCAGCAGAAACGACTGAAGTTTTGTGTTAAGGTAGCTCCTCACTCCTCCACCAGTGGGTAGAGGGGGTATCTCCTAGCCGCCATATTGTTTTTTGTTTTTGCTGGCGCAAATTTTGAAATCTAGTTGCCGTTCGGTTTTGAAACAATAGCAATGTAACTACTGGGTAAGTTACATACTTAAACTCAAGGGTTCCAACAGGGGTCCTGGCAGCCATTTAAGGACCATGTCCAAGTTTCAAGCGATTCCAGAGAGTTTTGCTTGCTTACTGGTATTAAAATGTTTCATTAAATCGCTGATGTCTTGGTTTGAAGACAGGTCTTCTCCTCTATGTTTAAATACTGAGCTCAGCATCGCTCTGTAACCCTTGATGGTAGATGTTGAGAGTCCTTTCGCAGTTTAAGATATAATAGAAAATCTGCGATTTGGGCTACAGACGTTTGAGAAGAGGATATATTTCGCTCCCGGCACCACTTCCGAAAAACTGCTCACTTGGCTTGGT
The DNA here is from genome assembly GCF_040412425.1 of Macrobrachium rosenbergii. NCBI lineage: Eukaryota > Metazoa > Arthropoda > Malacostraca > Decapoda > Palaemonidae > Macrobrachium > Macrobrachium rosenbergii. Next base: position 71,008,596 of record NC_089752.1, read on the forward strand.
AGACTGCAGAAGAAGATTGTTGCCTACACTTAGCAATAGCCTCTCCAGCCTTTCTTGAAAATCCTTTCGCTCTGACAAGCTCCCTGACAGTCTGAAGCCTGTCAGAGCCAGAGTGGATAACCTTTGATGGAATCAGAGAAAATGTGGCTGTTTGAGAAGATTTCTCTCCTGCGGAAGTAGGCTTGGGAAGTCCGTCAAAAGGCCTAACAGATTGGGGAACCACTCCTTGTGTGGCCAAAACAGAGCAACTAAGGTCACTGACACGTTGTTGTGTGTGTTAAACTTTTTCAACACTTCTCTCACCATGCTGAAAGGTGGGAAGGCGTAAAGGTTGAGGTTCGACCAGTCCTGCAGCATGGCATCCGTCGCCCATGCTTGCGGATCTGGAGCTGGGAAGCAATACAGTGGAAGACGATGGTTCCTTGACGTCGCGAACAGGTCTATCAACGGCTTTCCCCACAGCTTTCACAGGTCAGTGCACACCTGTGGATAGAGCGTCCACTCCGTCGGTAGAACCTGTTTGCCACATCTGCAAGGACGTTCATCCTCTCCTAAATGAAGCGGGTTACTAATTGGATCTCGTTGCCCACAGAATAAAATCCTTTGTTGCTTCATAGAGCGTAAAAGAATGAGTTCCTCCTTGATTCTTGATTTAAGCCAGGGAGGTCACACTGTCCGAATGCACCGCTACTGCCTTGTTGAAGGTTTGCGTTGCAAAATGCTGAAGTGCAAGATGAATCGCTATTAATTCCTTTACGTTGATGTGATTTCTTTCGGAAGGAGACCAAGTTCCTGAAACCTCCATATCGTTGAGAAGGGCTCCCCAAACCAGTTCCGAAGCGTCTGAGTATAACATCAGGTCGGGGTTTGTTGGAGCCAGAGACTTTATTTTCCCTGTTGCAAAATGACCTTTTATAATAAAATAAAGTTTTATATATACTTACCAAGTAATTACATAGCTACAGTTTCCACTTAACTGCAACTTAAATTCAAAATTTCTCAGGTAGTGCTTCAGTATAGTTTGTGTAGGTGATCAGCCCGTCCCACTAACGGAATATTGGAACGACCTAGCAAACAGTTCTCATTCGTTTTATGCCTTATGACCATCATAGGAGAGGAGGGTGGACTTCGATTCTGTAATTACTTGTTAAGTATATATAAAACTTTATTTTATTAGAAAAATGTCATATTTATATAAGTATCTTACAAGTAATTACATAGCTGAATCCCACATTGACAGAAGGTGGGATACATGGACATAGTATTCTACTCCAAAAACATTAAGTCATGTAATGAATTTGAAATAGAAAAGTTGCTAGCATTGAATACAAAACTTGTCGTTCCTTATTAGTTAAGTGAGCCTACAGTATAAAACTGCAACTGGTTGATGCTCAACTTAACCTGTAGCGGTATGGTGGCAGAGGATGTCCTGATCGTCCGCTCACCCACGGCCCTCCACATCCAACGAAGCAAGTGAGGAAGGGGAGGGGGAGTCCTCACCCGAGGGAGAGGCAGCAAGAAGGGGAAGCTTGCTGGGAGGGAGAAACGATCCTGACGGGCTTCCTTCGGTACTGTCTCCTCCCCTCAAACTTCGCCCACTGCTTGGCAGACGAGGAACAACACTCAAGAGCACAGAGAATTATGAGAACACAGGTCCTCTGCAGGTGGGGCAAGGCATGTGGGTCCATATCTACACGTGAGTAGAAGCTATTGCGCTTCTTCCCTCCCACCCCAGGACATACACGCTGGGGGAAAGGAGGGCTTACAGGGTTTATCAACATTCATATTGATAGCAAAGGAAAAAACAATAAAGATCCCACCAGGAAAACAGCTCAACAGCGGTCAGGGCAGAGAGCGAGAAACACATCTGCTGCACAAAACAGCCGAAAGCAAATCAGAATGTTTACATCCAAGCAGGCGGTACTCACGTCTCCCGGACGGTAGTTAACTGCCTAACCACCTTGTTCGAAAGTTTAACGGGTGTTTTCAGCTCTGCTGAAAGTAATTCCTAATGTAAAGGACTGACAGTTTATATGTGTCGGAACAAATGTAGGTTGCGCTAACTACAAATGAGAGAGAGAGATAACCGCTGTCCCTACATAAGAGAGTGAAATTTTTTATGAATTATTACACAGAGAGAGAGAGAGAGAGAGAGAGAGAGAGAGAGAGAGAGAGAGAGAGAGAGAGAGAGAGAGAGAGAGAGAGAGAATTAGCAGGAAACCTCTGACTCGCTAATCAGCAACACTCCCCCTTCTTGTCATGTTAAATCGACATGTCTGACAGCTTTGCCTTCGAGCTTCAAACAAAAGATGAGGGAAAGATATTTGTTTGTTTAATATACGTATCACATACGAATTTTGTAATTACAGTTATATTATTATTATTACAGTATTATTATTATTACTATTATTATTAACCAGACAAAAACTTCTTTCAGTTTTCTTCTGAAAATGGAAAGAGAAACCCACGAGATTCTTGTGTATAACTTGTTTACTGGTAAATATTTACATATTACTTTGATCTCGAGCACTTTCAGGTCCTAACTGTGACCCTTTTTCAAGAGATGAGGTAGTCAGGCTGGTTCAAGGCCCAGCAATCTTCTGGAACTTCTTCTCCCTGTGCTGTCATTTATATGATGGCTATCCTGGTTTCCATTCTCTTGAGAGTTGTTAATCTCCTCCTGTCGGTTTGATATCCTGATCTGATGGTCAGTGGTATTAATCCTTGTGGTATGTGAGTAGTCACCATCGGTCTGTTGGGCAGGAGACCTAACTTCCAGGTCAGAAGGGTCGATCTTAGCTTCTTTTAATATTAAAGATCGGCTTATGGGATCTTCTGAGGTAAATCCTTTGTTTCCTTCTATCATTTTAATCTGTCTGATGAGTGCCCCTTCCACTACCCTCTTATGACTGATGTTATTGCTTTTGTATATAAGCCTACTGTTTTTAAAATCCATCCTATGGTCCTTTTCCCAACAATGCCTAGCTATAGCTAAATCGCGAGGCCACAGTTTCCAGATTTTACGATCGGTTTTATGGCCCTAGGTGCGATACACTCGCTCACTGTTTTGAGCTCGTGCAAGGCGGTTTACATATTCAGCACTTCAACACATAACAACCCAGGCTTAATTGTTGTTCTCTCTCTCTTCTCTCTCCTTATTCTTCCTCTCTCTTTATTCTCTCTCTCTCTCTCTCTCTCTCTCTTTATTCTATTTATATGCTCTCTCTATCTAACTTTTCTTTGCACCACTACATACTCATGAACACACATGGCCCCTGCAAGAGGAGCAAAGGGTGTGTAGGTCCACATCAATATTTGACCTGAAGCTACTACAATTCTTCCCACCAACTCCAGGACACATACGCTGGGGGATGGCGGGCTTACGAGGTTTAAGTAATTCATGAGCTTGCATAATGACAAACACAAAGCAATCAAAGCAAGGAAAATAGAAAAGATCCCACTGGGAAAACAGCTCAACAGCAGTCAGGGCAGAGAGCGAGAAACACATCTGCACTGCACAATGGCTGAAAGCAAATTGGAATGTTTACATCCGAGCAGGCGGACTCCTGGCTCCCGGACGGTAGTTAAATGCCTAACCACCTTGTTTTAAAGTTCAACGGCCATTTCCAGCTTCACTGAAAGTAATTCCTAATGTAAAGGACCGATGGTTTGTATATTGTGTTGGAACAACCTGCAATTTCAGGATAATTTGCTGTTTTTATAGGTGTACAAACCTAAAATTTTTTACATGGGTATACCTACAGCAAAAGCTGGTCTGGCTGATACAGCTTGCTAACAAGATAGTTAACTAGTGGCAAGTGAGAAGTTGGGAGAAGCAGCCACTCACTTGACTGTCCATGTCACTTTTTCCTGCAGTAACAGGAACATATCCAGATGTTAAAAGACTTGTTTTGTATACCTAAAACAAAGCAAATAATCCAGAATTTTTAATTTGTTCCTATACAGGTACATCCACTTGGTCTTTTATAACTTCCGGTAAGGTACTGTCTGCGAGTCTTGATAAATGTGTATCTTAAAATATGCATCCTTCAGGTCTATTAGAGTCATGAAGTAATGCTCTGTTAAAAGTTATCACTAAAAGGTAAGATAACAGAGGAGAACTCTCTTCATCCGTAGCAAGCGTGTTAGATGTAAATGCACATCCATCAGGTGGTCATCAAAAACAAGAATTCACAGTCTCAGATAAAATTCATCACCTCATCACAATTAAATCAGAGAAAGGAGAAACTGCTTCATCAACAGCAACCATGTCAGCAGACATGCAGCACCAATGCCATTTTTATAGCAATGTAACTAGCCTAAAGCAAATGTGACGCAGACAGTGGAGTAAGTGGGTGCCACACCCTTTCCCTCATTTGCTTGCAACTTGTTAACTACCTTAGGGTAGATTACAGTTTCGTATGCTGGGCCGCCTAACTCATTCTGCCGTGCCGAGATCCCTCCGCCAAGGTAAGTAGTTCCACCCAAACAACTGACGACCAACGACCCGAAATGCCCCGCGACCTTCCTCAGTCTCTTCCGGGTTCAAGAGTTGCTAACATGGCTACTTACGTGTCTTCCGTGTCGTATCCGACCCACGTGGAATTTGCGGCTAAGAATCCAGTGACCCTTGTGGATTTAGGCGTTTTGTGTCACGAAGAGCGTTCATTGCTGGTTTCCCTAATGAAAAGTGGCCTACTTGGCGGGACTTGTGGCAAGTGTGACGAAGGCAGCGTCGTCCCTTGCCCCTTTAAAGCTTTCCTTGAATTAATTAAACGTGCATATCCCTTAAATAGAGCCGTTTCAACACCCGCCAAAATGCGGTCTAATGTCGCCGATTCCGACTTCGAATGAGGTACGTGCTATTTCAAAAAGTTATAGATTTACTAATTCCACGGCCCTTCTGGGGGGGGGGTCCGGGGGGGGGGCCAAGCCCCCCCGGCCAGGTAAGGGCACGCCGTCCTAGGTTCGGTTAGGTCGGTTTCATCAGGTTGGGTCGCCATCTTTTTGTATCCGTCCGCCGATTCTCTAGCCAGTACCCACTGCCACCTGGTGGTGGGTCACGGCTAGGAAATCGGCAGACGAAACCCACAGCACACGAAACTGTAACCGCGCCCTACCTTATTATTCAGCTTCACTGACCAGACCAGCTTGTGTCAGCCATGGGTACAGTTTATCCATATAAAAGATAAATTTTTGTATCCTCCCAGGTGCAAAATTGCAATCTTGTGTGGACACCTTACAGTACTTCAGTCTCTTTCAATACCATGTTTGCCAAAGAACTTTGAAAAATTGTGAGAACCTCCCTGTAAATTAAGAGCCACTGTGTTGTGATTTACAATTAGCTGAGTGACTGTACACAAGTGTTCAAAGTGTTGAAAGTATCGTCAACATTTCTGCAAAGAACAATGGAAATTTTTGGAATTTTGCTTGAAAATGATTGCAGATTATGACAAATAGTTAATATCTCCACTTTTTTTTTTATTCAACCTTTCCCTGCAGACTCATGTTCGGTTGGATAGGCCTAATCTACGTCATATAGCCTAGGGTAGGCAGCCTAGAGGATACTCGTACATAAAACATACGATAGCATGTCAGAAAAATATACAGTTCATCAATCGGGGTATGAATGAATGGTATTATATAATAACCCAATAATCTAAGTAACATATCTTATTTTGTCCAGAGGCCCAGGGCTAGACTTTACGTAAATTGAAGTCCACCAGAAATTTACAGTTGCCCTTGTCTCTACTTTACATAACTATTTATATTCAGATTGACGATAAAATTACATGAATATCATCAGGTGACTGACTTCCAGTTACGATTAAGTACATTTTTGAAGAAATACTTACAAAGGCAGAGAGACTTGATCTACCTAGGAATGCCATTGTGAACTCAATGGATGCTACAGTTGTATAACCCGGAAAAAGTATAATTTCTTACTCCTCAGAAGAAATGCTTCCCCAGAAGTCCCTCTAAGAAAATACTGTAATTGAATTTTATGAAATATTTGCAATCAGTTTACTAAAATTTACTAACTATTAACATAAAGTTCAAAATATTTGACGTTCAATTGTACAGTAGGTTTAGTAAAAAATTGTATTTTGAGAAGTATCACTAAATTGTACATTTCGATCATTTGTTTACCATGGTACACTGTTGCCAACTATTAATAGTTTAAACATTGATAGTGGGCATTGGTATGAATCAGCTGATCGTTATGTAGTGTCTGGTAACACTGAATAAGTCCCATAATGCATTGTTCCCAAACATCTCTTCTCTTCAGTAGTCAGCCGTTCAAAACGTGTAAGTTTTCTTGATCCTGTGATTTATCCCTTTTTATCTAGTTCATCGTCGGACGTTTTGTTTAGTGTTCATTCCAGTTAATAAGTTTATGTTATTTAGTTTCGGAAATAAAGGAAGCTAATAATATTGGATGACTTTACAGCTTGTAAATGACTAACTTATCATAGCGCCTGGTGCTTCCCTTCTGAAGGAAATTTTGGTTAATGGGAACAATCCGTTGTACAGATCCCAGGTTAAAAGTCACCATTCTTAGGCACTGTGGTTATGTTTATTTAGGTTGTTGTATTAAGGTCGCCGTATATGATATGTCATTGCTATATCAGAGGTCGAAATGTGCTAGTAAGCTTATGCCAAAGTATTGAATCTTGAGTTTTTAGTTCGTTGGAGAGGTTGATAGAGCTGTCGCCTGGCACGCAGTTGGCCCAGCATTCGACTCTCCTACCCGGCTAATGAAGAATTAGAGGAATTTATTTTGGTAGAGAAATTCATTTCTCGTCATAATGTTCGGATCCCACAATAAGCTGTAGGTCCCGTTGCTAGGTAACCAGTTGGTTCTTAGCCACGCAAAATAAATCTAATCCTTCGGGCCAGCCTAGGAGGGCTGTTAATCAGCTCAGTGTTCTGGTTAAACTAAGATATACTTAATTCCGGTTCAGGATAGGCTGGTTGAATGCTGAGTGAAGGGTTTGGGGTTATGGTGTCTGCCAGCCCCCATAACCATGTGAGTTGTATTAGCTCATTCCCGTATTGATACCTACCTGCGGTAATTTTTTGGTGAAAGTTTACATTGAAGCATTATGGACTTGAAAATATGATTTCATATTTTGCTAATGACCCAACCGTCCATACCAAACCTAGCACAATCTTTCCCACGGTACCTGGTCCCTACACTATTGGTAAAATTGCAGTAAAAGGCAGCATGGCCAAATGGCAAGGAAATACACTTTTTAGGTCATTTTGATGTGTTTCGCACAAATTTCACATTAAAATTCGTCGGAAATGGATAGTTTCTTAGAAATACCTGGATTATTTTCTCCCATTTAACACTTCTAGGGGTTCTGATACTGGCGGTGCATGTGTTTGTTGTCGACCAAATGGAATGTCCCTTTGCCAAGTTTAGTGCTGGGCGGGGGGGGACCCGTTGGGTACCCATACATTAATAAGTTATTGCAGTTGCTGGACGGGATATGAACCTTATTTTTTCGTCCTTTGGTCATGCATAAGTTAGGGGCTGTGACCTGGGTACTTCTGTGAGAGGTTAGGTTAGGTGTGTGGGTTTCACTGATAAGGAATTATGTTATTCTGATTGATTTTGATGTGTTAAGCACGAATTTCACCTTGAATTTCGTCGGAAATTGATGGGTTTTGGTCCACTTAAGTACATGGAGTTAGCTCCAAAACCGTTATTTTCCGACGAAATTGAAGGTGAAATTCGTACTAAACACATCAAAATCAGTCAGAAAAACATATTTCTTTGTCATTATGGCGTGTTGCCTCATACTGCCATAATACCACACTATTACTAGGCTTGTTGAATGATAGCCAGAAGACATGCCATAAACTTACTGTATATCAGTGGGATTTAGGTTCCTAAAGGAAATTGTCAATACATCTAAGTGGTAGAACTAGGCCTAAGTATTAGCTCTGTGTTGGGTATTACTTTGGAAACTGGCTTTGGTAAAATTTGAGGTAAAACTATAGTTGTTCCAACACAATATACGGGAAGCTTACAGTTTAGTTTGCTAAGGGTTTTCATCTGCAAAATTTCTAGCCGGGACCCACTACCAGGTGGCAGTTGCTACCGACTAGAAAATCGCCAGACGAATACAAACAAGATGGCGTCTGGACGGAGCCTAATATTGACCTTAATTAAAAAAAAACTGAGTGACCTAACCGAACACAGGGCAGCGTGCCCTTACCTGGCCGGGGGGCTTCGCCCCCCTGAACCTCCCCAGAAACCCAGGTCCTTACCGAACCAGACCTGACCCACCTACCAGACCTTGGACAGCGTGCCCTTACCTGGCCAGGTTTCGTAAACGGGAAACAAAACATTACCATTTCCGCTTTCAACTTGGGTGGCCTCTATAGGTTGCCGTGGCAGAACGGCTCTGTGCAACTTATCTGCATTTTTAAAGATTCCTGGCAAGGTGGTATGTTCTGGCAAGAGATAATTACTTTTAAATTCTTGTTCAGCAAGTAAAATAACTTAGGAAAACATCAATTGCCAGTCTCTCGCAGCTCTCACTAAGTGCAGAAAACCAGCAACTGCCAATTGGTGAACCGAAAGCTAGGGCATGCATGTTAAGGCTTAGAATCACTAGTACTAGTAATGAATGAAAAGTGCCTTTGGAACGGCTCCCGTTATCTATTTATTCGTCCTTCTTTTTACGCTTGTTTTTCATGTTCCAAATGACATACATAACAGGAAATAAAACAATAAGGTATCCAAACCTTTTCCCATGTTATTTACCCCACCAAAACCCCGAATTCCCAACGGGTCCCCCCAACTGTTGGCTATTCTTGAAAGGGTTTTACCACACCAGTTCTCAGATAATTACAGCCGAGCAACAAAATATTACTTTAAATTCTTGTTCAGCAGGTAAAGCTCTACAGAAAAATGTCAACTGCCATAGCCTAGCTCACCTTGGACAGCCAGTTTAGATCTACCTTAATTAATTACGGCAAAGCTGCACACGGCCGTTAAACTCTTGAACAAGGTGGTTAGGCAGTAACCTGACTACCACAAGGTAGGCGGGAATACCCGCCTGCCCGGATGTAAACATTCCAGTTTGCTTTCGTCCATCATGCGTTGCACACTGTTTGGATCTGTTCGCTTGACTTGTTGTTAAGCTCTTTATTATCCTGGTGGGATCTTCCTGTATTTTTTTGTATATATTCCATGTGATATTTATTTATAGGGTAAACGATTGGGCATGAGACTTGGGTGGCAGAATTTTCACTTTTCACTTGGTATTTAATTGAAGAAATAACAAAAAAATTAAATCTTTAACCCTTTAATGCCAACTGGACGTATTTTACGTTGACAAAAGTTGTCTGTCGGGTGCCAAGTGGACGTAAAGTGCGTCGACTACAAAAAGTTTTTTTAAATATTCGCGGAAAAATACTTATAGGCCTTGTTTGCGATAAATTTTAAATCGCGCCTTGAGGGATGCTGGGAGTTCACGGATCACGCTGTTGTTTTGTTTACGAGCATGACCCAGCTGCGCATGCATGAATTTCTTTCTTATCCCAAAAGAAAGCATCAGCTAATTCTGCTGAAAATCTCAGAAATTCTTTAGTCACGTTGTCGTAATTTTTGCGCCATTTTCTATTAGCCTTTACATAAAGTTTTATATATGAAAATGTGAGCAATTTCATGTAGAATACAACAAAAAATAACTCATGGTTGTAGCTTTTATCAATTTTGACATATTTTCATATAAATCACGTTAAGTGCCAAAATTTCAACCTTCGGTCAACTTTGACTCGACCGAAATGGTCGAAAAAGGCAATTGTAAGCTAAAACTTACATTCTAGTAATATTCAATCATTTACCTTCATTTTGCGACAAACGAGAAGTCTCTTGCACAATATTTCGATTTGTGAATTTTTGAAAAAAAACTTTCCTTTCGTCAGCGCTAACTTTGCTGAAAATCTTGTATTCTACATGAAAGAGCGCACAGTCATATATAAAACTTTATGTAACGTCTAGTAGCAAACTGTGCAGGAATTACGACAAAGTGACTAAAGAATTTCTCAGATTGTAAGAGCCTGACGCCGTCTCTTCCAAACACGTGTGCGTTCGTGTGTTCATCGTCCATCGGAGTCGACAAGACAACAAGAGCATCTCGTTTTCTTTCTCTAAAGGAACGCGATTTCAACCATACAATATTTCCGTCTGTTTCTCCCTAACCATTGTTGTCTTGATGTATGTACAATCCCCACTACTTGCATTGCCATGCAAGCATGCTATTCATGTACTCATAATGTTCCAATGAATCTTCTGTATCAAATTGTGTGTATGTTTCTGCTTGTGAAGACGCCAAACGTCTCGCCACTCCGATGGACGACGAACACACACGTGTTTGGGAGAGACGGCGTCAGGCTCTTACAATCTGAGAAATTCTTTAGTCACTTTGTCGTAATTTTTGCACAGTTTGCTACTAGACGTTACATAAAGTTTTATATATGACTGTGCGCAATTTCATGTAGAATAAAAAAAAATAACTCATGGTTGTAGCTTTTATCAATTTTGACATATTTTCATATAGATCACGGTAAGTGCCAAAATTTCAACCTTCGGTCAACTTTGACTCGACCGAAATGGTCAAAAATGCAATTGTAAGCTAAAACTCTTACATTCTAGTAATATTCAATCATTTACCTTCATTTTGCAAAAAACGAGAAGTCTCTAGCACAATATTTCGATTTGTGAATTTTAAAAAAAAAACTTTTTCCTTACGTCCACGCGCGCTAACCTGAAAATCTCAGAAATTCTTTAGTCACTTTGTCATAATTTTTTCACTGTTTTATATTAGCCATTACATAACGTTTTATATATGAAAATGTGCGCAATTTCATGTAGAATACAATAAAAAATAATTCATGGTTGTAGCTTTCATCAGTTTTTAAATATTTTCATATAAATCACGGTAAGTGCCAAAATTCCAACCTTTGGTCAACTTTGACTCGACCGAAATGGCCGAAAAATGCAATTGTAAGCTAAACTCTTACATTCTAGTAATATTCAATCATTTACCCTCATTTTGCAACAAATGAGAAGTCTCTAGCACAATATTTCGATTTATGGTGAATTTTTGAAAAAACTTTTTCCTTACCTCCCCGCACGCTAACTGCTGAAAATCTCAGAAATTCTTAGGTCACTTTGTTGTAATTTTTGCACCGTTGTAGCAGTTACATAACGTTTTATATATGAAAATGTGCCCAATTTCATGTAGAATACAACAAAAAATAACTCATGGTTGTAGCTTTTATCAGTTTTGAAATATTTTCATATAAATCACAATGTGCCAAAATATCAACCTTCGGTCAACTTTGACTCTACCGAAATGGTCGAAAAATGCAATTGTAAGCTAAAACTCTTACATTCTAGTAATATTCAATCATTTACCTTCATTTTGCAACAAACGAGAAGTCTCTAGCACAATATTTCGATTTATGGTGAATTTTTGAAAAAACTTTTTCCTTACCTCAGCGTGCGCTAACTCTGCTGAAAATCTCAATTTCTTTAGTCACTTTGTCATAATTTTGTACCGTTGTCTATTAGCCGTTACATGAAGTTTTATACATGAAAATGTGAACAGTTTCATGTAGAATGCAACAAAAAGTAACTCATGGTTGTAGCTTTTGTCAGTTTTGAAATATTTTCATATAAATCACGGTAAGTGCCAAAATTTCAACCTTCGGTCAACTTTGACTCGACCGAAATGGTCGAAAAATGCAATTTTAGGCTAAAACTCATATATTCTAGTAATATTCAATCATTTACCTTCATTTTGCAACAGACGAAAAGTCTCTAGCACAATATTTCGATTTATGGTGAATTTTTGAAGAAAACTTTTTTTTTTAGTCCGCGCGTTACGAATTCGTACATCATTTTGTGATAATATTTTCTCTGTGTTGTTTTGATCGTTTTACAATATGTTATATGCCAAAATCATCGCAATTTAGTGTACAATGCAACGAAAAAAAAATAACTCATTAGCTTTAACCGTTTTGCTCACAGCTAGCGCGATTTGTATACAGTTATATATGACTTTTTTCACGCTGTCATATATTCCAATATTTATATATGATAATGATATTTTTTTTCATTGCTGATGGTTGCATACTAAACTTCAGGCAGTGACAAAAAAAAGGAGCCAAAAATGAACTTTTAATCTTAAAAACTAAGCGTGCTGTGATTTTTTGAAAAAAAGTTTCTTTCCGCTTTGGCGCTAACTCTCAAACCCCGCCGGCATACGGCAGACACTTTTGTAAATAGAGGCTCGACGTTTAAGGGTAAATAAGATTTAGTAAAATTTAATATAATAATAATAAAATTGTAATACAAAATTCGTATTATCTTGAACAAACAAATTCTTCCCTCATCTTTTGTAAGAAGGTGGAAGGCAAAAGCTGTCAGACATGTCATTTAACATGACAAGAATGGGAGTGTTGCTAATCAGTGGTGAAATTTTTCTTCTCTCTCTCTCTCTCTCTCTCTCTCTCTCTCTCTCTCTCTCTCTCTCTCTCTCTCTCTCTCTCTCTCTCTCTCATTCGAAGTTAGCCAACCTACGTATTACAGCACTGTTTCTCTGTATGTCTTTAAGCCAACCTACGTATTACAGCACTGTTTCTCTGTATGTCTTTAACTGTACAGTAGATAATTTTGAATTGATATAATTTTACCTGTACCGTTTACAAACTGTAAATGCGCAGTTCTAAAACATAAAGACATAGAGCATTTCAGAACAAAGAGAAAGTGACAGAATAAAAAAAGTTTGTAAAAACAAGGTTGAGAAGGTTTCTAAAAAGTTAAGTATACCTTAGTTTTACCAGACCACTGAGCTGATTAACAGCTCTCCTAGGGCTGGCCTGAAGGATTAGACTTACCTTACGTGGCTAAGAACCAATTGGTTACTTAGCAAAAATAGATTGGTGGAATGGGGGAGAGAGTCACACTATATTCTTAAGTCAACCATTTATTTCTTTTTTTAAGGGTAATGCATTAAGCTAGCTCTCTCTCTCTCTCTCTCTCTCTCTTGATAAATAATTTCACTAAGGACAACCCTTGAACTTGGTGATTCTTTACCGTTCATGTTGGTTCTCTCTCTCATTCATAGTTAGCGCTCACACATTTTTACAACTTACTAATTCTCTGTATGTCTTTACCTGTACAGTAGATAGTTTAAATTGATCTAATTTGACCTGTATCGTCTACGAAGTGTAAATGCGCTACTATTGCAAATACGTTCTAAAACAGAGACATGATAACTAAGAGTTGTATTAGTCAGAATATAAAACACTGTTTGTTCATGAAAAAGCATTTCAGAACAAAGATAAAGAGACGCAGAATAAAGAAATTGGCCATTTATTTCTCTTTTTTAAGGATAATATATTAAGCTAACTTTTAAATGAAATTACAGTAACTTTAATTTCATTAAAAAGTTAACTTGATAATTTTGGAGCATGAGTAGGGTCATATTTAGTATTTAAACTTTAGAAATAAGCATTTATTAGCATTTTTAGAGACCATGCCAAACTTGCATGAAAATTCACCAGCGCAAGGGGTTCTGGAACCTAACCTCGCGTAAGTTCGGAGTATGACTGTATTGTATTTTCATATTTTCAAGACTAAATGCACTTTTTGTAATAAAACTATCAAAATACTCAGGTATAAGCATTTTTAGAGGGTTTTTCTTGTGTTTAAACTATCAAAATAGGCAGTTATGTGTTTAGAGGGGTTTTAAGTATTTGTGGATTTCAGCTATTCGCGGAGGGGTGTGGTACACATCCCCTGCGAATACGGGAAGTTTAATGTATTAAGATACTGAAGGCGTTCCCCTGTACGTTCGGAGATATTAGATTGGGACGTAAAGTCTTCGCTCCCCTACATTGATCTGGACGGAAGAGTTCACTTCCCTTCTTGGGCTCCCACCTTCCGTGTACAAGGGCATGACTACTTCCTTCCTGCTTGTGCTGATCCACTTCCACGGCACCCTTGGTGGCCTCCCCTCCTTCCTTCTCTCTCCCTGTAGGTTCTTCCTTATCTATCCTTTGGTAGAGATCTCTCTCCTTCGCCCTTTTTGCTCGCTCGTTGGGTGAAGACCGCGAGGGGGGTGTGGCCGCAGGCAGTCAGGCGACCTCTTCTAAGGTGTCTCTTGCTGTGTAGGGCAGTTTCCCTCGTAGCGAGAAGAGTCTCCCTCTACTAATCATCTTTGCATTTTCTTTCAGGTTGACATCGAGCATTGCAGGCACAGAAGTAGTTGGCTTGATATCTCAGGGGATATCTTGCACTAAGGAGTTGCGACGTTCATTCAATGTTGCTTTGGGATCAACCACAATACCTGGTTGGAATGGCATAGTTCCATGTCGGGATCGTTCCAACTGTTCCCGCTGATGTGGATTGATTGCTGTCACTGCTGGCCTTCATGTTGGCTGTGGCACTGCCTCTGGTGTATCTATGGTCCATCTGCTCCTGCTGTTTCTTGTGTTATGCTCCTGCTAACTCAACGACAGTCTCTGGGCGGCTCTTCCTGGTCTCCTGCCGCAGCCATCCTGATCGTTCCTGTAGCTGCTGATGACTTGTGACGTTCCTAGCTGTTGCTGTAGCTCCTGCCATCTGAACCACTTCCGTAGCTCCTGCACTGGCTGTCCTGATCGTGCCTGCTGCTTCTCCTCGTGGTGGTGTCCTGGGCCGCTTCCATTGTGATCCTGCCTAGCTGCCCTGGAGGTTACGATGTCTGCCATCCCGTAGATGATGTTGGAGTGAAGGTGAAGGAAGCCGCTTTTTGGAAGTGACATTTCTGGCTGTTGCAGTAGCTCCTGCCCTCCGGACAGCTTCAGTAGTTCCTGCATCGGCTATCCTGATCGTGCCTGCTGCTTCTCCTGGCGGTGGTGTCCTGGGCTGCTTCCATTGTGTTCTTGCTTAGCTGCCCTGGAGGTTACGATGTTTCGTGTCCACCATCCTGTAGAAAATGTTGAAGTGAAGGTGAAGGAAGTCGCCCAGTGTAAGTAGCCACTGTCTTCTTCAACTTCTCTTCAATTTCGTCTTCTGCTGCCTCTTCCCTTCCTCTCCCGAGGTTCAAGGGGGTTGCGGGAACCGGACAGACCTCTGTCGGCCAAAGGAGAGGAAGGCTGCTGCTTTCCCCTTGATGAAGGGCATCATCTAGGGACTGCCTCCTTCCGAGGAGGCAGTGGGTCTCTCGTTGGCTCTTCCCAACCTTCAGGTTAGCAAACCAATTCGCAGAGCCCTGGGTTTTGTGTTTCGGCAGCCGCGGGTGCGCAGACCTTGGTTTGTAATCCCGTTCCCAGTCCTAGAGGTTCCGCCTCTAAGATGGGGGCTGCTTCTGGTGCTCGTTCATGAGCCACTCTGAGTGCTCGAGATTCTGTGGAATACCATGCAGATGAATTCTGCCCTGTCCAGTTCCAATTGTGTTCACGTGATCAGCTTGGCTTGCTCACCCCACCCAGCCCCTGGTCTCGCTTGTGAGACTGGCTCAGCTCGGCTTGGCTCGCCCCACTTGCCAACCAGTCCACCGCATACCACCCAGTCTGGATCACGTTCGCATGATTGGCTCGGCCCCACTCGTTTTTTCCGAATCGGGTTCTCGGCTCTGTTCAAGTGAACTCTGCTCTTCCCAGGAAAGTGCTTTGCTGTTCTTTCTCTCTTCGCCAGGTCCATGGGTCCCGAGTTGCCAATGACCCTGCGGAACTTACCGTTACTGGGTTCTACCTCTCTCTTCCTTAGAGAGTTGGTGGATGCTGCAGTGGACAAGCATCTGGCTGATGATGGCGAACGCCTTGTGGCGAAGACCCAGAGGTCTTCGCGCTCCACTGCAGCCCTGCCTTCGGGTCAGGCTAGCTCTTCCTCAGCCCATAAGAAGTCTCAGTCTTCAAAGGGATCCTGTGGGAACACCCAGCTTTCTTGTTCCTCTGGAAAGGGTGGCCTTTCAGCACCCTTTCCAATTTGGTAAAGGGGGCAAGGGGAAGAAGGGGAAATGCGAGGGCCGGCGTTCTCCCCCCAACTGCTGCCGAAGGTGGGGGTTGCCTGTTGTGCCATTGGGCAACATGGCAGCAATATGAAGCTGAGACGTGGATAGTGGATGTCCTTTGGGAGGGATGTCTACTACCCTTTGAGTCTCAGCCACTCCCCACCACCACTCCGGTCCGTCTCCACACCTACATTCAAGGATCTCCAAAGGATATCGCACTAATGTGAGAAGTGCAAGCCATGCTGAACAAGGGTGCTGTGGAAGTCATGTTGGATCGATCCCCAGCCGAAACTTTCGTATAGAAAGCCATAGTGGGTTGGAGACCGGTCATAGACCTCTCTCTCCTGTTCTCCTTACTAGGTTCATGACGGAGACGGCGCAATCCTTGCTCACCTCCATCAGGGAGAACAACTTCATGCTTACGGTGGACTTGAAGGACACATATTTCCAAATACCCATTCATCCGTCCTCTCACAAGTACCTCCTCTTTATCCTTGGGGTCGGTCTTCCGTTTCAGGGCACTCTGCTTTGGGCTCTCGACTGCTCCCCAGGTGTTCACGAGAAAGTTTTCTCTAGAGTCAGCTTGGGCCCATTTGCACGGGAATCGTCCACTGAGGTATCTTGGCGACTGGCTGGTCCTGGTGAGTTACTGCTCGCGGTTGCTGCAGGACAGGGATCAGCTCCTTGAGTTTTGCCTCGATCCTGGGATTGTGGTAGATCTCGAGAAGTTGGATCTCATTCCCAAGCAGAGGATAAAGTACCTGGGCATGCTGATAGATACGGTAGCAGTGAAAGTCTTTCCCTCAGACTCTCTTATCAGCAAGTTCAGGAAGGCGGCAGTGGCAAGTCATCATCAGTCACATGTCTTTGCTGGAGAAGCTGGTCCCTCATGGGTGTCTTCACCTTCAGTCTCTACAATGGGGGGACCAAAGGAGTATTGGTCCCAGTCCCGAGACCCCCAGTACTTTCTCATCTCTCTTTCCAAGGAGGTGAGAGAGGACCTAGACTGGTGGGTGGGCGACAGGAACCTCTTAATAGGATTATGCCTACATACTCCCCATCTGGACATGCTTCTGTTCTCGGATGCATTGACCGAAGGATGGGACGCACACCTGGAGGAGTTGCTGACTTCAGGAGTGTGGCACTGAGATGACGCACCCTTACATCAATATCCTGTAACTCAAGGCAGCCTTCTTGGCTCTTCAAGAGTTCTAGGATCGAGTGATGGGACACTACATGGTGCTGATGAGCGACAATACCACGGTAGTGGCATATGTCAACAAGTAGGGGTGTCTAGTATCCTTCCCGCTCCACCTGTTGATGATGTAGGTGCACGAGTGAGTGCTGGCTCACTCAGCAGAGCAGTCAGCCAGGTACATTCCAGGCAAGAGGAATGTCGTGGCAGACAAGCTCAGCCACTAGAATCAGGTGATCTGAACAGAATGGGCCCTTCACCCGGAAGTCGCGGAAAGGTTGTTCGACCTATGGGGGCGTTCAGTCATCGATCTGTTTGCCACCCCACACAACAGAAAACTTCAGGTGTTCTGTTCAGTTATGCCGGACCCATGGGCCGCTGCGGAGGACGCGTTCCGGCACCTGTGGGACAACCTCGACATCTATGCCTTTCCTCCGTTCTGTCTGATTCGCAGAGTGATTAACCAAGTGATGATCAATCCAAATCTCAGAATGATTCTGGTGGCACCCAAGTGGCCGCAGGCCATTTGGTATCCCGACCTGCTAGCTCTCCTTTCCAAGGCGCTGAGAGAGATCCCCCCCTAGCCCAATCTGCTGTGTCAACCCCACATCGAACGGTATCGCCTGGCAGTGCAGTCCCTGTGTCTTCATGGCTGGAGGTCATCCATCTCCTGTGAGCGAGAGGCTTTTCGTGTGACACAGCAACGGAGATGGCCGGATACCTCAGACGATCCTCCGCAGTGGTTTACAGTAAACTCCCCATATTCGCGGGGGATGCTTACCACACACACACACCTCGAATAGCTAAAATCTGCGAATACTTAAAACCTCTCAAAAACACTTAGAACTGCCTATATTGATAGTTCAAACACCAAATAAAAAAAAAAATGCTTGTACTTGAGTATTTTAATAGTTTTGTCACAAAAAGTGCATTTAGTCATGAAATTGATATGAAAATAGAGTAATTAGTGAATATTTCCCAGTGAAAAATACTGCAAATGGGCAAATTTTCCATGAATAATGTGTGTGTGTGTTCCATAGAGAAATCTGCGAATAGGTGAGTCCACGAATACGGGGGGTTTACTGCACCAGGGAAAGTGGCCCGTCTCCTGTTGCTGGTGTCATGGACGGGGTATCTGTCCGGTCAGAGCTACTGTTGAGCAGGTCGCAGACTTCCTCGTCTTTCTTCGCTGGGAGAAGCTTCTCTCCGTTTCAACTGTAAAAGGCTATCGGGCTGCACTCGGCCTAGTCTTGCAGCTGAAAGGTGTAGATATCTCCTCGCCCTTTGAGATATCCCTACTAATGAGAAGCTTCGAGAGGTCTTGCCCACCCAGGGATCTCAAGCCCCCTGCGTGGGATGTGACACTAGTTCTAAGGAGCCTGACCCATGCACCTTACGAGCCTTTACGAGAATCGTCAGACAGGCATCTGACCCTCAAGACCGTCTTCTTGCATTCCCTGGCATCAGCAAAGAGAGTTGGCAAACTTCACGGACTTTCCTTTGATGTTAAACACTCAAGGGGTGGGGATCAGTTACACTCGATTTCATCCCAGATTTCCTAGTGAAGACTTAGAATCCTTCAGTCTCTAACACTCAGTTTGAGTCTTTCATGATCCCCTCCCTAAAGGACCTTGTTGGTAATGATCCAGACGAGATGCTACTATGTCCTGTTAGAGTGCTGCGGTGCTACCAGAAGAGGACTCGCCACCTCCAGCCTGAGTGTTGACGACTCTTCGTTAGCGCTGGCTTGATTAAGAAAGAAGTGTCCAAGAACACGATCTCTTTCTGGCTTCGTGAGATGATAAGGAGTGTGTATTGTGCTGCTGGAGGAGACGACACCTGTACGCTTTGTCCCAGAGCTCATGAAGTCTGCAGCATTGGTCCGTCCCTCGCATTCTGGAAGAACCTCTCAGTCCCACAGGTTTTGAGGGCGGGTGTGTCGTCCCAACAGACCACCTTCACTTCTTTCTACCTTCGGGATGTTGCCCACAGGTCCTTGGACACTCTTTCCTTGGGTCCTGTGGTGGCTGCTCAACAAGTTTAGCTTACCCGGCTCCTCTAACAGGACAGGTTGCGTCTCGCCTAAGATGTACAGTTGTGACTGGGAGAATGAATGTGGAGTGACTGGCCTCTCTTTCTTCTCCTCATCTTGACTCTCTTCCTACGGGCAGGGAGCGGACGTGCCGTTGCATGCTGGATCTGGCGGTCGATGCAGGTAACCACTCAACTAGAGTTTCCGTTCTATTTCCTTTCAGGATCATATAAGCAACCCCACTCATTCCTCTAGCAAGGGGAGGAAGGAGACCATGACAATAAGACAAACCCAATGCTTGTATTTGCCTTAATGTCACTGACTTTAAAGTTCTTAAGTAAATTGTATTTTTCCTAACTATACAAACCTGAGGTCCATTACATTTCATGCCCACCTCATGCCACCCCTCAATCTGACACCTGGGCCGAAAAGCAAATTGGAATGTTTACATCTGGGCAGGTGGTACTCACACCTCCTGGACAGTAGTTACTTCGCTGAAAGTAATTCCTAATGTAAAGGACCTCAGGTTTGTATACTTAGGAAAAATACAGATTACTTTAAAAAACTCTTTGTTATCTTGAATGTTTTGTCTTTTTCCTCCATTGTGTTGGGATTCTGGTTCCAATACTCCCCACTCCTCCTCTGCCTTTGCCACTTGACTTTTTAGCCTTGTTC
This sequence comes from Macrobrachium rosenbergii, assembly GCF_040412425.1. NCBI lineage: Eukaryota > Metazoa > Arthropoda > Malacostraca > Decapoda > Palaemonidae > Macrobrachium > Macrobrachium rosenbergii. The sequence goes on from NC_089752.1 coordinate 71,028,523, forward strand.
TTTTTCCCAGTATATACAGTAGTATATCTTTATGAGTCAACTACTTATCCTCACCCAGAGCTGAAAGGTGTGGTCTCTCTCTCTCTCTCTCTCTCTCTCTCTCTCTCTCTCTCTCTCTCTCTCTCTCTCTCTCTCTCTCTCTCTCTCTCTCTCTCTCTCTCTCTCTCTCTCTCTACTTGTTTGTAGTGTGACTGGAAATTCCTTCTTTGTGCCATATTCTCTCTCTCTCCCACATAGTGTTTCTGCTGCTATGTCTTTTCTTTGAGCTGTTTCCACTAATCACTTTTTGGACAGTATTTTTGTTAGCAATTTATTCTAATCTGGTTTTTGGTTTTCATTTTTTTAATCATGACCTTTTTGTTATATTCAGAATTTACTTTTTTTTTTATATAAGTGACTTACCAAGCAATTACGTAGCTACTAGCTTCCTACCACAGCAGACCAAAAATTCAAATTTTGTGGTGGCACTACCATAGCTTGTGTAGGTGACCAGGTCCCACCCACCATCAGGACTGACAGGTACAACTCAGCAGGTAACTTCAATTCGTTTTCTGCCTGCTCCCGATCAACATCAGTGGTTTTTGGGCAGTACCTTTCATCATTTCTTGGATTTGTTAGTCATGTATTGGTGACGTATTCAGATTTTGTGTGGCTTCTTTCAATTAGTGAATTGTTAGCTTTGGTTAGCATTTTTTCCATAATTGAAATGTTAGATTCTAATTCATCTAGTGTTCGGTTTTGTACCGAGGGTTGTAAAACTAGATTAAGTAAAGTGACATATGATTCACATACCAAATGCATAAAAATGTAGAGGGCAGGATTGCAATGGGGAAATTACTTGCCCAGAATGCCAGGATTGGGATGAACATCAATGGAAGGTTTATAGGTCTCATTCCAATGAGCTTTATAGGGATAGGAAGAGGAAGGTGCTCTTAAGAGCCTAAAATAGAGCTAGCTTAAAGGCTGCTCCTTTGCCTTCAGTGGCTGAGGGTAGTGCTATTTCTTCTCTTATCCTGTCTTTTTCTCCCATCCTGAGTCCTCCTACTGTCTTACTGCAAACTCCTGTACCCAGTTCCCATGCTTCTGATCTCAACACCATTGCTGGTCTCGAATCTAGGTTCAATAAGAAGTTTGAGTTCCTGGCTAACACTTTCATGGAACCAGGTTTGAGTTCCTGGCTAACACTTTCATGGAACTAGGTTAATCTTTTAAGGCTTTTGTGGATAAAGCTTCTGCTCCTAATGTTCATGCTTCCAGTGCCAGTGCAAGTCGAGTGCAAAGTGAGTGTGTTGTGATATCCAAGGAGGCGGCTGTCCTTCCTACCAATGCTCCTAGACGAAGTTCCCTGTCCCGCTCCCCTGCACAGGGGAGAAGACATACTGGAGGTCGAAGGGAGGCTGGTAGGGTTTGCCCACGAGCAGTCATCTCCCCCGTCAAACCTGTTGCATAGTCCCAGGGGTCGACTGAGCGCCACTGGAAAGGCATCTCTTTTAGTGTGCTTTGTATGTCAGATTCCGAGGATTCTTTATTGGATGGAAGGTGTTGGTTTTCCACCTCTCATCCTTTGAAGAGGCATTCTGCTGCTATGGCCAGTTCACTGCCTCCTGTAAGAGGCTTATGGAGGTCAGTGTGATCCCTCAGACCTGCAGTTTTGCTGGTCTGCCTCCAGAATTCTTTGTTGGCTCAGATTTGTCAGTCATCTTGGGAGTCTGGAGTCTCTTGGTTCTGGAGATCGCCATGTCGTCTCTGAAGAACTCTCGTCTTAAGTGGTCATTGCCTCAGCCCAAGTGCTCCCGTGTTCCTGAGCTCCTGCCTTCTCCCGAGCGCTTGGCACCCGCTTCGCAATCTCAGGCATCTGCGCCAGCTCGTTTGGCACCTACTTCCTCTCGCTTAGTGCCAACTGTGGACCACTCGACTCTCCTTAGCGCCTGGCGCCACTGCCTCCTCCTCCTCTTGCACCTTCTAAAGAGGCTTCGCCTTTGGCCCCGATTAAGAGCCAGCTTGATGATTTGATGAAGTTCTTGAAAAAGAAGACTGTTTCCAAGACTGAGGATCCCAACTTGTCTCCGATATCGTCGGATCAGGAGTAAGCTGACCATGGTTCAACCTATTAGCGAACTTCTTGGATTTCTTCCAGCCCGTGCCTCTGGATTCTCCTGCTTTTACCTTTTTTGATGAGGAAGCAGCTAGTGACTCTTGTATTCCTAAATTAGTCCTCTCCTCTAATTAAAAAAGAGCGTTTAAAGACGTCAACGGATGGTTAAGTTCTAAGAGGGACTCGGGCAAGGCTGTGTTCGCCTTCCCTCCTTCAAAGCTTCTGAAAAGGAGATATCGGTTTTATGCCACCAGAGAAGCTCCTTCCTTGGGAGTGTCTGCCTCCTCCCAGGGGGACTTCAAGCCCTTGGTCGACACTACGCAGTGGTCTGCTTTTGCCTCAGCTAAGGTAATGTTCTCTTCCCCAGAATTGGATCACCTGGTTCGTAATGTCAAGGGTCTGGAGATTTTTAGTGTTCTGGATTGGACAGTGGGAGTGCTGGCTAGGAAGATTGAGGACTGATTGAGATTTTGTCGTGGGTGGGCTAAATGTACTGTCTGCACAGACAAGGCAGTTAGAGGGCTCAGCAGAACTGGCTTCTTTATATGCGATGGGCCCTTTAAAGAAGCAAGAGCTGTGGTGTTCATTTGCCACCAAGGGAGTTACTACAATCCAGAAGTATGCTCTGATGTTTGCTCTGCTTGACAAGTCGTACCTCTTCCCTCAGGACACCATTAAAGAGGTCGTTTCTGCTCTGCAGAAGAAATGTACATATGATTTGCTGGCTCAGTCCTTGAAGCGCCCCAAGCCAGCACCTGCAGTCGTTCTAAAGGTTTTTCCCCTCTGCAACCTCAGCCCTTTCGTGGGGGACGAGCCAGGTCCCAGTTGAGACCACGCTCTAACCTTTGCCCTCCAGCAAAGCCCTTCAAGAAGTCCGCTTCCAAACCGGCCGCCAACAAGTGAGATCTTTGTCCTTCGCGCCCCAGTAAGTGCCAGGTTGCACCGTATTTGGAAGTAATGGAGTCAGAGGTGCAGAACCTTGGGTAGTGCAGGTTTTGAAGACAGGCTACATTTCTTTCAAACACAAGCTGCCGCTTTCCATGTCGGTGTTCGCCTTGATGTCTTACTCAGTCAGGTCTGAGAAGTTTTCGGCTCTTGCCCAAGAGGTAGATTCTCTCCTTTGCAAAGGAACAGTGGAGGAAGTAGTGGACCAGTTGTCGGAAGGATTTTACAACAGAATTTTCGTAGTCCCCAAGTATTCCAGGGGCTGGAAACCTGTATTGGATGTAAGCACCCTGAATTTATGGCGAAAACAAAGTTCCACATGAAGATGAACCGTTTTACCCAGTCACCTAGCAATGGTAGCGCCACCGCGAAGTTTGAATATTTGGTCTGCCATGGTAGGAAGCTAGTAGCTTTATAATTGCTTGGTAAGTATATATCAAACTTTATTGTATCATAAAAATGTCATTTTTACGTTTCCATGGGTTTACTTTTTTTGGCCAGCTGTCTTTCTTTTTCTTTTGTACTTACTGTTGAATGGGCCCGTAGTTATTGCATGTTAGGCCAACCTCACCCTATATAACAGAACACTCCTTTTCTTGATGCTCTCTATACTTTTTGTCATCATAAAGTCAGTCGGGTTTGGTTTCTCCACTCTTTTACTTTCTTGATATCTTGAAGATTATGTCAAGCAACTTTAGTCCGCGGCTTGGTCAAACTTCCAATACTGCTTCTGCCTGATTTCTTTCATCCAGGCAACATCTACCAACAACATCCTCAAAACAGTTCTGTTACTATGTTGCCATGTAAGTCTTCTGTCAGTCATCTGACTGTGGCATTTCTGTCACTACATCCCAAAGCCTTTTCCAAAATTCCTGGTTTTCTTCCAGTCTTCTTGAGATTGCAGCAAGGAAATCAAAGCATTACTGTACCTTGTTTCTTAACATTGTCATGATTTCATTCTTTGATTTATTTTCCCCACTTCTATTGCATCTTCGGGTATTTCATCCTTGACTTGTATTTTTGCCTTGTTTTGTCTTATCGTATTGCTTGTCCACTTGGATTTATGTTTCTCTACAGTATCACTGTTGACGGATTTTGTGGCCATTTGTCACATATCTTACCTCCACTCGTAGACAGCAAATTTCCATGTGTCTTTTTGTCAGCATATCCACCATTATTGCAATGAACGGTCAATTTAGGCATAGTGCCTGGTGTTCTGCCCAAAGCATTCAGATGTGTAAGAATACAAAATGGTAAATATTAAATATTATGGTTCTAGGAAAGTTTTTACATAGACTGAGCTTTGAGGATTACAGTAAAGTGTCTAGTTTAGTGATAAACTTTTTTTTCTTCACATTTCTGATTTTGCATTTTCATATTTAAGGGTTGAAAGTGTGATGTATTAATAATGACTGAACTGTGTTTCAGAAGACACCATGAAGCTCAACAAGCTTAAGACTGAGTCAAGGCGAAAGAATCGCCAAAGGTATTTCAATGCACCATCTCACCTGCGTAGGAGGTTTATGTCTGCTCCACTGTCCAAAGAACTAAGACAGAAATACAATGTCCGTTCAATCCCTATCAGAAAGGATGATGAAGTACAGGTAAGTTTGGACCTGAAGGTTAAATTTTTTTTATTCAGTGGGCACACATCAAGAGTAGATGCTTTACGAGCATTAAAAGCAGTGATGTCTATGGGAAGTGTGAGTGACTTGACCAGTAAGTGTAAAAATGTTTATAGGTGTACTGTCCTTTTTGTTTTATTCCTACACAAATACAAACCATTTGTCTTTACATAGGATTTAGCTTGTGAATGCAGGCTGAAACAGCCATTTAACTTTCAGACAAGGTTGCAGTTAATTACCGACAGTAGGGGGGAAGCCCCATCCACTTGTCAGTCTTTTCTCCACTTTGCTTTCGGCTGCCATCGTGTGAAGATGTGTATATATATATATATATATATATATATATATATATATATATATATATATATATATATATATATATATATATTTTATACACATATACATATACATATGTATATATATATATATATATATATATATATATATATATATATATATATATATATATACATACTGTACATATACATATATTATGTACATATATATCCCAATACAGCACAAAGGAAGCGTGCTTGAGAATATCACTAAGTTCACGTCGGAAGGTGAGTGAAAACCAGGACTTTGAACAAGTACTTTCGTAGTTCATTCTACATTTTCAAGTTCACACTGAATACAAAAGAAGTTGACAGAGGTTTATATACAAAAACAAGGTGGGGCCAGGGTGTGTGTGTGTGTGTGTCACAGGTGAAAAATAAGAGACGGGGTGTAGGTCCTGACCAGTTTCAACTTTATTTCTAAGCCACTGATGAAGGACGGATCCTTTGTCAGTGGCTTGGAAATAAAGTTGAAACTGGTCAGGACCTACACCCCGTCTCTTATTTTTCACCTGTGGTAATGTGTGATAAATGAATCGCATACAGAAGTGATAATAATCATATATATATAGCCTATATATATACATATACACACATTATATATATATGTATATTGTATGTATATATTTATATATATACATACACACACACACACACACATATATATATATATATATATATATATATATATATATATATATATATATATATATATATATATATATATATATATATATATATATTAATAGTTAAAAGATCATACAATCATTATTTTCTGACAAAGTTTAGTAAAGGTGACAATAATATGGATACTTTATTTATTTGGGACAAGGGTATTTTTCGTTATACAAAGTGTTTTTAAGTCTAAATATAACTTAAATACGTCTCGTTGTGAAATTACTTTAGCTATTTTTTTCGTTAATATATGACGTTCGGGGCATGTTTGTTTTGTGTAAAAAAAAAACCAAGATTCCGTTCGCTATTTTCTCTTGATTTCATCATAATACGAGCTTTACGTATTTATTTTTTATTGGCGTGAAAACAGCAGTAATTTGTATTCTTTCATGCTCAGTAGTTGTGATTAAAATACACTTCAACTTTATTTATGGTCGAGTTTCATCCATGTTGCCAATGCACGATAATTTATAGTCATTAGCAGCTTGAACATTGTTTTCTCAGCTTCAGCTACAACTTCCTAAATATTTAGGAAATATTTTTAGATTTCGCGCAATCAGCAGTGTACAATCAGGCAGCAAGAGAGACCAACTTACAATAGACCAACTTCTTTTCCTCCATGTGTTTATTCCATCTGCTAGTTAAAAAGGTAAAAGAGAATGATAAAAGTATTGTTAGTAACGTTATACTCTTACGTAAATGCGTACAGCCATAAACAACCGAACGGGCAACCATTGTTTTCCTAATAATCGTATCAGATAACAACTGTTTTGCTTGTATTTCAACCAGCGTACAGTTAAACAATTACTGTAGTTATGTTACAAATGATGTTAAGTACTATACAATAGGACTGATATATTTTTTACACTATACCCTTATTCGCTTTGGAGAAAAGATCGGCAAGGAAATGAAAATACTGTACACTGCTGCAGTAACTTTAAGCTGGAAGTTGTAGCTGAAGCTAAGAAAACAATGTTCAAGCTGCTAATGACTATAAATTATTGTGCATCGGCAACATGGATGAAACTCGACCGTAAATAAAATTGAAGAGAATGTATTTTAATCAAAACTACTGAGCATGAAAGAATACAAATTACTGCTGTTTTCACGCCAATAAAAGATAAATACGTAAAGCTCGTATTATGATGAAATCAAGAGAAAATAGCGAACGGAATCTTGATTTTTTTTTTTTTTTTTTCCCAAAACAAACATGCCCCCAAAACGGCCAGCAGCGATTCCCGTGAACGTCATATATTAACAAAAAAATAGCTAAAGTAATTTCACAACGAGACTTATTTAAGTTATATTTCAACTTAAAAACACTTCGTATAACGAAAAATACCCTTGTCTCAAATAAATGTCATTCTCTTTCCATTGATGTGATTTTTTTTTTTATTTTGCCGACCTCAAAGTTTCCCCGGTCTGGGGTGCTGCACATTGATAAATTATGCCGTCCCTTAAGGGTTAAAGAAGCTAAGTTAGAATTAAAAGTGAGAGGAATTCAAGATCTGTCTAAAAAATATACATATTCTTCAAGAACCAAAATTGAAACAAAAATGCACAAATAGAAGTAATGGAGCACAAAAAAGTAAACCTCAAGAAGAAATTAATGCATTAGAAATAAAAACTAAATTGGTATAGAATAAAGGAACAGGTACAAATGAGATAGATATTTTATCCAATTCATTTGAAGTAGTAATACAAATAGGTACACAGGAGGATGCTGGTAGTAATAGAGGGGGTTCATGATGGACTGGAAATTAAAGATAAAAAAAAGGCTTTTGGAGAGATTACTACCCAAAACGAAGAAACCAACTGTTATTAGAGAAACATTGGTTAAACCAAAGACAAAGGATATGAAGAAAGACAACAAGCTAAGAGTATACCCCTATCTCCTAAAATAATAGTAAAACCTATGAAGCAGATATCCAAAACACTGAAGAAGTGAAAGAGAGCATTGCCATAGATAATGATTATGTCAAGGAAGAAGAGATTACTCCATCTCCTGTAATTGGTATAGGAACAAATGAAAAAAATACCGTATACATGAAGACACGTGGATGTGATGATTGTTTCATTGAATTATGCAGTAATAACTAAAAGGTAACAAAAGATTTTTTAACAAACGGTATAAGAAATTTTATGAAATATAGAAAAGAAGAAACCACTGATTTGAGCACCCATGAAAAAGGTTGTGTGTGCATTGAGAACTTAATATATTGTAAAGAAAAACAAACGAATATCGTGAGTAAATTATTGGAAAAAATCGAAGTTGATAATACAAAAATAAGAAAACAAAACAACGCTATAACAATATTTTCAATGGCTATATTATATAATGGAACATAAATGGTCTACAGACCAGAGTACACTTAGGAGAAATACAATGACTACTAAAAGAATATGAACCAAGTATATTGTGCTTACATGTCAACAAAACAATATCAACAAAGGTAAATATACCTTGGTTTCTACATTTAGAGAGTAAGAAGGAAAGTTAGGTACTTGTATATATGTACATAAAGTATTTTATGACCAAGTACCTATAGACTTTACTGACTTGCAAATATCAAGTATTAAAATATACGAATAAATAATGATAATTATGTAATTTATGATATTGCAGTAACACTCCTTGAACACCTGAATTAGCCCTGGTCACCTACCAGCCCAAACTACATCCCCATAGCTTTTACCCACTGTCAGCATTACCAATGTTTACAGGAAAAATCTTGTCAAATGAGTTACCTGAAGCACCGTTGGCAACGCTGCTGCAAGTCCTGGCCTAGTGAGGCTAAGATCCCCAGTTGTATTTTGTTTGCCATGCTGTGGGGGTGTGTCCCACATCAGGCGAACTTTTGGTCATTTAGCCCGACCCCCATTTAGAAAATTTGGACATCAGATTACGATTTGGACTGTTTTCAAAGCATTTTCTCCTGGATTGATACGTTGACTGGATTTGGAACTTCTCTCCCGGTTTTGACTTTGGTACTTTGGACTCGATTGGATAAGTCAAACAAGAAGACATCACCGTCTGCTAGTGCCAATACTCCCACTTCATTTACATCTTCGATGACAGAGCCTTCTACTGCTGGAGATGCTGACGCTCATCGGTCCTGCACATCCTGCAAGTGTAGGATGAGTACCCTCAAGCACAATCAGCATTGTATTTTGTATTTTATGTAGGAAGATGCAGTGTAGTATCAGTCAGTTAGGTGGCAAGTGTAGGTCTTGGTCAGGAGATCAGATGGAAGAATTATTCAAAAAGTTAGAGGACAAGTTATCAGCTAGTATGTCTAGTCAATTTTTCTAGCTTTATGAATTAACAGAAACTAAAGATAGGAATAATAGTACTAAACGTTCTTTTTCAGCCCCCCTGCTTGTTCTAGAACCAGCACTAGTTCAGATTTGGTTTCTGATGTATCTGGTTCTGAATTTTTGTTTTTCCTTGAATACTCCTTCTTCGAAGGTTCCTTTTTCCTTCAGGGGTTAAAATTTCTTTCGTCTTGCAATGGTGGTATAATGCAGATTTGTTGGGTCCCTCTAAAGGTTATAGATTCTAGTTAGGCAATGTTTTAATTTTAGGTTTTCCAATATTCATGATCATGTCTTGAATTTTACTTCTTTGAAATCTATGGCCTCTTCGGCCGTTGCAGAATTTTTCCTTTTCCCCATTTTCTTCTAAGCCTTCTTCCATTTCCCTTACTTAATCTTCTTTTTCGGTCCGCTCTTCGGGGTCTTTGTTGCATGTTCTTTGGTTCAACCCTGCAATATTAGAGCTTTAGCGGCTCCCTCTCTCCCTTTTGGGGTAAAGGGAGGGGGTACTTTTAACGGCTCAGTCTTCATCACCTTTTGCAAATCCTTTAGTTTCTCAGGCATCCGACCTAGTTGCTTCTCAGGTGCTTGCGGAGGCATCAGCAACTCCTTATTTTCATTCTTTACGGGTTTCTAACCGTAATGTATCCTCCGCTATTCTTGCGGATGCTACGGCAGTCAGCGGTTCGCCTGTGCCATCGGTCAGTGAATCAGCACCAATAGTTTCCTCAGCCTTTCCATTCTCTAGCATAGCTGGTAATTTCCCTTCCTCTGTTACCTTGGGTTCGGTACCTCGTAACTTCCCCTTTGAAACTCCTTTGAGTTCCGGTCCAGTTGGTACGTTCTCCACCTGTCCAACGTGGTTACTCCGAGTGTGGATTCTTCCTTCTTCCCTCCTTTGGCTTCTTTCTCAGCTTTCCTCCAGGTTTCTCTGTCCCTCTGCCTAAGGCGTCCATGTAGGTTCGGGGTTGATTCCAGGTCATCAAGGACTTTTCCCCCTTCATTAACCAGCAGGTCTTCAGTTCCAGATTCCCATTCTCATGCAGTTTTGACACATCCAGATTTGCATGGTTCTGGTGTTGCGGCCTCTTCGCTCTCAGGAGTGGGCGTTGTCCGCCCAGGTGTTGCGTCATCAGTGTTGGGTGGTGCAGGGTTTGCGCAGCCCACTTTGGTGCCTCCAGTATTTCGCAATTGATACGTCGGGTGTCCATCTCACACACCCAGGTGTGGCGAGTTCCGGGGTCAGCCTGTCTCTTTTTTTTTTCCTGTTCCGGCTCGGTCGTACCAGTCCGACAAGGAATGTTCATTTGAAGAAGAGGATCCGGTATTGGATATTAGTTTTCCTTCAGCTAATGAGAATGAGTATAAGTGGATGGTGGACTTCATCCATACTCTGTCCTCAGTCAAGGCACCGGAGAAGCCTACACCACCAAATCAAGCTATGTTTGAGGCGCTATATGCGGCGGAACCGGTAGTTGCTCAGTCACCAAAGAATCTGGTCTGGTTTGGCATTGAGGGAGGCAGACGTAGGTTAGTGGCTTTGATTGGGTCGAGTAAGCAGGATTCAACCTTGCTTCCTATTCGGGAGGGGTTTTTACAAGGTACAGGGTAACCCTTCTGTGGATGTCAGGGTTCCTCTCAACGAATCTGTTGAGGCTCTTCTCTCTCGGGTTCCTTTATCAAATTGTCTGGTCTCAGTTTCATCTAGGGAGGCTTGTATCTTGGAGGACACCTTTCGCAGCCAGTTAGAAGCCTTGTCCCACTGTGGATGTGGTCCAGGTTGATACAGTTTTCTCAAAGAAGATGGATATACTCCCTCTGATCCTGTACTACCTGACACCTCATCACTTTGGTTTCAATGGGGCTGGCATACCAGGTTAACATTTTGTCTGACTGTACAACATTCTTTGGCAAGAAGAGGAGGGACTTCTTTTTTAAAGCTTCTGCCTCACTATCCGGACATTCGGAAAGGGTTCTGTTGAGGGCGCCTTTTGCCCTCTGCAACAGTCTTTTTAGGGAGGATATCATCTCCTCTTTGGTCAGTTTCGTGTAGCCGTCATCAGCAGCAGCATCACAGCAGGCTATGATTAGTGTGGCTGCTCAGGTTTAGGGGATGTGGCCAGTATAACAAACTTGTTGTTTCTAACTCTTGTCCCCAGTGCCGGCAATTATGCATCGTTGAGGATACAAAATGTTGAAGTAGAGGTGTTTCCTGACACACACACACACACACACACACACACACACACACACACACACACACACACACACACCTCTCTCTCTCTCTCTCTCTCTCTCTCTCTCTCTCTCTCTCTCTCTCTCTCTCTCTCTCTCTCTCTCTCTCTCTCTCTCTCTTTTTTTCAAGAATGTAGTTTGGAGCGATTCTCGCTTGTCGGATCTTCTGTGATAGTCAGAAGTGCATCTGAGATCCAGAAGGTCTTTTGTCTCCCCTCTTCTCAACGTTCACCTGTACTCAGATGCCTCAGATCAAGGTTGGGGAGCAACCTTGGAGGAACCCAGGCTTTGGGCTTCTGGAGGGATCAGGAACGTGAGGAGTCATAATTTTCGGGAACTCAGGGCTGTAAAGGAAGCCCTCAGGTGTTTTTCAGTCCTAGTGCGCAACAGAGTAGTGGGTCTACTTTGCGACATCGTAACTCATGTCGTATCTGAGAACTTGTTGGGGGGGGGGAACAAGATCAACAGAACTTTAGAGGTGTATGGTTTCCGCCATTCGGTCTCATTCATCAGGTAATCAGGAATTGCGGGAGTGTCAAGATGTCTATGGCTCTAGCTCCTTGTTTTCCCTGACCCCCTTGGTTTCCGGAACTCCTAGTGCTCCTCACGGAAGTTCCGATGTTCCTTCCCGTGCGGAAGATCTTCTAGACAACCGCATTTTCACCATTATCGTCCAAAGTCTTGTGTGATGAACCTAGTTGCAGGCGACTGCCGAGCAAACAGCCAGACAGACGGGACTCTCTAAAGCTATGTCTAGACAGTGTTTCTTTCAAGTTGAGAAAGTCAACCCGTAAGCTTTACTAGGTCAGCTGGACATGTGGAAGTTGGTGTCGTAAGGAAGGTCATTCCATCTTTAGGCCTTCCATAACCAAAATAGCTGAATTTCTCATTCGTTCAGAAAGTCAAGATTCTTTCGTTTTTGGCTATTGCTGGCTACTGCTCAACACAGCAGTACATTTTTCCATCTTCCCAAAATTTCTAGGAGTAAGATCTTCCATGATTTATTACGTTCCATAAAGTTTAACGTCTGGTCTTGCCGACTCAGGCTCCTTCGTGAGATTTTTTAGAAGCTCTAACGTTAAGACAACTGATTAGGTGTTCTCTTTCATTCGGCTTTAACTGCAGCTAGCTAGAAAAGTGGGGAAGCTTGGGGAAGTTTTTTAGGCTGGTTTCCTAGGCGGGAAAGGATATGTGTTTCTCTTCTTCCGGAATTTGTGGTGAAGACAGAGTCAGAGGCTAAAACTCTGCCTCGTTCGTTTAAGGTTCTTTATCTGGAAGTGTTCGGTTCCAGCAATCCAGCGGGGATGTCTTTATGTCCTTTGCGAATATTAAAGTGTTTATCAAAGGTTGAGAAACTCTGTCCACTTCTGTGTACACTTCTTGTGTCTCCGCGGAATCCTTCCCGTCCGCTGTCAAAGAATGCAATTAGTTACTTTCGGAGAGAGGGTTCCTGGTTCCTGGTTCATAAGCGGTCACTCCTCAAACAGTTGCGGGCACACTACACGATTCTCATGTGGTACGAGCTTTATGACCTTGAATACAATTTAACTTTGGCTTTTTACGTTATATTAAGCAATTAACAGTTTTTTTTATTTAATTCAGCACCGTTCCCCCCCCCCCCAAATCCAGATGTTACTTAATATTTCGAATTTCTTTATTGCTGGTGATTTCCCAGGCCTCTCAGGGTTCGTCCTCGTCGTCTTCGGCTCTGTATTTCCCCGACTGCACAGTATTTGGAGGATGTCCACTTCATCTTCCTTTCTAAGGAATTGTTCAGTGTCTTCTATTCTGGAGGCAGTTTACTTGGGAGTCTGTCTGTGTTATCTTCCTTTACTTAAGAGGCATTCAATTTGCCACAGCGCGTATAGCGGTGAAGTCTCCTATCTAGGGCGTGTTCATTTAGCTGAGGTGGTATTCTCTTAGTGCGAAGGCTCGGAAGGTTATTCTCTTAGTCCACGTGTAACGGCGAAGTCTGTTATCTAGGGTGCGGTCATTTATCTAAGGTGGTATTCACGTAGTGCGGTGGTTCTTAGGTTAATCAGATAGAGGAATTCCTTTTAGGCTTTAGAATCTTAAGCAACAGTGATAGTATAATCACATAAACTTAGGTTTAGTACATTTTAAGTATCCTAGTCTTTGATAGTTTCCCTACGAGAGTCCAAGGGCATGCTCTCGTAGGCTAACCTAGGCTCTTTCATCGGTGCTGAGATACTTCTTCACTTTTCGGTCTTTGCCGCACCCTGCAGGGCGGATGGTCAACTGCTCGGCACACTACCCCATTCCCTCCATACATGGTTGGCTCTGAATAGCCACTTGGGAGGTTCATCGTTCTCCTTACATGAGAGTTATTCTCTTAGTCCATGTGTAGCGGCTAAGTCTACGATCAAGGGTGCGTTCATTTAGCTGAGGGGTTACTCTCTTAGTGCGGAGGTTCTTAGAAGCGGCCACTTGGAAGTAGGTGTTGGTTTTCACGACTTTCTACCTCAGAGACATTCAGTTTGCTTTGGAGAAGAGTTACTCGCTGGGTCCCTTTGTGGCCACCATCTGGATCTTATAATTACACAGTAATGTCAAGGGATGGGGGAACTTTAGGTAATGAATGTATTCTAAGGAACTTGTGATTCTCTGTTGGTCAGGATTCATAGTGAGAGTATTAAATTTGGCGTTAGTACCGTTAAGTTAGGCAGATCCAGTGGACAGGTTTGGTTTCTTCAACCTCTTCTGCGCAGACATCGGCAGCAACGGGCGGCGAAGAACTCAAAGATCCTGCACACAACTTCTCCTTCATACATGAGAGGCTACAATAGCCACATGGGAGTTTCATCGTACCCCTCCATACATGAGAGTGCTTTGATTACCCATGTGGGAGGTTCGGTTCGTCATACCCCTCCACACATGAGAGTGCGTTGATAAGCTACATGGGAGGTTCGCCGTTCTCCGCTACTCATGGGAGGCTGTGATTAGCCACATGGTAGGTTGGTTTTTTGCTACTCTCTATCCATGATGAAATTTGAATACCACATGAGAGGTAGCTCAACTCATACAGTACCTAGACATGAGACTGATGTCGGGGGTATCCTCTCTACAGGCATCCTCACCTACCAAGTGGGATAACCAGGTGAGGATACATTCATTTATACAGAGTAGGCGAATAATGAGTTACCTACTTTCCCTGTTGGCAGATCGGGCTGAATTAGATTGATCCCACTTACTTAAAATTTTGTTAATTGGGCTAATTCAGATGTTCAGGGAGTGTATTGCAATATGAGGTTTTCATAATAAAACTAATATTGTAATACTTACTTGAACACCTAAATGATTCCCACCCTCCTGCCCACTTCAACGTGAATAATGAATAACGCAATTGGGGATCTCAGCCACACTAGGCCGGGACTTGCAGCAGCGTTGCCAACGGTACTTCAGGTAACTCATTTGACAAGGTTTTCCTGTAAGCGTTGGTAACGCTGACAGTTAATTACCCACTTAGTGGGTAAAAGGTATGGGGATGTAGTTCGGGCTGGTAAGGTGACTAGGGCTAATTCAGGTGTTCAGGTAAGTATTACAATATTAGTTTTATTATGAAAACTTCATTTATACAACCATCCTAATAAAAGTTACAACACTGATAAACTTAAAGATTTGCTGAACATGGTAGTAGGTGATTTTAATGCTCACAACCCAGTATGGGACTGTAATTGTACAAACTCAAATAGAGCTGGACATGAAATAGAATTCGTGGATTCAGACGACATGTACTGTATAAATGATGGTGAAATTAGCACATATTTTCCAAAACACACGGAACATTTTCCTCAGTAGACTTAACTATGTACAACATAGTTGCAGATTAGATTGGAATACAGTTGATGACTTGCACACTAGTGATAATTTCCCAATATTAATTTCATTATCACAAAATAATCCCGTCAAGCATGTCCCTCAATATAAAGCAGATTGGGAGCGATATGAATTCCACACTAGGAATATCCCACAATTTGAGAAAATACAAGATCATAATGAAATAAATAGGTGTCTTGTTGATTTCATTGAAAATGCTACTGATAAACCAATACCAAAATCAAATCTCATCCAACAAAACACAAAGTCCCATGGTGGTCTTGTAAGCTAACAGAATTAATAAAAATAAAACAATAGGGAGATGACTAGATAATTTAAATAAAAAATTCAACAAAATTAATAAAATATTACCAATTTCAGAAGGAACTTTACAAAAAATAACTGTATTATTACTAGAAGTTAATTTATTAAAACCTCTACACAACAAATTATCTGCAAAATTTGAAAGAAGTAATTCAAGGACGAATAATTTCATGGAGGAAATATGTCTTTCTCTAATAATACTCCCATACAAAAATATGGGAAAAATTCAGGTAAATAAGTGGTACCCATGTTAACCCTTAAATGCCGACTGGACGTATCGTAAGTCGACTAAAATTGTCTGTCGGGTGACGAGCGGACGTACCATACGTCAACTACAAAAAATGTCAACCTTCTGTCAACTTTGACTCGACCGAAATGGTCGAAAAACGCAATTGTAAGCTTAAACTCTTACATTCTAGTAATATTCAATCATTTACCTTCATTTTGCAACACATAGGAAGTCTCTAGCACAATATTTCGATTTATGGTGAATTTAGAAAAAAAAACTTCCTTTCGTCCACACGGTAACTGCCAAAAATTTCAGAAATTCTTTTGTCATTTTGTCATAATTTTTGCACCGTTTTATATTAGCCGTTGCATAAAGTTTTATATATGAAAATGTGTGCAATTTCATGTAAAATACAACAAAAAACAACCCATGGTTGTAGCTTTTATCAGTTTGGAAATATTTTCATATAAATCACGATAAGTGCCAAAATTTCAACCTTTGGTCAACTTTGACTCTACCGAAATGGTCGAAAAATGCAATTGTAAGCTAAAACTCTAACATTCTAGTAATACTCAATCATTTACCTTCATTTTGCAACAAATTGGAAGTCTCTAGCACAATATTTCGATTTACGGTGAATTTTTGAAAAAAAACTTTCCTTACGTCCGTGCGCGGTAACTCGGCCAAATATCTCAAATTCTTTCGTCACTTTGTTGTAATGTTTGCACTGTTTTATATTAGTCGTTACATAAAGTTTTATATATGAAAATGTGCACAATTTCATTTAGAATACAAGAAAAAATAACTCTTGGTTGTAGCTTCTATCGTTTTTGAAATATTTTCATATAAATCACGGTGCCAAAATTTCAACCTTCGGTCAACTTTAACTCGACCGAAATGGTCGAAAAGCGCAATTGTAAGCTAAAACTCTTACATTCTAGTAATATTCAATCATTTACCTTCATTTTGCAACAAATTGGAAGTCTCTAGCACAATATTCAATTTATGGTGAATTTAAAAAAAAAAAAAAATTTTTTCGCGGGCGGTAACTCTGCCGAACATCTCAGAAATTCTTTCGTCACTTTGTCATAATGTTTGCACTGTTTTATATTAGTCATTACATAGTTTTATATATGAAAATGTGTACAATTTCATGTAGAATACAATAAAAAATAACGCATGGTTGTAGCTTTTATCAGTTTTGAAATATTTTCATATAAATCACGATAAATAGAAAAAATTTGACATTCGGTCAACTTTAACTTGACCGAAATGGTTGAAAACTGCAATTGTAAGCTAAAACACTTACAGTCTAGTAATATCCAATCAATTACCTTCATTTTGTAACAAACGGGAAGTCTAGCACAATATTTTGATTTATGGTGAATTTTTGAAAAAAACTTTTTACGTCCACGCGTTACGAATTCATGCATCATTTTGTGATGTTATTTTCTCTGTGTTGCTTTGATTGTTTTAGAATTTGTTATATACCAAAATCATTGCAATTTAGTGTACAACACAAAGAAAAAAAATAACTCATTAGCTTTAACGTTTTGCTCACAGCTCGATTTGTATGCAATTATATATGACATTTTTTTTTGCGCTGTCATATATTGGAATATTTATATATGATAATGATATTTTTTTTCATTTCTAATGGTTGCATACTAAACTTCAGGCAATGTCAAAATAAGGAGCCAAAAATGAACTCTTAATCTTAAAAACTAAGCGTGCTGTGATTTTTTGAAAAAAAAAAACTTTTTCCGGTTTGGCGCTAACTCCCGAACGCCGCCGGCATACGGCAGACACTTTCGTAAATAGAGGCTCGGCGTTTAAGGGTTAAAAAAAACATAGACATGCCATATTAAAAAGATGGGAAAAGAAAACTTTATCCGAAAGAAATAAGTAATGTAATAGGAGAAAACTTAGCAAATGTAAGTAGTGATAATAATTTAGATGGACACTTCCACATAAAGAAAAATCATATAGAATTAATAACAAATTTTAAAACAATAGAAGATATATATTGTAATAGAAAATTTAATATGGAAGAGTTGGAATTTGCTCTCTTGAACAGCAACAAATCTGCACCTCCAAATATATAATAGAAAATTTAATATGTGTTAAATGGCCCAGATTTGGAGGGCCATCTTATCTTAAGATGTATGTTTTAAGAACCGAATCAAACATCTCACTTTTCTTGAGATGTTTCTGGTAACCGTGGCTCTTTCCTTGGGTCAGCAGACCCCTTCTCCTTCGTCATAGGACTCTCACTAAACCTATCTTTACACAAAGGCCTGCTGAAATGAGACACTGACATACAAGACTAGTCTTTATTGACGAATTAACGAAATTTATTCAGCAAAAGCTATGGTCAGGAACTGGAGTGATTCACACCCTCTATAAATGGAATTCATAACTAGAGGAAATACCATTTCACAAACAAGCATAGCCATTATTCTATCCCAAGCAATATTAATGAACAGCACCCTGGTCATATTGTATGTAAGAGTAAAAATAAAAAAACACCACTTCCAAATATTCGTCCCTCCCAGGACGAGGTTCGATTCCTGTTGAGAGAAACATTTCATTATATTAAAACCTGAAATTAATGTACATATTCAAGACGGAAAAAATGCGCAAATGGACAATTTCATCATGTAGACATCGTTCGGTTTCACTGCTTCTCAACCGGGGGTTTTCCCTCGTAAAGTCTAGAAAAGATATCAATGTCACCGGATGTTCTTACTCACGTTCTATGGCCGTAAATAACATATCTTCATACTGGCGGTTTCTTTAAACACTACACGAGGCTGAAACACACCGTCTGCCACTAGAGATCAAAGCAGTCTCCCTGTGAGAGTCACTGTTCCTCTCTTAACCCTTAAACACCTACTGGACGTATCATACGTCGACTAAAATTGTCTGTTGGGTGCCAAGTGGACGTACCGTACGTCGACTACAAAAAATTTCAACCTTCGGTCAACTTTGACTCGACCGAAATGGTCGAAAAACGCAATTGTAAGCTAAAACTCTTACATTCTAGTAATATTCAATCATGTACCTTCATTTTGAAACAGATTGGAAGTCTCTAGCACAATATTTCGATTTATGGTGAATTTTTGAAAAAAAAACTTTTTTTCCTTACCCCACAGCGGTAACTCGGCGAAAAATTTCAGAAATTCTTTTCGTCATTTTGTCATAATTTTTGCACTGTTTTATATTAGCCGTTACATAAAGTTTTATATATGAAAATGTGCGCAATTTCATGTAAAATACAGCAAAATACAACCCATGGTTGTAGCTTTTATCAGTTTGGAAATATTTTCATATAAACCACGATAACTGCCAAAATTTCAACCTTCGGTCAACTTTGATTTCGACCGAAATGGTAAAAACGCAATTGTAAGCTAAAACTCTTATATTCTAGTAGTATTCAATCATTTACCATCATTTTGCAACAAATTGGAAGTCTCTAGCACAATATTTTGATATATGGTGAATTTTTGAAAAAACTTTTTTCCTTACATCCGCCAGAAATTCTTTTTCACATCGTAATGTTTGCACCGTTTATATTAGTCGTTACATAAAGTTTTATATATGGAAATGTGTGCAATTTCATGTAGAATACAACAGAAAATAACTCATGGTTATAACTTTTATCAGTTTTGAAATATTTTCATATAAATCATGATAACTGCCAAAATTTCAACCTTCGGTCAACTTTAACTCGACCGAAATGGTCATAAAACGCAATTATAAGCTAAAACTCTTACATTCTAGTAATATTCAATCATGTACCTTCATTTTGCAACAAACTGGAAGTCTCTAGCACAATATTTCGATTTATGGTGAATTTCTGGAAAAAACTTTTTCCTTACATCTCTTGCGCTGATAACTCGGCGAACATCTCGGAAATTCTTTAGATCACGTTGTCGTAATGTTTGCACCGTTTACATTAGTCGTTACATAAAGTTTTATATATGAAAAATGCGCAATTTCATGTAGAATACAACAGAAGATAGCTCATGGTTGTAGCTTCTATCAGTTTTGAAATATTTTCATATAAATCACGATAAATAGAAAAAATTCGACTTTCGGTCAACTTTAACTCGACCGAAATGGTCGAAAACTGCAATTGTAAGCTAAAACACTAACAGTCTAGTAATATTCAATCAATTAGCTTCATTTTTCAACAAACGGGAAGTCTCTAGCACAATATTTTCGATTTATGGTGAATTTTTGAAAAAAATTTTTACGTCCGCAGCGTTCTTAATTCATGCATCATTTTGTGATAATATTTTCTCTGTGTTGCTTTGATCGTTTTACAATTTGTTAAATACCAAAATCATCGCAATTTAGTGTACAATACAAAGAAAAAAAATATAAAACGTTAGCTTTAACTGTTTTGCTCACAGCGCGATTTGTATAAAATTGTATATGAAAATTTTTTTTTGCGCTGTCATATATTTCAATATTTATATATGATAATGATATTTTTTTTCATTTCTGATGGTTGCATACTAAACTTCAGGCAATGACAAAAAAAGGAACCAAAAATGACCTGTTAATCTTAGAAAATAAGCGTGCTGTGATTTTTTGAAAAAACCTTTTTTTCCGCTTCGGCGCTAACTCCCGAACGCTGCCGGCATACGGGAGACGTTTTTGTAAATAGAGGCTCGGCGTTTAAGGGTTAAGTAACTCTTTAGAGGTCGCACACACACAAGCACATATCCCACCGGAAATCTGGGCACTTCCTGTTCATTAGTTCAACATTCTGTCATGCTGTTTTGCGTGTTAGGACCATAATCAAGTCGTTCTCTGCATCCGACTAAGCAAATTCCAACGTCAGCACAAATCAACCTGCTGTGAGAGCCACTGACAGGTCATCACATATCTCACTGTTATCCAACGAGAACCCAGACTTGATATATGCAAGAGTTGGAATTTGCTCTCTGGAACAGTAATAAATCTGCCCCCAGAGGTGACAGTATTTGTTTTGAAATGGTCTGCCACTTAGCACTGTTGGCAGTCATACTTATTACAATTTTATAATCACTTATGGCTTTGAAATTTATTTCCTGATGAATGCTGTAAAGCTATAATTATTCCTATCCCCAAACCTGGGAAGGATCCTAGTAATGTAAACAATTACAGACCACTTTCTTTAACAGGTTGTTTGTGCAGATTATTAGAGAAAATTGTCAATGTTTGACTAACTTGGCACATTCAAGAAAATAGGACTTTGACTCCCACTCATTTCGGGTCATAATGTAACAGATCTACACTGGATTCTCTGTCTGACTTAGAAGACCACATACGAAGAGGATTTGAACAAAAACAAATTACTATAGCCACCTTTTTTGACATTGAAAAGGCATATAATACTACATGGAGATATGCAGTATTAAAAACGTTACTTAAAAAAAAAAAAGCATTCTTGGACATTTACCCAGATTTATCCAAACCTTTCTGACAAATTGCACTTTTCAAGTGAGAATTGATGATGTATTATCAAGTGCATTTCCACTTGAAAATGGTGTTCCACAAGAAAGCATCCTTAGTGGCACACTGTTTACTTTAGCAATAAATGATATCAGTAATAATCTGCCTATTGGAATTAAAAATAACCTGTATATGGATGATTTTGCAATATATTATTCAACATATCACATAAAACATGCAGAGCAAATCATTAATAAAACTATAATAAAACCAGATGAATGAACCTGATCTGTAGGCATTAAATTATCCATACTTGGACTCGAGCAGTCGTGTTTTTTAAAAATAAAAAGTGGAAGAAAGGTGAAGAAATAGATATAAAAATCAGAAATCATTCCATACCAATTGGCCAGACCACAAAATTATTAGGATTAGTATTTGATACTCACCGGAATTGGAAAGCTCGTATAACACGTGAAATCAAAATGTAAAAGAGCATTAAACCTAATTCAACTATCAAACACTACTTGGGAAGCCAATACACATACCCTTACTGTACACTATAAAGCAACAGTGCTTTCTATCATTGTATGGAAGCGAAATATATGGCTCAGCATCAGATGCAACACTGAAAACGTTAGACCCAGTTCATAACGAAGGCCTTAGAATATGTTCAGGAGCCTTTAGATCATCACCAACCTCATCTTCACAAGTTGAATGTGGTGAACTACCACTCTCTCTCCATAGAGAGTTTGTAACAATGAAGAGTGCCCTGAGAATCCAGACAAGTGATTCTCCAACCAGTTATTTGAATTAAGAGATGTATTTATAAACAATCACTCACCACCTTTCCTCGTAGAGCTAGAAGACTGTTTGAGTCAAGTATAAATATGCAATTACCTTCAGTAGTAAAATTACCTCTTCCTCAGACTTTGAATAAAATAAGAATTTGCACTCCCTTGAAATATTTATAAAAAATTTACTCATATACCCCAGAACACCATAGACAACACACAATAGAGCATATAAGCCGAAAAGGTCAACATTACGCAGTATACACAGACATATCTAAATCAGAGTACGGAGTGGAATATACTGCAGTATTCCAAGACAAAATCTATCATTTCTTTGTACTTGATAATGCCTCTGTATTTACAGTTGAGTTATGTGCAATAGCATCAGCCATAAAAATAATTTAAGAAACCTCATGTAATAATTTTGTAATTTTTAGCAGCTCTAGAAGCGCCATCGAAGCCATTCGAGTTACAAACCAAAAAGTAACGTACAACAAGTAAAGTTATTACTCCATAAGTTATATAATAATGGGAAAAATATAGAAATATCTTGGATCCCTGCCCATGTAGGGATTAAGGGAAATGAGGCTGATAAAGCAGCTAAAAAATCATCCCGTGTGACATGATGTAATGTAAATATCCCAGTTAACAATTATATAATACTGTACATATAAAAGTAGGCATTATAAACAAATGGCAAAATAATTGGAATGAAGAACCTGAAAATAATAAGTTGAAGCAAATAAAACTTGGAGTTAAAAAAGTGGAGTTCATCATACCAAAAGAGAGACATGGGAAAGTAATTCTAACACGTCTCAGAATAGGCCATACTCATCAGACACGGATGAGGATGTGGCACATGCACATGGGTAGTAAGGATTGGCTGACAGTTTCCAATATTGTTGGCTTATTGTTATAAATATCAAACTTATTTCTCCAATAATGCATTTGCATGTTTTTGTATAGACAAAGAAACTTTGCCCCTTCTGATGTAAATCATAAATTCGTTGATGTGTGTTCATAATATACCAACACAGGCACACGAAATTGTATCAAGCAATCTGCTCAAATCAAACACAAATGAACAATGGGCTTTCAGTAAGTATGAGACCACACAGACCTATGCTCAAAAACTTCAAATCGCAAGATTTTCTTATTCAAACTTTTTCTCTTTAGTTTTATTGCATGTGAATAAAATAAACTTATTATTATACCAAAGTAATATCTGCGTCTGCAAACTGAAAAATAACGTATGTTTACCACTAAAACTTGAGGCATGGACCAATGAAGCTAGGCCTATGCTGCTGATGCACCTGGTATTTTATTTTACTGGCCTTTTAAGCTCAGTCATTCTTAGGCTAGTCTTTTTTGCCATACGTATTTCATCAACACTAAGGATGATGAGAACAGAATGGGATTTTAAATTCTTGCTGCATAAGTTATTTAGCTAAATAGTCCCAAAAGTGCCCAAGCAGTATGCTTAAGGAAAAAATATATAAATGTGCAGAGTATTCTGGAAAGAAAACCACAATACCATTGCGCTCTTGCCATGTTATACAAGAAATTTCCCACCTAGCCAGTACGGCAGTGGTTGTTCCATTTATATCCCGTAGGCCCTAGACAGCCTCATAGACAACGGTATTTCTTGCTTATTTTGAAAGTTAACCTAGTAATGTAATTTACAAGCAAGAATTTATTAAAAACCTCTTATTTGTGCTTGCAGAGCCAGATACCTTTTTATGTACGTGCAGTGAGATACAGAATAAGTGGTAAAGTCCATCGTTTTTTGGCGTTTGACATAAGTAGAAGTTTGTTACAAGCTTGTCGTTCGTTCTTTTATTGTTATTATATCAATCATGATTTTTATGATCTAAATTAAAAGGTGTGAAGGTTGTTTTATACACAGTATAAGCATTCAGATACATTATTGAAGAAACATTTTGCGTCTTGATCAGAGTAAGCCTACAATATCAAACATTGATTTTAGCCAGTCAAGAGCTAGCTGTGCATATTGCCTAAAACTTATGTAGGTGAGTGGACAGATGAAATGAACACCAGCTATAGTGGCATTGAGGGTAAAAGTCCACTACCATAAATTTGGGTGTAACAGAGGACTATCCAAGGGATTTTATGCTTAAGTACCCGATTATACTTGTTTTTACAAGGTAAAATTCGTCCGCTGATGATATGTTTGAAAATTACTGTTTCACATATTAAGCATTTGTTTACTTTCAGGTTGTACGTGGCCACTACAAAGGACAGCAGGTTGGCAAGGTCGTTAGTGTTTACCGCAAGAAATACTGCATTTACATTGAAAGGATACAAAGAGAAAAGGCAAATGGGGCCTCTGTGTATGTTGGTATCCATCCATCCAAGGCAAGTTTAATTTTTCTTGTTGAAATTCTAGTATAGTCTGTCTTTGTGCCATACTCTTGAGGGTCTTTTTTAAGAGAACTGATTGAATTATCTTTTGAAATATGTGGACCCTGGACCCTTTAATCTCTGTTACTAAGTGTTCCATGCACAAAACAAGGAGGGGGGGCCGTTGCTATAGGCAAGACAGACTGCAGCGGTTAATTTGGAAATAAACTCATTTTGATTTTGTACTCGTGGAAAACATTGTGCAGTTTTAATTATATGGGATGAACCTTACCTTCTATTGTTAACGTTAGCTTACATCTTAAAGCTGTTAGGTGCAGTCATCACTTAAAATAAACTAAATAATGCTTGACTGACCAAGAAGGACTCTTTGTAATCACCTGTTTCCCACTAGTGGTAATGGAATGTTTACCTTCTCAGAATTCTTCCTGTTGTGTCCCTGTACATATGGTCTGAATTGGCTGTACCAATTTTGATAATATCTTGGCTGATTTTGTCTGGTATGGGTTTGTGCTTGTTTTGCATTATGTCATCTACAGCAAGCAGAGATAGGAGTATTAGGTTCTGTAGTAACACATTTTGTGTAAACATAATGCATTCAGATGGACATGATGGTCAACCCTGTAAGGGGTTAGTATCATCAGTGCACGTCATGCGATTCACTACAGTAAACCCCCTGTATTCGCGGACTCACCTATTTGCAGATTTCTCTATGGAACATACATACGCATTATTGCTGAAAGCCCACCCATCCACGGTATTTTTCACTGAGAAATATTCACTAATTACTGTATTTTCATCTCATTTTCATGACTAAATGCACTTTTTTGACAAAACTTAAAATACTCGGGTAGTACTCGAGTTACGATAGTTCACCTTACGATAATTCGATTTTGCAATGGGGTAAGCAATTAATACCGATACGGCAATATTTATAAAATATTTTTAAATTTTGTGCGGGCTCAGGCAGCGAGAGACCAAATTACAATAGACCAGCTTCTTTTTCTCCAACTCTGTATCCCATCTTCTAGTTAAAAGAAGTAACAGAGAATGATAAAAGTAATGTTAGTAACGTTACACTTGCTTAAATGCGTACAGCCATAAACAACCGACCAAGAAACAACAGCCCCTTTGCTTATATTTCAACCAGTGTACGGTAATACACAATTACAGTAGGTTATGGTACAAATGACAGTAATTAGAATAGGACTGGTATATTTTTACATTATACCCTTATTTGGTATGGATAAAAGATCATCAAGGAAATATACTGCTAAATATATGCTGCAAGTTGTAGCCTAAGCTGAGAAAACAATGTTCAAGCTGCTAATGACACTTAAATTATTGTGCATCGGCAACATGGATGAAACTCGACCGTAATTAAAATTGGAGAGAGTATTTTAATCAAAACTACTGGGCATAAAAGAACACTACTACTATTTTTATGCCGATAAACGATAAATATGTAAAGCTCATATTATGGTGAAATCGAGTGAAAAAAGCGAACGGAATCTTGATTTTTTAATTTTTTACACAAAACAAACGTCCCCAAACGGCCAGCGTCATCTATAAACGAAAAAACAGGTAAATTACTTTCACAGTTAAACATATTTGAGTTATATTTTGACTTGAAAACACTTCGTACAGTATAACGAAAAATAACCTTGCCCCGTGTACATAAAGTATCGAGATTCATTTACGCTAACCAGAAGCAAGAAAAGCGCTCTGAACTGAGGTGAATGCAGCGAAATAAACACCGCGTAAACGATTTCCAAACCAAAACATTGATTGCTGTGATCGCAATTTATAATACAAAAGCAGTATAAGAATATATATACAATATTATTGGGTACAGTGGATTAAGGCATAACATTTTAAAGAGATCCATGGAAAAGATGCATATTCATTATGTTGATGTTTGTATAATACGATATGTGAATACTGTATAGAGTACAGTATAATGTAAGCTACGCTACCGTATATGTATACGACATACCATAGTGTAGGCTAAGCTAATTCTTGTTTGTTATTCAATTTCTCTTTGTACTGAATTATCATAAGTCACTCTGCATGAACCTCCAGAATTAGCTGATATTAATAATTACTATACCGTGTATGTATAGAGTATACTTTATAGTGTAGGCTAGGTAGGTACCATATGTGTAGACATGGTACTGAATACTCTACTGTTGGCTAGGCTACCATATGTGTAGACATGGTACTGAATATTCTACTGTTGGCTAGGCTATATTCAAGATACGTTTTTCCAAATGATGGTTTTTTTTGGAACCTAACCCCATCGTAAGTAGAATAACACCTATATAAGCATATTTAGTTTTTTTTAGTGTCTGAACTATCAAAAAAGGTAGTTCTAAGTGTTTTTGGAAGGGTTCTAAGTATTCGCGGGTTCTATCTACAGGTAGTGCTCGAGTTACGATAATTCGAGTTTACGATGGGGTTAGCCATTAATACCAATATGACAGTATTTAGAAAATATATTTAAATTTTGTGCGGGCGCAGGCAAGAGCGTACAATCAGGCAGCAAGAGAGACAACTTCTTTTTCCCCCATCTCTTTATTCCATCTTCTAGTTAAAAAAGTAAGAGAATGATTAAAGTATTGTTAGTAACCTTATACTCTTGCGAAAATGCGTACAGCCATAAACAACCGAACGAGAAACTTGTTTTGCTAATAACCGAATTGGATAACAACTGTTTTGCTTGTATTTCAACCATCATACAATTAAACAATTACTGTAGTTGTGTTAAAAATGACGTTAAGTACAATAGGACTGATATATTTTTACATTATACCCTTATCTGCTTTGGAGAAAAGATTGGCAAGGAAATATACTGCTACAGTGAATTTAAGCTGCAAGTTGTAGCTGAAGCTGAGAAAACAGTGTTCAAGCTGCTAATGACTATAAATTATCATGCATTGGCAACATGGCTGAAACTCGACCGTAAATAAAATTGGAGAGAAAATATTTTAATCAAAACTACTGGGCATGAAAGAAAACACATTACTGCTGTTTTCACGCCTATAAAAGATAAATACATAAAGCTCGTATTATGATGATGAAATCAAGAGAAAATGGTGAACGGAATCTTCCTTTTTTTCATGCTAAACAAACATGCCCCAAAACGGCCAGCTGCCAACGTCATCTATTAATGAAAAAAATAGCTAAATTAATTACCAACAAGACATATTTAAGTTATATTGTGACTTGAAAACACTTTGAATAATGAAAAATATCCTTGTCCCATATAATTAAAGTATCTAGAGATTCATTTATACTAACTAAAAGCAAGAAAAGCGCTCTGAACTGAGTTAAATGTGGCGAAATAAACCGTGTGATTGACTCCCAAACCAAAAAATTTGATCACAATTTATAATGCAAAAGCAATATGAGAATATATACGAGGGTAAGTCAAAAAGTTCAGGAAAAATTCAATATACTCTTTATTTAAGGAAATTCAAACATCATTTTTCTACATATCTACCATCTAACTCTATACACTTTTCAAGGCGCTGTTTCCACCTCTGCAACCCTTCTTTGTAGAAATTTGGGGCCTTTCTATTAAACCATGTTGAAACTGCATGTTTAGCAGCATCCAAAGATTCAAACCGGACTCCTCTTAAGTGTTCCTTGAGTTTTGGGAACAGGAAAAAGTCTGAAGGAGCAAGATCAGGACTATAAGGAGGATGTGGAAGAGTTTCCCACCTAAATTTCCGTGAGGACTTCTCTTGCAACCCTTGATGAATGTGCTGGAGCGTTATCATGATGGAACACAATTCCATGTGCAACTTTCCTTGACGTTTTTAGCCAGTGCAGTCTTCAGTTTTTGCAAAACACCTTTGTAGTAGTTCCGGTGATTGTTTTTGTCCTTCAAGGAAATCAATCAAAATCACTCCTTTGGAGTCCCAAAACACTGTTGCCATAACCTTCTGGGCAGATCTCGCCACTTTGAACTTCACTGGTGGAGCTCAACCTCTTGGTAACCATTGCTTTGATTGAATTTTACTTTCTGGGTCATATTGATGGATCCAAGTTTCATCTCCAGTAACAATCCGGTCAAAAACTCTGATTCATTTGATTCAATCTTTGTTAAAACTGCAAGAGAAAGTTCAGCTCTTTGATGCAGTTGGTCTTCAAGCAACGCTTTTGGGACCCAACGTGCTGAAAGTTTACTCAAACCAAGATTTTCATTTAAAATTGAAAATGCGGAACCATGGGAGATCCCAGTTTCATTAGCTATCATATCGATAGTAATCCGACGATCTTCATCCACTAGATTCTGCACCAAAGCCACAATTCTTTCATTTTTTGCAGTCGATGGTCTTCCCTCTCTTGGGTTGTCTTTGAGGTCCTCCCGACCATCCTTAAATCGCTTTATCCAATCATAAACAACTGATTTAGATGGAGAAGAATCTCCATAAACTTGTTGCAAAGCTTCAGTAATTTTTCCTGGTTTCCAATCAAGCTTGGTCAGGAACTTGATGTTAGCTCTCATCTCAAAATTTTTATTTTCCATGGGTTCAAGAAGTTACTTTTCTGAAGCAGATGTTAACACCACGGTAGCAAGAGGATGACTGAGGTAACAAGTCTATATGGATCACTACATCACAGATAATTGTTTACCAAGTATTTGGGTTTTTCATTCCTGTGTAAATACATCATTCAACAATTTTTCCTGGAACTTTTTGACTTACCCTCGTACAATTGGATACAGTGTAGTAAAGCATAACTGTAAAATATCCATGGAAAAGATGCACAATCGTTGTTTTGATGTTTGTATAATACGGTGTTAATATGTGAAAATAGAGTACAGTATAATGTAGGCTAGGCTACCGTATATGATATACCAAAGTGTAGGCTAAGCCTTGTTTGTTATTCAGTTTTTTATACTGAATTATCATAAGTCAACCTGCATTGAACCTGCAGAATTAGTTGACACTAATAATTACTATACCGTATATGTATAGAGTATACTGTGTAGTGTAGGCTAGGCTACCATATATGTATAGATGGTACTGATTACCCTAGTGTAGGCTAGGCCATATTCGAGATGCAAATTTTTCAGCAAACGATGGTTTTTTTGGAACCTAACCCCATTGTAAGTAGGGCAGTACCTGTATTCGCAGGTGCACAGGTGGTACGCATCCCCAGCGATTACGCAGGGTTTACTATATAGTCATTACATAAGGTTCTTTGCAGCGTCCTTTTGGCCCCTAGCTGCAACCCCTTTCATTCCTTTTACTGTACCTCCGTTCATATCTTTCTTCCATCTTTCTTTCTACCCTATCCAAACAATTTATTCATAGTTCAACTGTAAGGGGTTTTTCTCCTGTTGGGGGCTGGGGTCACGCCAAGTTCACTCACTGACCGTGCTCCTTCATCAGTGGGCGAAAGATCATTCAGTGGACCTCTCTGCCTGGTATATCTCAGGCAGGAGAAATGTAGTGGCAGACAATTGGAGTTGTCGAAGTCAGGTCATAGGGACAGACTGGTCTCTGCACCAGGACATAGCAAACAAGCCCTCAATAGACCTGTTTGCAACAAGATTCAACAAGAAACTAGAGGTCTTCTGGTCTGTGTTTCTGGATCCCTTTCCAGTGGCAGAGGACACCCTGCATCACTCCTGGGACAATCTGGAGGTTTATGCCTTCCACCCATTTTGCCTAATCCATCAGGTTCTGAACAGGGTAATGGTCACTCAGAGTCTCAGAATGACCCTAGTTGCTCCCATGTGGCCTCACATGGAATGGTTCCCCGATCTCCTAACCTTACTGTCAGAAGCCCTGAGAGAAAGTCCTCCATGGCACAACCTTCTGTGTCAACCCCACTTCCAGAGATACCACCGCTCAGTAGGGTCCCTATCTCTTCACAGCTGGACACTATCCAGTATCTCCTCCAGGCAAGAAGCTTTTCTTGCAGAGCAGTATCAGAGATGTCTGGGTATCTCAGATCTTCCTCAGCCATGCACCCGGGAAAGTGGACCATTTACTGTGGTTGGTGTCGTCAACGGCAGTCTCTCCAGTCGGAATTACTATTCAGTAAGTAGCAGGCTTCTTCGTTTTTCTCCACAGAGAGAAATGACTTTCCGTGTCTTCCATCAAGGGCTACAGAGCTGTATTGAGTGCAGTTCTACGTATGAGGAATGTCGATCTTTCTTCTTCGTGGGGAATCTCAATGCTTCTCGAGCTTTGAGCAGTTTTGTCCTCCGAAAGAACTTAAACCACCCAGTTGGGACCTGACTTTGGTACTGGACAGCCTCACCCATGCTCCATTTGAGCCTTTACGTTGTCTGTCAGACAGGAACTTGACTCTCAAGATGGTTTTCCTGTTGGCCCTGCCCTCTTCGAAACAAGTTTGTGAACTCCATGGCCTATCCTTTAATGTCAAACATATGAGGGGTTGTATGTCCATAGCCTTCGAACTTGCTCCAGAGTTCGTGGCTAAGACTCAAAACTCCTCTTCTCATGGTGACAGATTTGAATCCTTTTCCATTCTGTCTCTCCACGACTTTTTTAACAATGATCCAGATGTATTGCTCCTTTGCCCTGTCAGATCACTACTCTGCTATCTGAAAAGGACTCGCCATCTCAGACTGTGGTGCTGAAGACTTTTTCTTAGCACTGCCCAGAACAAGAAAGTGTCCAAGAATGCGATCTCCTTTTAGCTTCATGAAACTGTTAGGCAAGCTTATGGTTTGACTTCATGCCCCAGTCCTAACACAGTGAATGCAAGAGCACATGATGTTAGAGGGCTAGGCCCTTCTTTGGCATTCAGAAAGAACTTGTCTGTTCAAAGGATTTTAAAGGCTGGCACTTGGCTCCGCCAGACCACCTTCACTGACTTCTATCTGCGGGACGTTACCCACAGGTCCTTGGACACTTTTTCCTTGGGTCTAGTGGTGGCTGCTCAACAGTTTGTGTAACTCATCCAGTGCCCCTTGTGGGACAGTTTGTATCTGACCTGAGATGATAGTATGGAAGTGAGAATGAATGAGATGACAGGTCTCTTTTCTTTTCCTGTCTCTTCTTCTCTATCTGACGAGCAGTGAGAAAATAGTCCATGCGCTGCATCAGGTTTGGTACAGGTGAAAGTGCAGCCCTTTTTTTGGAGAGAGGATTGATAGCAAAATGTTCGTGGCTACGAAGGTTTGTTACTTACAGATACACAGTACTCGTCCAGACAATAGCTTTGAAGGAATCTGGCTTTCAAGCCAAAGATATAGCGAATCAGACTGGTGTTAGTGAGAGGAGTGTTCGGAAGTACGTGGTGAGGTTCGGGGAAGGGGTTAGTTCGGATGCCCCTAAGCGTTTGAAACGGCCTGGACGCCCTCGTAAGACCTGTAAAAGGGCTACAAGTGTGTTGCAGAGTGAGTTACAACAAAACCATCATTTAACAGATCACATAGTGAGGAAATCGAATCCTGATGTGTTCGGTGAGTGTGTCCAGCCGGTTTCAAAGGCTTAGGGGTGTCTGAGTTGAACCTCACCACATACTGCCAAACACTCCTCTTACTAACACCAGTCTGATTCATTATATTTTTGGTTTGAAGGGCAGATTCCTTCAAAGCTATTGTCTGGGTGATAACTACAGATGGTAAGTCTGTTGTTTTGCCCATAATAAGTAAACAGAGCCACTTTCACGGTGAAAATGCGGGAGAACAATAGTGCGGTCACAGTTGAAATGCTATCCACAATGGTGGCCACCCTCAAACTGGACGATAATAAATGGAAATGTTATGCTCACTAAGGATGTGCAAACATCAGCAGCCGGTGTATTATTGTCTCAATTCATTCACCCTCAAAAATACTGTTTTTTTTTTTTTTTTTTTGCCAGAATACTAAACCAGGTGGCATTATCTGGTTTATTAATTTGACAAGTACTGTAGTTCTTTAACTTCCTTCTACATTGTCGTTTCACATTGTACAAAGACCCAGAAGTCTGACTGTTAAATAATCACTTATTTATGTCTCAGGGTTTGGTTTCCTTCCATAGACTTTTATAAGCCAGGGAAAGTTCCCAGGTGTGCTGAACCTCCGTTTGGTTCCAGACTTACTTTCCTCCCTCTTAAAGTGAGTCCCGCATATGAACAATGACAAATTTTTTAATCCCAATTCGTATTTTTCATAGCTAACAAACCTGTGTTCTCAATTTATAGGGCCACCTCTAGCCACTCTTCAATCAAGTTACCTGGCCTGGAAGAAACTGAGGTGTCATCTCTCAGATTCATACACGAAGGAGGTTGACAGTTGCCTCCTAGTCCTATCAGCCTGCCTCATTGCCACCAATTCCTTGTTTGTTTTCTTTTTACCAGTTTCTAGCTGGCGCTAGAAGAATTATCCATAGGTTAAGAATGCAGGTTTGTTAGCTATGAAAAACACAAATTGGTTAAAAAATTTATCATTTTAGTATCAATTTCCATTTCAGCGCTGAATGACCTCATAGGTCCCAGCACTTGGCTTTTGGTGTAAATTCTATATTCTGTCTATATTGTGTTGGTCAAATCGTGTGTTGCTGGCAAGGGTAATAAGTGTGTTTTCTGTGTTGTGAATAAAGTAAGGAGTGTTTGATGAGAACATAAATTGTTTTATGAAGTGTCAAAAGATGCAAGAGGCTGATAGATTGTGTAGACAGCTAATTAAGTCTGGCCATAAGTATTAAGTATACTCCATCTATTCTGTTGTCATCTGCCAGTATTGCTTCTTTCACTCCTTTGATGCTTCTTATGGAAATGGATAAGCAAACTTGATGTGTTTACTTCTGTTGCCTGTTAGGCACTTGATCAAGTACATTATAGGTAAGGATTGCATTTTCCAATAGTGCTCTCTCTCTCTCTCTCTCTCTCTCTCTCTCTCTCTCTCTCTCTCTCTCTCTCTCTCTCTCTCTCTCTCTCTCTCTCTCATATATTACCATTTCTTATAATTAAGAATCACGTCCTACCACGTGTAAGACACGGACATAAACAGCAGCAAGTACTAACAGTTGAGAAACAACCGTTTGCCGAAATCAGTTACCATAACTAACACGTTTATTAAGGGTTGCCTTACAGATGTTGACTTATTAAAAATTTGCTGAGTTTCAATGTGTTATGAAAGTAAGCCCCTAAACTAAAGAAACTAATAATGTGCAGGCCACAAAACAGTTAGGAAGAGGCAAAAGCAGCGTCCAATACTGGCATAGTCACACCTTTAATTCATTTAATTTACTGTATTTATAAATAAAGTAAGTTGCATTTTTAAACCCAGCTTTGATAATTTATGAAAAAAATGAATCACAGAGTTGCATTTCATTCAGCAAGTAATGCCTATGATGATGTCAGGAAAAGACATTCAGTTGATGATTTTAAGATTGTCAACATTATCAGAATGCAAATGACGCCTGTAAACATTATCAGAATGCAAATGGCAGCTGAATGCTATGTTCATAAATTATAATACGATAATAATATGGCAATACAGTAGCACACGAAGTATAACTGCATACAGTACGTGAAACAACAGTTTTATTAAAGTTATTCTTAATATAACTATTATTTGAACCAGGGTCCCAAGGGACCAGTTTGAAGAGGTCTAACTGTATTCGAGTTGTTCAATCATTTACTTGCCCTGTGGGTACATTTATTCCTTCCATTTCTAACATGAACCCTCCCTCTCTCGCCCAATCCCCTGCCTCCCCCATCGCCTCTGATGGCAAATGTACCTAATGTGCTAGTGGCCTCCCTTATCCAGCAAGTCACCCACTTCCTCCTAGCCACCTGGTGCTTCCTGTGATATCATTGCTGGCAGTCTCAGGTACATTATAGTCTCGGGTAACTGACACCTCTCTGTCTCAGTTCACAGACTTTGTTGTTTCTTCTTC
The DNA here is from genome assembly GCF_040412425.1 of Macrobrachium rosenbergii. Classification (NCBI taxonomy): domain Eukaryota; kingdom Metazoa; phylum Arthropoda; class Malacostraca; order Decapoda; family Palaemonidae; genus Macrobrachium; species Macrobrachium rosenbergii. The sequence continues at coordinate 71,062,626 of NC_089752.1, forward strand.
CCTGTTATTCCTTTAGGCAAGTGAGAAGCTGAAGTTATCTGATGCTGTTAATGCACATGTTGAGGCAGTCTCAAAAGTGTCATCCTTTCAAACAGGTTTTTGGAATGCTACTGATTCAGTTTCCAGTTATGAAGCTGCATACAGCTTATGTTATGACAAGGTATGATGCCTGATCTTTGTCCTGCTCTCGTGACCAGGTAAAGCGTAGAATTCTTGAAACCGAAAGGTTCTACGGCTTGAAAGTGAGCAGAAATCGCTCTTATTGCTACTGCTCATTTATTGTGCCTAAGTAAGAGAAAGGAAGGAGAAATGTTAGTCCTGAAGGGGCGATGGTTCCTGATGAGGCATTGTTATTTACCTTGCCTTGATAGAGCTATTTCTGATGCTTCGGGAGCTTGTTTTATATTTTTACCAACTCATTTTGAAAGAACTTGGAATAGTTGTGTTCATATCTATCTTAGGAAGTAGCTCAGGTTAACAGTATGTAGCTGTTTTTGACACGTCTCATCACATTTTCATTAACCCTTTATTGTTTAAGGCCATCACTGAAGATGTCTGGAATGAGGGGAGTAGGGATTTCTTTGCACAGTCTGAAAGTCTTCCTTCAACCTTCTTCCAATAAGCCCTTTTTTAGGTATTTAAGGCTCTCATTCTAAGGTAAAGAATCACAAGGCAATTGTAACCAGTGTTTTGAGGACTCAAGGCCAGTAGAAGGCCTTCAACAGATTTTTTTAGAGTATCTGGTTATGGTTCTTGTGGAGGGCTACTTTCACCATCCCTGATTTCTTTCCCTGCTTACCTTCAACAGGCAGAAAAGTTCCAAGTTTTGCAGGAGGGGATCAGACAGTTGTTACGCAAGGAGATTATCTACCCAGTTTTTAGACAAGTCATGGGGTTTTACGTCCCCTTTTTATGGTTTTCCATGGTTCTATAGGGCTAGAGATCAGTATTGGACATTTCCAGTATAATTTAGTTCGTCTTATTGCCTTTTCAATGGAACTATCCAATATGGTCCTTGTAGTTACCTAGAAGGGCGAAAGGAAGGTTTCTATTTGTGTGCAGGATGTGTACTTCGACATCCCAGTCCATTGTTAATCAAGGAAGCATCTATGCTTTGCCATTGAAGGGGAGGTCCTCAAGTTCAAGCTTTTTGTTTTTTTATATGAGTATGTTGCCATAGTTATTCACCCATGTTTTGGCTCCTTTAGCAGGGTGGTGTCATCTGCCAGTGATCCAAGTTCTCCTATACGTGAACAACTGGTTAGCTCTTGCTATTTTATTTCAGGCAATCTTGAGGGTGAAGGATTGTCTTCTGTATATGACCTTGGTGCTGGATATGCTGATCAGTGTAGACAAGTCTATGCTTCTTCCTAACCAGTCATTTGTTTATGTTGGGATAAAGATTGATGTTACTATTTGGGCTTTTCCACCAGAAAGGGTAGATGATTTTCTATCACTACTGAAAGAATTTCAACCATTAGGAAGCTTCTAGCTAAGAGTTTTTTTTTTTTTTTTTTTTTTTTTTTATATATATATAGCACATCTAGAGAAGTTTGTCCCCATTGCATGTCTGAGAATGAGAACAATTCAGTTTTATCTAAAGAATTTTTGGGACAGGTTTCATCTTTAAACTTGACTCCAGTGGTAATTCCTCCAGACTCTTAGTGTTCTCTTTGTTGGTGAGGAGATTGGTCAAGACTACTGATTGGTCTGCCTCTAGACCTCAAGAGCCCAAACCTCACATTTTCTTCAAGTGTGTTGGTCAGGTTTAGGAACCATTCTTGGGAACATCAAAATAGGGAGTTGGAATGTAGAGGAGAGCAAGATTAATACAACATTGAGGTTTGGCAGTGTGGAAGGGTCTTATGCAAGCAGAACATGTAATCAGAGTCAAGATGATCACCATCTGTTCTGACACTAACAACTGCTCACACAGGGAGGCAAGGGGACATACATTGAGAGTTTTTTTTTTGACCAGCAGAGGAACATGGCCTTTGGACAGAATCCAAGATGATCATTTGTTTACCTCTGTCCAAGGGAGAGATATTATCACAGACAAACTCAGCAAGAAAAGGCAAATTCTGTCAGAAAACCTTGTGGGAGGCCCTTACATCGATCTGTTCGCGACTACCTGAAGTGCAAAACTCCCAGTCTACTGCTCTCCGTACCAGGATTCTCAGGCATGGGTAGTCAATGCTTTTCTTCAAGAGTGGTCCAATATAGACCTTTACGCTTTTCCTCTATTTACAATTTTGAAGAAAGTACTCAAGTTGAGAGTGTCCGAGAACAGGGTGCTGTTGATTGTTCCATAGTGACCCCTAAGGGAATAGTTTTCCAAGTTACCTTTATGGGTGGTAGACATTCCTTGCCTTCTGCCTTTCATGGGAGGTCTCAGTCAGTCTCATTGGAGAAGATTCCATTGTAACCTCTACGTGTCTCATCTGACCATATGGAGACTGTCAACTGTCTAGTATGAGCTAGAGTCTTTTCAAAACTGGCTAGGGAATCTGCAGTCTAGAAGGCTCTCCCCCTTAGACTGTATCAACAACCATGGTGTGTATGTCATTGCTTAGGGTTTAGGTTGGATGTAGTCATTCAGTTTTTGGCATTACTGCAGTTTGAGCGTATCATTAACTTGTCCTTTCAGAAATCTGAAAATATTTCTCTTGTTCCATTAAGTATTTATCGTGTGGTGCTAGAAGGCCCAACACTCCTGTGTCCAAGAATGCTTTCCTTGTTCTAGATTGCTCAATTAAGTTAGCACATTCAGATATCATGTATTTTTTAATTAACTTGAAAACCTACTGCTCGAAAAGGTTGTCAGTTCAGCATATTGGAGGTGGTACTCGGTTGTTGCCTTACATTACTTTTGAGATGTCAAAATTTTGTATGAGACTCATAAAGCCTTTAATTGCCCTTCAAAAAGCTTTTAGTTTGGTTGGCTGAATGGATGTTTCTATGGCTGCACTAACCGCCATTGTCATTCAATGATTGTCAGCTAACTTAAATGGTAAGTAAGATTCATCCCAGATAATGATGATAGTTTTTATAGCAAAATTAATTATTTGGAGACACTGTTAAAGTGGAAACCCACCCAGCTCCCCAACAGCTTAGTGGGTTCAGGAAGAATTCAGACAGTCCAGCCTAGTCAGCCAAGTGTTATTCTTTTGTTTGTTTTAAATACTAATCGCACCAAATGGCAAGAATATGTAAGCTAACATAAACAGTAGGTGAGTATCCAAATAATTGTTATTATAAGTTTTAATTCTTTAAACTTGGAAGAGTTTTACATTGACAAAAATTTGATGTTGCCCTCTTCCTGGCAATGCTGTTCTTCATCCTTCGAATTTTCACAGCAGCTGGAAATTTTCATGAGAATTCACAGGAACTGGAAATTTTCATGAGAAGTAATCAGAACTTTCAGAAAAAATTAGCCTGGTTGGGTGTTTGTAGGAATGTGTAATATAATTGTCTTCAAGCATTTGTTATTGTTATTAACAGAGGAAAGTTTCAAGTAAGGCATTGAAATAATTCTTGATGAGTCGTAGTAATAAATTTCAAGATACAGATCTTCATATGTCTTGCAAGATTTTTGACTAAGGAAGGTCAAACATTTTCAGAGAATGCTTGTAGATGTTATTTGTTGGACTGCGTATGTCTGAAATCAGTTATGCCATTTTTCTTACAGGTTTGCGTAGTCAAGCTCAAAATGGATAAGAACCGCAAGTTGATTCTTGAACAGAGAGCATCAGGACGTGCTGCAAGGCAGGGCAAGGACAAAGAGAAGTTCACTGCCATGGATACTTCTGCCTAAATAAACATTGGTTAAAAAACTTGTGTTTCAATTTTAATGTGTAACAGCTTATGAATATCTTCTGAACTTGAAAGAGTAAGGTGCTTAGAATGTAATCTATTGAGATTTTAAGTATTTTCAACAAGGTCATGAGATGTTTTTTGCCAGTTGATTACGAAGATTCAGCTGAGGGGAGGCTGTGATGATTTGCTATGTAGTAGGGAATGTGATGATTATCACATAACTATAAAAAACTGTTTCAACTCCTCTGCCCACGAAAAATTGATTCGTTGACGTATGGCAACAGTGTAGGATGTACTGCCTACAGACAGTGGATGAGCGAAAATGCTGAGGAAGGACATCAGAGAATAACAATTGAATGCTTATGAGAGAGAGAGAGAACCCACAGAATACAAAGAGAGACAGAGAAACAAACGAATGGAAAGAGGTAAATAACCATGATCTCATTTTCTTAAAGCATCGTTTTATAGGACTAGGCCCTAATTTTTTATTTCAAACTTGATGAATTGTCAAAATTCAGTACTTATACAAAAATTTACATTCAGTACTGTATACCTTCCCAGTTATAAGTTAATAGTCATCGAAAAGCGTGCGAGGCTTTCAGTTAGGCTGAGTGTTAACCTGTTGGTTATTATCTATTCTTCATTATTGTTACTTGGTTTGAGGTAAAATTGACACACTGTAGAAAACATCATTAAATGTGCCACCAATAATAATTTTTTCTTATTTTGACTCTGGAATTAATACTTTTGAGTGGTAAGCTTCTGTATTTAGCAACAGAGAAGGTGGGGAATGCATTTTGTGTGTGGCCCTATACTGCACACCAGCCTTGCTGACTTACAGAGCCCAACAATGGTTTTACTGTTTCCGGGGTTAGTAGTCAGTAAATTGCTAGAAGTGAGAAAAGGCAGAAACAGCTTTCAAAAACCGTTAGAAGTAAGGTGCTCCTTTCAGCAACACAGGAAAGCATTTGGAGTGCTAAGGTTCATTAGACTCACATAGGATAAGTACATTGATAATTCCGTTTTAGTTTTAATTGGTTGTTTTTCAATATTTTATACATTTAAATTTATATATAGCATACTGTGCAAATGGGTTTCTAAAAAATAATGCTCAGCCTTGTTACAATAATAACCATTCTATAATGTTTTTCTGCCAGAATTTTTGAGCTACAGTAGCATTACCCTTCCCACCTGGTGCACTTGCTTTATTCTTTGGCATGATTTCTACTTAATTTCGTAAAAAGCAATAGGCAGTCCCAGCTTATCGGCGGCGTCGGTTAACGGCAATCTGGTTTTATGGTGCTTGTCTAGCAACGCCATTAACAGGATTTTTGGCGCCAGTCTCCAGTTAGCGGCGCTGTTAAGTGTGTTATTACTGCCAGGATCCAGAGAAGAACGGGTCTGCTAACATGGTAACGAAAATAGGACCATTTCTGCTCAGCTAGTCACGTGAGCCCCGCCCCTAGAGATTCTCATATCCAAGGTACTGCTATTTATGCGGTACCTATCTTGTTTTTATCCTCTCGGACCTTTAATGACTCGTGGCCTTACTAAATCAGTCTGGCATGAAGGATCCCTTTCCAATCCTGGGGCATGTATAGCGTGTGATGATTAGCACATAACTATAAAAAACTGTTTCAACTCCTCTGCCCACGTTTAGGCAAAGTTATTCCTTCTGTGGATCTTAGCACTGTTTTCTATAGATTCTCTAATTGAACATTCTATGTTTTCATATAAATTTACCCCCAAATTCCCCTCAGTAAGATTAATTAAGAACAATGAATGTTTTGGTGACGCTGGTAAGAGGTTAGTCTGGGATCTGGCTTCGTTCAACCACCTCTTGCTGGCCTTTGCTTGTGGTAGCGATCAGCCTCCTACACACCTGCACTCTCGATTCCATACCCATTGTTTTTTTATCGTCATGCCTGAACCGAAGCGCTTGCATACAGATGATTATATATCATCAAGTTTAGATATGCTTTCATCAGGAGACTAGTTCATCGATAATGAAGATGAAGAAATGCTTGAGAATCCAGAAAAACGGAGTTATCATCGAGACGGACGACAGCAACAGTGAAAATGACTCTTCCGATTCCGAGCGTCGTGTGGGTGACGAATGCAATACTCGCGCTCATATTGAAGAAAGGCTTTACGATCCAGACTTCCCATTAGAAGATGTTGACGACGGTGATTATCATGCTAGTGAACGGGAAAATTAAAGCGCTGATGTGCATAATATCAGAAATGTAAACTTCACATCAGGCGTGGTCAAGGTTTTACTCCCTACATTCTATTCGGACAAGTGGGTCAAGGTCTTTCTGAGCCTCTCAATTTCCCTCCCCGAGATAATCTGCTCAGGTATGCGCCTTCTATGCCACTTTTCTATGAAATACAGTTATAATCGTCCTCTTGTAATTTTTGATGGTTTTTTTTTTTAAGTGAAATACACCTCCGATATACACAAGTAAATCGATATCATTATTCAGTAAGTACTTTTAAACCGCTTTAGTATAACTTATGAAAGCCAAACGTTCGCGCTATGTAGATGAGCGGCAACGCCGCTTTTGTTTGTGCGATTTCGGAAGCGAACGCCGTAGACAGACCAAATGAACAGGGCTAAATATTAGCGTATAATGGATATTTCTATGCAAAGATGTCGATAAAAGCAAAGCTGTAAGGATAAGCGCTCCGAGAAGAAAAACAAAAGACAACAAATACATTTACTGTGCTCCATGATGTTTTTCCTAAAAAAATTGTGTATATATATACTGTAATAAAGTATCAGAGTTTTCGCGGGGATGGAGTTCAATTGTCATTTACTGAGCAGAAAACAAAGCTGAGGAAGAGTAATACATTTTGATGAAAGACTGATGTTTATATAAATGAATCGAAAATGTATCACGATTAATGTTACTGATAGTCGTAAGAATAAGTATCATATCAACCGTGATGTAAAATCTTTTAAATTTGCACCTTGTATGGTGGTTTAAAATTATACAAAGAAAATTGCTTTTTCTTAAGTTTTAACATTTTTAATGATATTTGACCATAACATTCATAAATATCTCATTTATTATAATAGATTATTTAAAATAATAAAGAAGAATTTGGATGAATCTTTGTGTGGTAAAAAAAAATCGCACTGATGAATTTTTCTTCCAATAAATTTACGTCGCTGCTGTTCTTACAGATTTCATTGAAGAAAGAATTGATTTTAATCATTGCACACGAAGATGAGTGCATTTTATCAGCGTTTCAACCATATATGATTCATATGAAAAAGATGACGGTAAGATGAATCACACTTTTTATAAATACTTTGCATCTGTAAACATCTTTAACCGCTCCCGTCATTGAATGACCTGAACCGGAGAAGCTACCTGGCTGGGCTCAGAGGAGGATTGGAAAGGGTTAAAAAAAGACGCTATTTATGCAGTGTTTTTTTTAATACTTTAGTAAAACTCATCTTCAGTTAAGACGTTTTCTAAGAAGGATAAAAACAAAACTGTTTTATCCTAAGTATTATTGGATGCAGTCATGTAACAAAAGACGAACGAAGAACGTCTCGATACCCATTCAGTATTAGTTTCAAAGATTTTCCTTTCATGCTTTGGCGCCCATTGTTTTTCTTTTCCTTTATTACCGTCACTTGATTTAGATCATTCATCCTATTTATTACATCTTTGGGATCATCAGCTTCAGACAATTCTAATTCAGAAGAGAGCGACTTTATGCGGTCTTTAACTTACCGAAAGTTTCGCCATGGGTTGCAATAAACGTCTCTCTTACAATAGATAACCGAGACGTGAAAGCATCAGAAGGTGATGCATGTACCCTGCCTACGTTGATTGTGCTCAACCATGAATTTTCTGATAAATTGCAGTCTGTCTTTTCAGCTCTTATTTTAAGATATTTCAATGTAAATTTCTTGAAGATGTAGCCATCAGTGTAACGAAGAGACTTATGTTACGCCAAAAGTTGATTTTTCAAGTTTTCCTTCCTCTTTCTTAGTCTGTTCTCTAACATCATCCTTAAGGCTTCATTTTCAATTTCAAATTCACTGGTTAGATTTCTAAAGAAAATGCTAATCAGGCACATTTCTACTGATAATTTCTGTTCATTCACTCTTCTGTTTTGCACTAGCAGAAGATGACAACTGCCTATTTAAAAATCAAATTCGTCGTCTTTACATCCAGTGGGTTTTTTTCACCTAACAGTGCAATGTCTTTTCCTAACAAATACTCTCTCAAGCAAAATTGAAAGCTCACCAAATTTGTTTTAGCACGTGGTCCATTCATTTGACGTGTGCAACCAAAAAAGTTTTCCAATTTTATCGCCTTGTAGGTATGAATTTAACACTATATGATATACTCAATATTTCGTAAAGGTCTCTAGAGACTTACCTGACAGAATTTCTCCCTTTTGAAATCTTTAAAGGCAATTAAATCGTGAGTTTCCTACTTTCATGGTTTTCATGGTATCTACCTCTTTCTGCAGAACTTTATCTGCTCCTCATAACTAGTTCCAATAGCATTTTGTGATGCTGTCATCATATACTGAAGAAGAATTCATAATATCAAACCACTATCAACAACATAAATTAACAGTTTCTTCCAAATTGCTGCTGTTTAATTCCATGTTATTCGAACATAAACAAATAGACTTTGAATCCCTAGCAAAGTCCTTATTTATATGTAAAACCAGATTATACAGAAAAAATGCAAAATTACCCAGGCCATTTATGATAATTATTATAAAAACCAGGTGCCAATAAGAAATACTGGTAGAGTAGACATATACGAACCACCAGACAAGGCAGGCTGCTGGAGCGTATTAAATTTGACAAGGGTTCAGAGTTTCTGCTGACTGACCTGCTATTGCTTTTATCCCATTGTGACAGTCTGCAATTATTTAATACAAAATTTCTTGTTTTTAATGCGCAATATTATATGACAAACGACAAGACTGGATATTTTTTTTTTTTTTTTTTAATAGACATTGCTATAATTTTATGACTGGCAGACTATATAAATAGGTAACCGTACACAGATTCGAGTCATTTCTTAGGTTTGTTACGATTTCTTTTAACTACAAATCCAGTTTTGGTTGCGCCGTTTTCTTTAATTAATGAAAGTCAACATGTGAATAAAATTGTAAAAACTACACAACTGACTGTCAGGACTTGCATAATTCCTTCCTAATTTGAATTTTGCATATTTGCCATTGTCTCTCCTTGATGCTGCTGATTTAAAAAACTTTCCTTATACAGGCAGTCCCAGCTTAATGGCGGGTTCCGTTTCCGGGTGAGCACCGCTAACCGAAAATAAGCGACAAAAGCAGTAATCAGGATCCAGAGAAGAACGGGTCTGCTAACGCACAGGTCAGAATCTGAGCGGGCAGGATAAAGAGCTCATGCGAGCCTCCAAACCTCAACTGGGGCTCGTCTAAGCCAACCCAAATCAAAGATTTGGCTTAAAAAGGCAACCCAAAATATGTCCTACTATTAATGTTTTATTTTAATCGTCTCTAAGGATTTCTTCGATATTCATTTATATGTTTAAATTTCAGCATATAAATACCAGCTGTATTTTACAACGCCTCATTTGCCAACATTTCTCCTCGCAGTAAATCAGTGTAAGAACATTTTTCCCGGTCAACTGCGTTATTAAAATATTGTCGGCACAATACCGAACAACTGCACAGTTTTTGGCTTTTTTAACACAAGAAGGAAAATAAAATCTTTTGATTTAGGCATAAGTTTCTTTCGCTTTTGCGAGGGTTGCAATTTTTAATAGATGCGTGCATACAAGCATGTCGAAGATCTGATAAACTTAACCCAGATTATGCTATCATTTGCTCTTCACATTTTTGCAAGGATGATAGTACCAACTACATGAAATCACGTTGTAAGATGTAAGTTTTATTACAGATTCCTTCATTCATGAAATGTATAGTCAGGGGAAGACAGAATATTGCCTTTCTTATAAGTTAAATTTAAGTCATTTTAACTTGTTAGGCCCAGAGAAATAGTGTGTGAAATGGGGTAACATTGGTTATCCGATTCGATTGCACGTGAACTCGTCAACTTGGGTAAGAAAGGTCTCTTAACCCAATCAGCAACCAACATCGACGGCAGTGTTTCCATGACAGAATGTTAATGAGGACAATATTCTGATGACATTAGCTGACACTGACTAGAGTAATTTTGATGGTGATATGGATACTTGAAACTATAATTAGATTTCTGCCTCCTACCATATTGTGCTAGACTCTTAATTTTTATTCTCTCTCTCTCCGTACCTTACCTAGTAAGTCTCGTCATTTTACTGCCACACCTTTCTTGGGCAACTGTGAGAGGATTGATTTACATTCGAAAGGTGGTATTGTACATGTAACCTAAAAAAATTTTATAGCTAAACCTTTCCATAGGGGGTAGTGCTGTCAGTGCACCTCTTGCATAACTGTTGGCATTACTTAAGTTTCTTTGCAGCACCCCTTTGGCCCCTAGCTTCAACCCTTTTCATTCCTTTTACTGCACCTCCATTCATATTCTCTTCCATTTTTCTTTCCACCATCTTCTAACAATTGATTCTTAGCTCAACTGCAAGGTTTTCCGCATGTTACACCTTTCAGACCTTTTTGCTTTCAATTTCTGTTTCAGCACTGAATAACCTCATAGGTCCCAGTCCTTGACCTTTGGCGTAAATCCTATACTCTATTCACTATTAATAACTAAACCCACCAGGGAAGCTCAGTATTGAGTATGAATTGTATGTGTTTATGAGATTATCCAGCTCTGCTGAAGAGGTGTAGTTAATGAAGTGGTAAGTAAGCAGGCTTTTTGCCCAGTCTAGCAATGGTTGAATGGCAATGCTTATCAGACAAGTAGCAGGCTGCTTGCCCTGTGGTTGAATGGCAAGGCTTATCAGACAAATTTTCTCATACCTTTTGGTGTTGGTGATTTGGCTTGAGGCTGCTATCCCAAGGAGATGTAAATGTTAATGAAAAAGCTGAAATGCCCCTGGCAGGACACAACTGAGGAAGGTTTTCAGTGGTCACAGTTTGTCTTCTCTCTTACATAAAGGTAAAAATGTGTATCTGTTCTTACACAAATACAAACATTCATTCTTTACATATGACTTAGCTTCCAGTGTAAGCTGGAAATGGCAGTTCAGATTTCCTGAAGAGGTAGTTAACTATCGACAGGTGGGGGAAACCCTGCCCCCCCCCCCACACACACACACTTCTTGGTCTGCACTCTTTGTTTCTGGCCTCCATTGAGGACTGAATAACTTTGCCTTACAATTTTTTTTTATGAATAGACTTGAGTATTCCTTTTTCCTTAAGTTGACTCAGTATTATAATTCAAACCCATCATCAGTCAAATAATCCTGCTTTCAAGGAATGCAAATAGTTTTCCTTGCGACGGTTTATTCCCTATTCTCGTCGGGAATGCAGTAGCTTCTGGATGTTTGTTAGCAGCTGTGTTGTTTCCAAATTTAACCACTAATATGATAGTTTTTCAGGTATGTGAAAACTAAGTCACCTTGGGGGACTGTAAGGGTGTTTGCCTTTGGTAAGGTCTGTGTCGTGGCCTTCCTTTTATCTAGTCGGAGGTGTAGACTGTTACAGCTTTATCCCTTTAATTATGTGACCTAGTCTTTTGACTGCGGACTCTTCTAATCTTGCAGTCAAGGTGAGCATTGACAGCGGAGAGGGATAGGGGAACCAATAAGATGTTTTTTCTTTGTTGTCACCTTTCTCTTTTTCTTAGTGCTGTGGCTTGTGAGTGGGGATGTCTAACCCTGTATTTGAAGCTTGTTAGGCCTCTTTTGGCAAGCTCTTCCCCATGGGGAGTTTTAGCACCAAAGGTGATTTGATTTGTCTGGGTAGGGTTGACACTGGGTGCTGTTCACTTAGACTTGAGGGCTACTCCATTTTGTGTCTGTAAACTTTTGAGCTTTCCTCGAGTAGTCTCTCCTTTCTCAGTGCAAACCTCCAGAGTCGCACAGAGTAAGGGTTGTGCAACCCAGTCGCGCAGCTTGTTCGGTTCCCGTTACCCAGTCTACCAATTGGGTTTAATAAGGGAACAACAGGCTAGTAATGTTTTCTTTCTATCAAGGGCCATGGCAACGGGGCTACTACAGCACCCCTTACTGCAGCCCATTAGGCTCACATGTTTTGTGCTGTTCGTTTGCTTCTGTTGCCAGGTGTATGAATTGGGCTGCAGGTGCCAACAGGCTTACAGTGTTTTGTCTATTTATCCAAGACTGTACGGCCAGGGTAACGGGCGCGCTGCAACTCTCTCACCATGACTCATCACCATTGCACAGAGGGATTTGCGACCCTTTCAATACGTGGCTCATTCTCTTATCCCGTATGCCCAGCCTACAGGTGGCAATGTGTTTATAGTGTTCTCTCCCTGGGCTTGTATGGCCAGGGTTACACAGGAACACTGTGACTTCTCTCACCCCAACTCGTAAGGGTCTCATAGTGTGGTTATCGTGACCTGGTCAAATATCCTGTTCAGAATTGAGCTTGCAGGTGTGCTCTTTTCCTCTCCTTAGTCTTCTCTAGAAAGGGTTCTAGGATTGTGACAGGTCTTGTGCATACGGTCACCCAGGCCTTCTGAGGGAAGGTCCCCCTGTTGTGTGTTTTTTATTTTTTTTTTAGGAACAATTTATGATACCGAGGTGAAGAGCAAGAGCAATAATCTAGTTCAGCAGTCTTTGGCAGTAAGTTAAACACACTTCTTAATGTTTAAAATTATTTACTACTATTTTTATTTACAAAATTCACAGGACATACAGGTTTCTAACTTCAAATTCTTATAGACAATACCCCTCTTGAATAATCCTCCCTGTAGGGGTTTAGTGTGAGGTGCACTGTAGGCATTACTTAAGGTTCTTTGCAGTGTCCCTTCGTCCCCAAGCTGCAACTCCTTTCATTCCTTTTACTTTACCTCCATTCATAGTCTCTTCCATCGTATTTTCCACCCTCTCCTAACAGTTGTTTCATAGTGTACTTGCTAGGTTTTTCCTGTTACTCCTTGAAAACCTTTTTACTCTCATATTCCCTTTTGGGCTTTTGCCTAAATTTTACATTCCATTCCACTCCATTCAATCCCTTCTCTCTCTGTATGTGCTTGTTTCTCATTCTCACTGTCTTACATTTCTTCAAACTCAAAATCGTCCACTAACTAGTACATCTTTTCACTTTACTATTTCAATCTTCTATCGCATCTTTACCTTACATTTCACATTAATAAATCTTTCCACTTTACTCTTTCAATCTTCTTCTGTCGCATCTTTTCCTTACATTTCACAGTTATACTTTCACATGATCAGGAACAGTAACATCTTATTGCTCTTAATATTTTATTGCCATTGATATCTTGATTCCCGTACTTCTTTCTAAGTTTCAAGTAAGTGGGCATACGTTGTCACTTTCACTTCCATCTGTGCATCTCCAAATTCATTCTTCCATTTATACCTTATTCTGTACATTTGTTTCACCTGATCAATCGTTCTCTCTTTCATACCCCTACGTTCCTACACTCAACTTATGTGAAAACCAAGTAACTGTCCCTCTAGGAAATCTCACAATCCCTGCAACAACTGATGCTTATTCTCACCATGCTTCTCCACACAAAACCTTTCATACTCTAAAAGAAATCGCTATGCCTCTGCCACTCGAGATTTAGTGTTTCCAAGGTTTTGGCACTTCCCTAAGCAAAATACTTTATACTCCTTTCACTCCTCTATCACTCAAACAGGCTGTTTCCCTGTTACTCCTCACTACTCTCAAATTCATCTTCATCCTCACTCAATGGTGTATACAAAGAATCACGACTTCCATTCATCTTATACTGTCTCAGTCATCTTTTTTAGCCTTACCAGTTTTCTTAACTTCCCTACTCTTACCTTTAACATCCATTCCCTTTACATTTACTTTCTATTCATTTAAACCTTGCAGGTCTGGGATTGACTCTAACCTCCCTACTCCTGCCCCTTGCCTTCCTCACTTATTAATGTATACATTACTACCCTAATACAATTCTCCTACATTTAATAATTTGTTAACATTTGTTCCTACACAAATAAAAATCTTTCATTCTTTGCTTAGAATTTAACTTGCGAAAGCAAGCTTGAACGGCCATTTAACTTTCAGACAAAGTTGCTAATTACCAACAGGTAGGGGGAAGCCCCGCCCACCTGTCAGTTTGCACACCACTTTGCTTCCAGCCGCTGTCATGTGAAGACATATCTGCGCTCTCTGCCTGACTTGCTGTTTGCTTTCAAACTCATGCTTTTTTCTTGCGGTTTGGCTAAAATATGTTGTTGTTGTTTAAGTATTTGCAATGCAAAACCCCCAATCTTCCCAGGCCATGTAATGGTTCCTCTCCTCAGTAGAGATTGATCCACAAACATTTTGTGCTTTATGCCTTAACCATGAATGTAACCAAGGCTGTCCACGCTGAGAGTGCCAAGTGCCTTCTGAACAGTGGATGAAGCTTTAGGAGGAAGAAGAGAGAAATATCCCCGATGTCATCGGAGCGCACTACTCCACAGGTAACACCAAATGTTCTCTTCAGTATCTTTCTACCACCCGCCAAACTTCCGCCCACTGTTACCACTGCCAAGGGAGCAGTTTCCCTTTGCTGACTCATACGTTGTTTTGATAGAGAGCTGTTAGGGAGAAGCAGGGTGATGACCAACCCGGTTCCACTCTTTGCTAGAGGAGGAGTTGCCCTCTGGTGGATGTTTGTTTTTGGGGTGTAGAGAAGAGTTCTCACCTAACCCAACTTCGTTTTCGGATGCTGTGGAAATTGTGGGGCTTAGGGAGTTATGACCCTCCCTGGGCATCACGGGAGCCAAGTGTATCTAACTTGAGTGATCATTTGAAGGCTATGAAGGGCCTTCCATGAAGACTTCAACAGTCTGGGTTTCCACCAGTGTCAGGACTGCCCCTACTTCTCGGTGACCCTTCGTGGCATCTGTGATGTGCCCTTGGTGCTACCATCAACGTTGGTCTTGGGCGATGTCCTCCTCCACACAATTCTGACTAAGCCCACACTCAGCATGAAGAAGTACAAGAAGAGAAGGAAGTGTTCGTCTTCACTGTCAAGTGCTGTTGTCTCCTTTCTTTCCTCTTCCAAAGCTAGGAAGCAAAGGAAGAAGGCTGCCTTGTCCTCCCATTGGAACTCTTGTAGAGCTTCCAAAGACCAGCCTTCTTCTACAGAGAGGACAGTTAGGTCTTGCTAGTGGTACCGTGATTACTGCTGCACCCATTACTGAGTGTATGGGTGCAACTGCTACCCCAGGGTTCCTGGATCCTCAGTGTGTCGGTACTGACCCTGGTAGCACCCGTACCCAGGCCGGCAAGTGTCCCCAATCCACAGACTTGGGTCTGGCTGCCAGCACAGCCCAGCCCAGAGAGAGAAGGTGAGGAGAGAGCAAACAGGTGCTCCCTCACCCCCCTCCTACTCTTCAAAGGGAGTGGCTCGGGTACTTGGATAGTGACCAGGCCCGACCAGCCTTGCCAACCAGGCCAGGCAAGAGGAGGTCCCTGGTCAGACTTCTTCACCTGTAGAAGCTCCAGCTTCTAAGAAGATTGAAGCATGCTCGAGGAACAGCCACACTTTCGTGTGAGCAGGATGGCTCTCCCTGACCCATGCAGATGTTGTCACTGTGGGTTAACGATGGCCCACAGCATCTCTCACCTGTCAGGACCTCTGTCTTTGGCAGGATGGGCAAGGATGCTTGTAATTTCTCACCTGTCCTCTCCACCTCCTTAGGGTTTTCTGGGAACTGGGAGCCAGACAAGTCTAGGGTTCAGGACCGGGACTGTTCTCACCTCCATCCCAGCCCACCCACTGAGGGTTACGTTTCTGGGTCAGCCCTCAGACCAGACAGAATATGCCTGGGTGGTTGAGAGATCACCAGGGGCACTCTGGTGGGTGTCCCTCTCCTGCTGGGGAGGCAACTCAGGAGGACTGGGACCTTTAGTGACCTGAGGGTCTTACATCCCAGGGCTTGGACACCCTTGAGTTGCATAGGCACTTTCTGGAGATCATTAGGATGATACATCATTTTAATGATCTCGAGGAAGAGATCGTGGCCTGTCCTGCAGACCTTTCTTCTGTCATCAAATCACCCTGGGGAGCCCAGAAGGAACCCAAGGCTTCAATTGGCCTGCTGTGGTCTAGGCTTGCTGATAGGGTCTTGGACTAGGTGAATTCTGTTGTTTCTGGGCAAGAGAATTCCATTCAGTCCAGCCACTCATGCAAGACACTTCCTCTGCCTCTCCAGATAGTCTCATGGATTGATCTTCGGTTAGGTAGGTAATAGCCTACCTCATCCACCTGACAGTAAGCTTGTGGGCAAAACCTAGTGCTGAAGAGATGTGACACTGTGCTGTTTCAAATCTGTAGGTTTGTTGGTCATGAGTCAGTTTTTGCGCTTAGGAACAGACTGGTACTGGGAACCACTTCCCTCTTTGCCAGAGGTGAGATGGACAGGATTCAAGTCAACTGCAATGACAAGTTTGTTCACCAGGCAGTGCCTAAGACCTTCAGGTCTTTGTGTGGCACTGCAGCCTGATCCTTGGGTCAGGCTGGCCCTTCCTCTTTGAGTCAGAGAAAGTTCCAAACTTCCTGAGCCCCTTGAAGAGGGACCCTGTCTATTTCTTCCCTGGTAGCGAAAGGTACGCAGTTGTGCCCCTTTCAGTCCCCCACCTTGTCTAGGAAAGGGGGCTAAGGGAAAGGAGAAGGGTGGAGGATGCTAGTGCTGACGTTCCTCCCCACTTGCTGCCAATGGTAGTGGGATGCTTGTCAAGCCATTGGGCAAATTTGCAGCAACAGGGAGCATAGACCTGGGTAGAGGATATCCTTTCGGTAGGATATCTACTACCCTACTAGTTTCTGACACCCTTCACTCTTGAACCGGTCCAGCTCCAAATATACATTCCTGGCTTGCAGAAGGATCTTGCCCGTTGAGAAGAGGTAAATGCGATGCTTCGTAAAGGAGCTGTAGAAGTAGTGAAAGACCAGTTTCTGAGGTTTTACAGCCGTCTGTTCCTGGTGGAGAAGGCAACAGGCACTTGGAGACTGGTCATCGACCTCTCTCCAGTGAACCACTTTGTTCACCAGAACTGGTTCAAGATCGAAATAGTTTGCTCAGTTCTTGATTCCATCAGAGAGGGCGACTTAATGCTTTCAGTAGATTTGAAGGATGTGTATTTCCAAATACCTTTCCATCAGTCCTCTTTGAAGTACTGTATCTCCACTTTAACCTCGAGGGGACAGTGTTCCAGTTCAGGGTACATTGTTTCGGGCTCTCAAACACCCTCCAAAATTTTCACTCTGGTGTCCACAGTGATCTTTGCTTAGGCTCATTCACACCGATACGTCTTCAGAGGTACCTGGTTGATTGGTTGGTCCTGGCTAACTCATTGCCTTAGTTGCTTCGGGACGGAGCTCGTCTTCTCAAGTTTTGTCACGACTGGGGTGTAGTGATCAATTTTGAGAAGTTAGATCTAGCACCCAAGCAGAAGGTAAAGTATCTGGGTGTGCTGATAGACACTGTAGCAGCGAGAGTCTTTCCTTCAGATTCTCGTATCAGCAGGTTCATAGAGGTAATGCAGAAGTTCTTGTCTCAACAGGAACAACCTGCTCAGCAATGGCAGGTAGTCCTGGGTCACTTCATGGGCGGTTTCACCTCAGATCTCTTAAGTGGAGGATGAAGCAGTTTTAGTCTCTGGCGAGAGACCCTCCTTTCTCTCCTATTCCTCTGTTGGAGGAAGTGAGGAGAGATCTAGCTTGGTAGTTAGACAATAGGAACCTCTTATTAGGAGTGCCTCTTGGCACTTCCCCTCCCGGGATGCTTCTGTTCTCGGATGCCCCAACTGAGGGATGAGGTGCACACCTGGAAGAGCTGTTGGTTTCAGGTGTGTGGGACCAGAATGACAGACACCTCCACATCAGTTTCTTAGAACTAAAGGCAGCATTTCTGCCTTATAGGAGTTTCAGGACCGAGTGATGGGCCACTCTTTGGTAAGTGACAACATGACGGTAGTGGCATACATCAATAAGCAAGGGGCGGGGGGGCCTAGCGTCCTTCCGGCTGCAAAGGTTGGTGGTGCAGGTGCACAAGAGGGCAGTAGCACACATAGTAGAGCTGTCAGACAGTTAAATTTTGGGTTCTCGGAATGTAGTGGCAGACAAGCTCAGTCGCCAGAGTCAGGTGATAGAGACAGAATGGTCCCTACACCAAAACATTGCGGAGGGACTTTTTTAGTTATAGGAGTCCCAAACATAGACCTGTTCATGACCTGGCACAATAGAAAGTTACCAGTGTTCTGCTCAGTTGTGCTGGACCCATGGGCTGCAATGGAGGACACTTTCCAATAACCATAGGACAACTTAGATGCTCTTGCTTTCCCTGTTTTGTCTGATTCGTTGGGTGATCAACTGGGTGCTGAGTTCCCCGAATCTCAGGTTGACTCTAGTGGCTCCCAAGTGGCCAAACGGCGAGTGGTATGAGGACTTACTGGCTCTGTTATCCGAGGTCCCGAAAGAGATTCTCCTGTGGCACAACCTGCTGTGCCAGCCGCATGTTGAGAGGTATCACCAGGTGGCACTTCACACCTGGACCCCCTCAAACTAGGACCACCTTGATGTGGTGATGGGGCTCTTGAACCCCAGGAATTAGCTCCCAGGGTTGAGTCCAAGAATCCCATATATCATTGGACCTGATGAATAGGAAAAGATATCATAGCTCAGAATGGGTTTATATCCGAAGCTAAATGGTGGGAACTGTGGTAGGACCATCAACTGCCTGATAATCTTCGGACCTGAGAGCTATCAGGTTGATAGCTCAAGGCGGAACTGTTCTGCAGAGCTGGACCACGGATTCCAGGTGGTCTGGTTCTGGGGATAGGACTCTCAGGCATTCTAACCGTTTTGCTCATAATATGATTAGGGTGGTGATGATTGTATTTATGTAATACTCTTAGTCCTAGCAAGTGGGTTTGGCTTACACTTGCCACTTGGGCCACTCTAATCATGTGCCATCCCCTGTGGGGTAGGGTAGGGATGCGGACATTTGGGAGTCGGCTCTCACTTGTGCCATTGGTGGAAGAATAAGCTCGTGAAAGGCTAGTGATATCTTTTTAAAGTTTTCAGGTTTAGTTTTTCTTCTTTTTCCTCAAATCTAACTTGATAAATAGAAATAAAAATTCGAGTACCCTTGGGCCCTTTGATGGTACTGTCTCGCCACAGTTGACGACTGCTGGAACCTCCTCCTCTGACAACCTCTGCTTAGAAAAATCCAAGAAACATTCTACTGTAATTACACTGGAACGTTATGCTCCAGTACAGAGCAAACCTAAAACATTAAATATCGTCTTAATCCAACCTTGACTAACTTCGACTCCCTCTTTCGGAGTGGAAGTTGGTCAAGGTTTCTAACTTAGGAACGTAAAATTTCAGCCCTAAATTTAGAAACTACCTATTGAACAGACATTCAATGACAGAAATGTTTAGACAGATAAAGAGAAAAGACGTGGCTTATAGAAGCCACAACAGTCAGTCTGAGGATTATATGTCTATAACAACAATAGATAATATAAACGTTAAAATTAAAAAACGACACTATAAATAGCATTCAGGGTACTATTGTTCTCCTGAGAATAGTGACGAACCAATGTAAAAGAGTATTCTCTTGTACTCTCTTAAAAAAAGATATACCAGAGTCCAAGATTGTGAGGTATACAATATACCAAGTAAGCAAAGAAATAAGCAAATGTTAAAAATAGCAAAAATAAAATTTTGAAGGTCAAGATCTACCTCAAAAAATAAAAATATTAGGCCAAAACAGAGAAATAAGACCATATGTCCCGAAGCCACTAAGTGTCAAAATTGTCGTAAGTATGTGCGTGCAAAGAAATATTGTAGAAATGAACCTGCGTGCGCGTAATGTGGATCTGAAGAACATGCCACACAATCGAAGTGCAGTAAACCAAAGCGTATAAACTGTGGGCAAGACCATCATGCAAGGTCTAAATACAATACAGTTAAAAATATTACAAGAAAGAACTGGTATGTCTATAAGAGAAGCTAAATTGGAATTGAAAGTGAGAGGAGTTCAAGATCCGTCTAAGAAACATACATAATCTTAAATAACAAGAACCAATAATGAAAGAAAAACGCATACAAATAATGGTAACGGAGCACAGAAAAATAAATCTCGAGAAGAAATAGATACTCTCCAGAAAAAACTAAAATTGGAGAGTCAAGAAACAGGTGCAAATGATATTGATAATATTTTATCAACTTCATTTGAATTATGAATGCAAATAGCTCAAGAAGATACTACCACAGAAGTAGCAGAGAAAAGTAGTGATGGACTAGAAAATAAAGATAAAAAGAGACCTTTGGAGAGAGCTCCACCCAAAACGAAGGAACCAACTATTATTAGAGAAACATCGGTTAAACCAAAGACAAAGGATATGAAGAAAGAACAAAAACAAAAATAATCTAAGATTAGGCCCTATACCTTTGTCTCCTAAAATAATAGTAAAACGTATGGAAGCAGATATCCAAAACAACAAAGGAGTAGAAAAGGTCCATTCCGTAGATAGCAATGATAATGTCAAGGGAAAAGAAATTACTCCATCAACAACTATTCATTATCAATCATATCATTAATTTATAAATTTAACCTTCATTACGGCGCTGAATGATCAACAATAATTGGCACAAGAACAAATGAAACAAGAAATATACATAATAACAAAAGAACAAATGAAAAGAGAAATATACATGTTAACAAATATGCAAAATCATTTGGATATGCGTCCAGTTATCAGACGGTACATTCGTACGAAATGGCAGCAGGGATAGACTTCCCCAATTTTATCCACAAATGGGAAGTACAGAAACATTAGAAATAGTATCGATTTTTGGAGTTCGGGTTTTAATCGTAACAGATTGGAGGTCATCCTAACACGGTCTAGGATTGGCCATACCCGCTTCACCCATAGCTATATTTTAGAGGGAGCCAGTTTGTGTTCACTGACTCTGTGGCGGTCAGCTATCCGCAGTGGCGATTCTAGGACTCTGAAAGTGGGGGGGCCACTTCAGGGCCAATATAAATTTTGGGGGGGCATTTATCGTTGGTGGCTAGGTGGCGAGCGAAGCGAGCCCAAGCAGCTTTGAAAAGTAGATGTTCTATGTGCATTTTCATGGCACTCTGAAGACAATATTATGTCATTAATGAAATAACAAATGACAATAATAACACCTCATTACTTTCATAACTTGCATTTGTAAAACATATACATGTATGCCTACACAAACATTATGATAATGGAGGTTATTCGTATTATTTAAAAAAAAATATATATGTATTTCTTGCAATATATTTTTAACAAAATCGCAAAAATATGGCAATGTTTCTCCAATGTACAGTTGGACACCTGAATATAGCATGTATTCCTTGAATTTTCGATATGAGGGAAACTATATAGGTGGGATAGATGTCTGTTTTGATACCGGTATGCAGTAGTTAAATAATATGGCCAATTGACAATTGTCTTGTAAAATTTAATAATGTTTGTAAGTCCGGGATAAGAGTTTCGACTGCCCTTCATACACAATAATGAAATAGCAGAGAAAATCTCCATTGGCAAACTGTAGGCGTGTCACTTAACAAACAGTGATTTGCTTGACATTTCAGTACTTTTTATTACTATAAATCATCTGTGAATCCTTATAATTAACCATTTTTCATTATAAACTACAAATAAAGGAAATTATTTTGGTGTTTGATTTTACTAAGTTCTTCGGATTGACAACCTGACCCTTGGTCAGACTTTTTAACGTGACTGCACCTATAATTGCATAGCACTTATGTACAGCATAATAGGTCCACAAAATGTTATGAGTGACTATATCGCTATTGGCCTATATGACTATATCAACAATAAAACTATGACCTCGTGCAACGTATGTAATCTAGATAAAAAATACTGAGACACAAGGCATGAGCAATCATGCAATGGCATGCTGTGGGAATGACATGATTTTCATATAGGCTAGTATAGTCGAGTAGCGTTCACCTCAGGAAAGTGAAAATCACCCTGCTGGTAACACCCGTTGCTAGGCAACCACTTTTACTTTCTACATAATTATGTTGAAAGGACAAACCTAAGTAGCCTACTTCAAAAATTCATAAAAACTATCTTCAAAACAAAAATGAATCATGAGTTATGAATGTAATGTAAATATTATGTTGATATTAAAACCCCATGCAAGCATGCATGAAGTAATGCAGTGTTGCCAACAGGGCGAGTTTCCCTTTCCTGAGGTGAAGTAGAGTATAGTACGTATATTTAGTGCAGCTTAATTCTACGATTATCATGCCGGCTATCAAATTCATCAACAAAACAGTCTAAATCAATTCCCTCGGCACGTGCACTTTCAATGGACAGTAATGCGATATTACTCAATCTAGCACTGGTCATGGAATTTCTGAGAAATGTTTTCACTAATTTCATTTTTGAAAAACTTCTCTCACAAGAAGCACTGGTAACAGGAAGAGTGACAGATATTAACAATAGTTTGTACAAACAGTCAAATGCAGCCTTATAAGGACTAAGGAATGACAGGAATTGTGTAATGGATGTAGGCTTTATTGGCTCTTTCGTGAGTAATTTCTTCACCAGAGGGATCTCATATTGTAAATCATTTTGACTGACCGAGTATGCCATTGCATATGCCTTCAAGTCTTCTTCTAACAAGAATGTCTGTCCTCCAGGACAGAGAGCTGAAATACCACAGAAAATTGCATTTGACTCTTTGGAGAAACGACGGTCTAATTCACTAATTAAGCAGTCTAGGACTTCATAGAAAATCCTGATGTGTTGCACATGACATGGAACAGAAGATCCTTGACCACTTGTTTCAAACACGATAAATCCATCAAGCTTACGAGGTTTCTTTACCCGTTTTCTTGTTGTTGTTGGTGTAATGCAGCATTTCCTGCAGAGTTCATTAACCTTCTCAGAGTAATGGTCATTCAAGTCAGAGTTGCGTACATTAACTAAATGTTCATGGAGTGACGAAATTAGATTTGCTGCTTTTCCTAGGTCTGCTTGTTTATCCTGTAGCTGTGTAGACACTTTATTAACTTTTCCAAGAATATCTGTGAAAAATTGCAATAAGTAAACAAACTCTGCATCAATCTGGGCAAGCAAACCGCGAGCGGATACAGCTCGGGCACCAATGTCATCTTCAGAAATTTCCTTCAAAAGTCTCATTATGCATTCCAGACGGAGTAGAGCATTTTCACACGAAGTGGCCTGACACCACCACCTTGTGTCACTGAGATGCTGCAGTTCTCGTACTTGTTCTTCAGGCAACATTTCACGCTGTATCAAAATGAATTTCTCATGAACTACCGAGTTACTAGCAAAGATATAGAGTTCTTCAAGCAAACTAAAGAATTCAGCAGCTTGGGGTACATACTTTGCAACATTTATCAACACTAAATTGAGCCTGTGTCCATAGCAGTGTATATAATATGCAAAAGGAGCTTTATCACGAATTCGTTTCTGAACACCACTAATCCCTCCACTCATCACTGATGCCCCA
The DNA here is from genome assembly GCF_040412425.1 of Macrobrachium rosenbergii. Classification (NCBI taxonomy): domain Eukaryota; kingdom Metazoa; phylum Arthropoda; class Malacostraca; order Decapoda; family Palaemonidae; genus Macrobrachium; species Macrobrachium rosenbergii. Next base: position 71,086,096 of record NC_089752.1, read on the forward strand.
TCAAATCCTAATCCTACAAGAGAAGATTTGTAATCCAACCCCAGTTTATCCAAACTCTTCAAAATAATATCTGTGATAGAGGCAGCATCCAACAAGTCCATCTGAGTGAAAGAAATGAAGCACTCCTGAATACAATTTGCTATTTCATCATAAAATCTAATAACTAATGCCAACTGCTCTGCCTTACTAACATCCTTGGCTTCATCAGCTTGAACAGAAAAGTAATGACATGACCTAACTTTTTCTGCAATTTCTTCCTTCACCATACATGCAAGTGTGTCAATCATCTCATTCTGTATTGCAGAACAAGTGTATTTTTCATTTTTGGACCACTTTCTACTCTATCAGCTATAATAGGATCACGTTTAGCAGTGAATCTGAGAATCTTACGAACATTTCCTGGATTCAGTTCATCATCACCTTCTCTATGTCCTCTCCTCTCTGCGAAATGTCTTGTGTTACAGTCAACAGGATTATTTCACCTAATGTCTTTATGTAATGACGATTTTCACGAACTTTCTTCTGGTATGCCTCACTTATACACTGAGCAATTGATGTTTTATCAGCTTTATTTCGTTGATAGTCCGCCCATGCAATACAAGAAGTTTTGTGGCACTGTGAGGAAATGTGCTTTTCGATGGCACCATCTTTTCCATGTGCTTTCTTCCATCGTCTAAAGCCACTCTTTATGAATGCTTCATCTGCATTGCCATATGTTGGTGGAGCAAAGTGCCTGCATGCAAAACAGAACATTGCATCTCGTTCTTTAGAATATTCAGCACATTCATATTTGTCGAACCAAGCCCCACAAAAGACCGAGCATGAGACTTTCCTTCACTATGCCTTGGATACTCTTTTAAGCGTACCTGAATAGGATTCTCAGAAGCAGATTGAGAAATGTTAGCTGGTGCAGAATCTTCCTTTTTCTGTTTCTTTGTTGGATGATCATGTGAACTTGATCTTGCAGGATTGCCAATACTTTCACGATCACAGTCTCCCTCTGACTTCTTAGCAGGTTTATCAGATTCAAGGTTTACTGTCAATGGTGCATCACATTCACTGCGTTTTTTAATTACAAATTTATCCATGATTGTCTATAGTACAATAAAATTATCTGTGATAGTAAGTTCTGAAAAAAAAAAAATTAAATTAAATAATCACACGTAATTCACAATTAACACAACACACCTGTCACCACAGAAAAATGTGATAAAATTTGCGGTTTTGCCGACTACCGACTGGAAGATGATGACAGCACGCACACACACACACTGTCACACACACACATACACACACACACACACACACACACACACACACCCACACCCACGCACACATATATATATATATATGTGTGTGTGTGTGTGTGTGTGTGTGTGTGTGTGTGTGTGTGTGTGTGTGTGTGTGTATAACATGTATAAGTATAATAAATATATGCACATATAGGCCTACACTATCACTGCCAACATTCACGAATCACAAAAATTATGATACAATTAGACGATTTTTATTATTATAGGAAGTGTTTTCTATGTAAAAATAAAATGGGGTTAATTGTCACCGACTCACCAGCTACTTGTATTTTGGCCTATTTAGTTATTTTCTTTCAAATATGGCTAATGACAATATTTGTATTTGGCTTTTGTCAGATCTGTTTGTGAAAAGGTTAACACTGGGTTGAAGGGTTAAAACTTGAGTTGGGATATAGACCTACATCATATAACAAAAAAATTAGTGTACATTGTTTGCTACTTTACACCCGCCTGTCAGATTCTTCTCATTCTTTTTCTAAGATTTCGTATAATTATTTTTTACTCTATTTTCGTATCCGCTTCTTATGTGAAACACCCACATACTGTACATAAAAATCGAATATCTCATAGCCACTAGTCTACTCCCACTTTGTATGAGACGAAATAATGAATACCACTTATGCTCAAATGCACTTATGCACAAATAATTATGCTTTAGACACTCAATAAGACACTAATCGGGTAAAAACTGACTTAACTGGCTCACAGTCTCACAGAAACAGACTACATGTACTGATCACATCATCACATCATACATGGACGTGAAACATACGCGTCTGATTCGCGTCACACACACACAAGCGGGCGAGGAGGACGGAGGTGTAAAAAAATTCCAATAATTTTAATCTAGCAACGTTACCATTTTTTTTTTTTTTTGTGATTACGTCTAGTTATTGTGATAGGATGGGATATTTGAGTGTATATATAGTATACTGTATAATTTATAAGGTATAGGCCTATATTTATATATATTATATTATATTATTATATATGCCTAAACTAAGCTTATTTAGAATTAGGATATGGAAACAAAAACTGGGGCCAAGCTGGGGGCCAAAAAAAACTGGGGGCCATGGCCCCCTGGCCCCCTAGAATCGCCACTGGCTATCCGGTCAGCTATCCGTCGAACACATACTGGTGCGCTGTCCTAAATCTACAGTAATCGCCTTAGGACAAAGTACTTACTAACTGGGGAAGTCTATTTCAGAAATTTTAAATGATGACGCTGAGGTAGATAATCTTATGGGTTATCGGAAAGAATCTGGTTAGTTTAATGAGATATGATCTTGTTATATTTAACAAAGATTTTAGTCATATTTATTTTATATACTAGTATATATTTTAAGTATAAAAGTTTAATAGATATTTATTTTTTGTTGGTTTTATCTAATATCTTTCTTCATTTTTTACGTTTATATTTTAACACTGAATTTTACTGGTATGTTATCATTCACCCATTCATTGTCAATCATGTCATTAATTTATATATTTCACCTTCATTACGGCGCTGAATAATCCTGATGGGTTCCGGCGCTTGGTCTTCAAGACCTAAATTTCATAATCAATCAATCAATAACAAAAACATAACATAAGACGGCTTAGCAGACTTATAAGAAATTTTATGAAATATAGAAAAAAAAAGAAACCACTGATTTAAGCACCCATGAACAGAGCCATGTAGGCTATAGAGAGAGTTTGGCCAACTGCTCACAAGGCGGCATCTTGCCTCCATGTCCGCGCTCAGCTGTTGTACTCGCTCATGCCGCTCTCCGATCTTTTCCTCTTACTCCTTACTCTTTTTTTATCACATCTTAAGGTGTTCATTAAAAAGCAAGATGTTTAATAATCTTTAGAGGATACTTAATATAACATACTGAACAATCAAGCATGTAAAACAGAAATGATGAAATGCTTGGGTGACAAATTATATATATATATATATATATATATATATATATATATATATATATTATATATATATTATATATATATATATATATAAACAGCAGTCCTCAGCATCATGCTTTTGCTTCCTAAGTAACGTTTTTTCTTTCGTTGCACGCATCTTTGCCTTCAGTATACTTTCTCGCCTTTGTCCATAAATATGCAGTCGCAAGGAAAAGAAAGATTTTAGGATTGTATTTTTGATATCATGACATGATGGAAAAATTATAGCCCGTGTTTGAGCATCGGTCGACTTCGCCAAACTTTCTAATAGATTGTTCTTATTGGCAAATTTGTTTTCATTTTTTCTAAATACGCACTCTGCAGTTTTGAGGACATTCATGCATTCATTACTGCAGAAAACTAAGCAGTTTGCTTTATATTCCTTTAATTGGCTTAGTTTCTTCATAGAATCTTCCACTGCTGACTGTTTTGTGTACAATGCTGACAGACATGAAGAACAATGAATGTTGGATTTTTTCACTTTTATCCAGCATATAAAGCAAACTGCTTGTCTCTGCAGAATCGATGACCTTGACCGCTGACAACTGCTTGATGAAGTTCTCTTGCTCATTATCCTCTTGATAGTTATTTCCCGTGATCTTTGGATTATTAAGAAAATTTACGGTTATCTCCGGAGTAGCTGCTTTCATTTGAACATTTTAGAAACCGGGCAACAGATATAGGTTTTATAGCTTGCCTAAATTCTAAAGCTGATAGTACTGGATTGTTTAACTTAATGGAACTGAATAAGTTCTCCAGGCAGTCTTGAATCTAGAAGTAAAAGGCATTTATGACCTTTGCTGAGGTAATCCCTTTGCAAAGCTAAAATTGTCGTAGTTGACAATATAAATCCAGTCTGAAATGGTTTTCAATACTGATTTCGTTGAACGTACAGATTACCTCCTGAAGATGAGATATAGCTTGCTCATAACAAAATTCATTTGTTTTACTTAATGCCATTACTGGATGCATACTTGACATGATATCAAACCACTTGTTTATCATTTGTATAATCCAAGCTGTTTTTAGTAAGTTTTTATCATACCATTCACAGTCAACTAAGTAATGGAGTGCTGAATAAACATAATGGCTAAATAATGTCAAAAGCCCCTGACACTTTCATTTTTTCAAAATGAGTTGGGCTGACATGCGATACTGTGAGTTTCGGAGCAAGCTTTAGATATCTGTTTTCCTGAAAACTGTTACCTCTTTAGATGGAAGATGAAACTTTTTTACTTATTCTCACTTAAATGAATCACATTGCCTCTCACAAGGGAGGCCCACAAGGTCGTCACAGTATGGGGTACATCGTGCATAGAGTACAGGAATTCATCTTTGGTACATGGATGAGGAATCTTATTTACTACTTTGCAGTCACGTACACAAATAATACCAAAGCTCCTCATAAGAGCCCTATTGGCACTCCCCACGTCGGATGTAACAGTGCTTATATGCAACCCAAGTCTTCCACCCTCTATTGTATCTCTAGAACTACAGGTTTAAGAGTTTCCCCCTGAACACTATTTCCCGTAAAATAGCATGCTACTATTTGTTTCCATCTAGTGGTTATTTCACCAAGTGTGAATACAAGGGCATGAGTTGCAACGCCACTGTGTCCAGGTAGTGTCACATCGCCCATTCAACAGCTCGACAATTGGGCACACTGGAGACCAGGTTGAATACACATTTCATCAAGAGTTAAACAACAATGTCTCTCTTCTGGTTTCATAGCAGACACCTTGACTTGTAAAAATTAAAGCACCTCTCCCAGTATGTCTGGTTCCATGTGAATAAATTCAAGTCTTTTAAGCGGCTGTTGTTGCAAAAGTAGATCATACCCTGTTGACCCACAGGCAAGCCTAAGCTGAAGAGCCTGAAGTGCCTTCTTAATTGTCTCATTGGACCATTTCATTCCCCGAGAAGTGCCACAACTGAGACTATCAAGCTGGTTTTCGTTAAAGACTTTTGTTACTTTTCCTTTCAAGAATTTTACCCACATCAAAGCTTTAACCTTCTCATTTCGCTCATTTTTAACTTTCCTTCGAAGAAGTGATATTGCTCTTAATAGTGCCGCTTCACGTAACTCGAAAACAGGATTTGTAACATCATTATTAACAGAAATGGCACCATCCTTTTGATTAACATATTGCCGTTATCAGCAGTAACGTCCATGGTCTAAGAAGAGAAGATCTGTTCACTCGCAGGTAGGCGGAGCTACACCTACGTCACGCGGCGAGGTGGGTAGAGAGACTCGGGAATGTTTATAAACCAAAAGAATTAAATTTTAATAACGGGATTTACCCAAAACTTTTGTAAAAATGTGATTAAGCAAAATGCAATAGTTTATTTTTAAAGGTAATGGAATGGCAATAAAAGATTTATTTCATTCATAGAATATTTAACTTCACAATAGCATCAAGAATATAATTAAGAAACAACTCCCGGCTGGTAGAGACGTAATTTCCTGTAGTATTTACAACTGATATTTGGTACAAAAGAAAAAAAGTTATAACTGGTGACTTACGTTCAACTGAAAACAATTTATCATTACCTGTATTGTTAAGCCTAATCTTATAATTAGTGGTATCTGGCCAACTGCAATTATATTATTACTGGGCAAAGAACAATGGAAATATTGCCGAGGTATTATAAAAAAATTAAGTAGGTCAACCATTTACTCTCCAAAGGAAACTTTGGTATTTTAACTCCCTGACCTAAAGTTTCATAAATGGTGGCATTCGGTCAACTGCAGTTATATTTACTGCCAGAGAAACAAACCAAATACTGCTCAGGCACCATGAAAAGTTTAACTAGGTGAAATATTTACTCGCCAAAGGAAATTTTGCTATTTCAATTCCCTGGACCAAAGTCCATAATTGGTGAAATATGGTCAACTTAAATTATGCTATTTACTCGGCAAAGGAATAAGAAGATTTGCGCAGGTATTGCAAAAAGATTAACTGCGTCAACAGTTTATTCACCAAATGGAATATTGGCGTTTTAATTCCCCGACCCAAAGTTCTAGTCTAGCAATTATCTTTTAAGTTTGAAAACAGAAAAATTTCATAAACCACGTTGATGATGAATGTTAGCTTTATAGGAAATCAGCTGGAATGTTCAGACGTTTAATTGATTAGAAAATAGATATAAAAAAATTATTTACATTACATCTCCTTTTTCCCTGTACACCACCCAAAATCTAAAGTGAAAATCGTGACATCAGACCATTTGCAACATTTGATTATCAACGGCAATAGTAAGCATAGTAAATGTTAAGTGACAAACATATGTCATACTGTAAATATATTCAACTATATAAACTGATTTATTATGAACAGTTAACTTTACTCGGATAGAATACCAATCATTTGCAATATTCAATTGTAAATGGTAATAAAAAACATACAGTAGTAACTATTAAGTAGCAAATATTTGTCGCACTGTAATATAATAACAATATAAACTGATTCATTAAGAACCATCGACTTCATTTCAAAAGAATACCAAATTCTAAACTTGTCCTCTGATGCTGGCAGATGCATTGTCGGGATTGCATCAGTCTGTAATTGTACAAGATGACTTGGTATTGAGATTCCGAGTAATTCATATAAAAGGTTCCTTGCGTAATCAGTTGATTTAAAATGCAAACTACAAATCCTCGAAGAATCCGCATTAAATTTGTGTTTTCTCTTACGCAGATGAATCCATTTCTTTCGGAGTTTTTAATTTTTAGGAAATTTATGAAAGGTAAGATCAGTATTTCGATCTGAACTGGAGTTACACCTATAGTGCACAAACATTCGGCGTAGTTGTACAATGACGATGACCAAAATACACGCCAATACACAACATGAAATCACGATCGCATTTATACCACCTCCTTTCTGTTATACATCCTCGGCCTGGTTGACAGTTAAATAGCCCATCCACTCGCCCAGTAACGTCATGCGCGAAGTTGGTCGAATTTTGGGTCAGTTGTGAACGGACCTTCTCTTTCTTAGACCATGGTAACGTCATCGTCATCAGAAATTATATCAACCATACCGTTACCTAAAAAGTAAAAAAAAAAACAGTTTTTGTAGGGTTTTCTTGCATGTGTATGTTGAATATTTTTCTAAGTTATATGAAATGTAAGGAAAAAACTGCTTGTTGTGATTTTTTTACACGTGTACGTTATCATTTCCGCATTATCTGAAATATGAAAAAATTTTTTTAGAGTTTTGTTGAGCATCATGTTATCATTCCGAAACTTGTATTTCAGAGTTGACAGTAGGAACTGTTATACTTGCAGCTTTTATCCTGATTACAAAAATATAGTGTGTGTGCACATACAATATACATATTATATATAATTTTATATGTGTACACGCACACACACACACACATACATATATATATATATATATATATATATATATATATATATATATATATATATATATATATATGGCTTCGTCGCAAACTATAAATACAAAACAAGAGAGGTCGTTCGTAAGGCGTACCCTTTTCAGGAAAGTATTCCGACTCCTTCTGAAGAAGAGCTTCCACTGATTTTGCATAAGAGTGTTCATCATATACTCGTTTTGCAGTGCATCTATGGGTTCGGCACATGATAGACTTCTTTTTCGGGGAGGTTTTCGTTCCTTAGGATTTGAGGTTTTATACACAAATTTTGTAGGAACAGTATTTGCCTTAAGACGCTTCAGACCATCAGCTCTTCCTGATTCGTGCTAAAGATGAACGATATGTTTATTGAGCGTTTTAATGGCGACAATATGTTTCCGAAAATAAAATTCATCTATACATCCGCAAGCAGATAGAAATTTTCATCCAAACGTATCGCTAACTACCATAATATAACTGCTTTTCACATTAATTTACTTGATATATTGAAAGATAATTCTCATTACCAGCGACGTCAGTTATTTGTGCTGCTGCAATGCTAGACAATATGTTGGTATTCATTCAGTCATTAGCATCATCACACAAAGTTTGCAAAATGCGATTAAGAAAGTCTTACCGAGCAGATGCAGGATCTATCAGGAGCGTTCCAATTTTCACACCTGACTATGATTTCCCATTGTCTTCGTCCTTGTGGGTTTCTGGGAAATCTGTAATATTTTTCCCTGTCCAGGCCATACAGCCTAACCTACTGCTACACAGCAGACCATTTTTAAAAATACAAACATTTAGTTTAAAAATACAAACATTCAGTTTAATCAGTCACACGTACAGCTATGCTCAGAACTGATGCTACATGTCTGCATAGGATTTCGGTCAAAATTCATAAACTGGCAACTAACATGCTTCATATTTATCTATTATTTCAATGCGAAAACACATTATTGCATGCAATGAGGCCATAATATGTTTCATAAGAGTGAAATCTGTCATGTACGAGTATTTCAGAACTGTAAGAAAACATCACGTGTAGCCAAATTTCGGAAAAACAGTTACGAAACATTTTTCTAAATTTTCGTTCACTCACCGCCGATGCATTTGACAAGAAAAGTCATCACCAAACCTCAGTTAAAATGTTAAATAAAAAACGAAAAAATTTGTCATAATATTGATATTGCTTCCAATGCAACCATAAAATTTGAAAGGGTCCTGTTTGGCTGTTTTTGCGCCTAAACGCCGAAAAAACGTAAATAAGTAAATATAAAAGTAGAATGCTTCCACTGATATCAACGGGTGAATGGAGCGCGTGTGACGCAACCACACCTGGTGTAACATGCTGTAGGTCTACAATGAGCAGCGACAATGGAATTATCTTGAAACCATTTATTTTATATTTGTTAGAGGAATATTTGGATTTTCATAAAAAATAAAATTATTTGAGTTATATTTCTTAACCACTTCAAAAATTATGGCTTACTAACAAATATTTGCCTATGCAATTATTGTTTTGTTAAAGCCAAGATTTTGTTTCTAGGCCTAGGTGTGTTAGATTTTTTTACTATATACTTAGCATTCACATCTCTATATTAACAATATCTGGCCAGAAAGCATATGAAGTTACCTGCACATTCTTGCATTTCAAGTCACCTTATGAATAAATAAATTTACACCAAAAGCGAGCAGAAGGACTTTTGAGAAAATAATATTTTAAGCCAGTCAAAAAACAAGTGTTCCATGGGCCTTGACATTAATACTAATGGATATTTCGATTAATAGCCATCTTCTCCATACGATTAAAATCATCATCATCTTGATTCCTCAAAGAACAGGTAATCTCTACAAATAAATTCTTTAGTAACAGAGATTATATCTCAGAAGGCTTAGCGTATTTTTTTAGGCCTATAAATCATTTTGAAACATACAGGCAGCTTGAACACAGCCTAAAACTTCAACATTCAAAGAAAACTTGTTGTAATTCATATTCCTATTTTGAAAATGTTATGACTGTTGAGCTTATTAAGTCCACTGTTATAATGCTGCAGAGGTACTTACGTTGACCAGCCTGAGGAGCATGGTAAGTACACTGTCATTGACAGCACCGCTAACCGTATCACACCGTGCTTCGATCTAAGGAATGTAAAAAAGAAAATCTGTTCAAATCACATAGATTACGAATTATGCCAACGGATAAAAGGATCATGTATATATAACCATAAGGAAAATAGTGTTAGCTGTGAATTCGCAAACTTGTCGACATGTATGACATTAGAAATAAAAAAAAAAAGCTTAACACTGCTTGGCAATGTTACATTGAGTCTGAGATTCTGGACGATACAAAAAGAATCATATTGCGTCAGATTTGAGCATAGCTGTACCACCGCCAGTAGCAAGTAAGGCTGATTGGGAGGCAAGATGTGGCCATAACGTCACGTGACAAATCACGGTTGACATGTCTGACTCAAGCATGGCCAGACTCTTTCTATACATGTCTCTGCCCATGAAAAAGGTTGCTTGTGCATTGCACACTTAATATATTATAAAGAAAATCAAGTAAATGTAGTGAGTAAATTATTAGAAAAAATCCAAATTGATAATACAAAAAAGGAAAGTAAAACTCGATTGCTATAACATAAACTTTTCAATAGATATATTTTACAATGGAACCAGGTTAACCTAGGAGAAGTACAACGATTACTAAAAGAATATGAACCAATGATATGTTTACAACATGTCAACAAAACTGTGTCAACACTAAGTAAATACACCTTAGCATCTACATCACAAGAGGAAGAAGGAAATTTAGGTACAGCCATATATGTACATAACAAGGTATGTTACAACAAAGTACCTATAAACATTACTGACTTACAAATGTCGGGTATTACAATCCGAATAAAAAACGATAATTATGTAATTTATAATTTATACAACCAACCTAATAAAAATTACAACACTGATAAACTTAAAGATGTACTTAGACCAAGGAACCTACATTAATGTAGGTTATTTTAATGCTCACAACCCGATATGGGACTGTAATTGTGCAAACTCAAATAGAACAGGAAGTAAAATAAAAGAATTCATAGAGTCAAATGACATGTGCTGTATGAATGATGATGAAATCAGTACATATTTTTCAAAAACGCATGGAACATTTTCCTCAGTAGACTTGACCATGTACAACAAGCATTGTTGACACATTAGATTGGAGTACAGTTGATGACTTGCACACCAGTGATCATTTCCCAGTATTAATTTCATTATTACAAAATGATACCATCAAGCATGTCCCTCAATATGACATTTATAAAGCAGATTTGGAACGCTATGAATTTCACACTAAGAATATCCCACCATTTGAGTATATAAAAGATCATAATGAAACTAGTAAATTTCTTGTTAATTTCATAAAAAATGCCACTGACAAAGCAATACCAAGGTCAAAACCTTATCCAACAAAACACGAAGTTCCATGGTGGTCTGAAAAACTAACAGGAATAATAAAAATAAAACACTCAATAAGGAGACGATTAGATAATTTGAATAGAAAGTTCAGTAGAATAAATAAAACATTACTGATATTTGAAGGAACTTTACAAAAGATACATTAAAACCTTTATACAACAAAATATCCGCAAAATTTAAAAAGGAAATAATTCAAAGAAGAATAATTTCATGGAGGAAATATGTATCAGATCTCACTAATAATACTCCCATACAAAAAATTCAGGAAAATAAATGGTACCCATGTTAAACCACCTAGACTTGCCATATTAAAAGATGGAAAAAAATGCTTGATCCAAAAGAAATAAGTAATGTAATCGGAGAAAACTTTAGAAATGTAAGTAATGATAAAAATTTGGATGAACGTTTCCACACAAAGAAAAATTATATAGAATTAATAACATAAATTTTGAAACAATAGAAGATATATATTACAATAGAAAATTTAATATGGAATAGCTGGAATATGCTCTCCTGAACAGCAATAAATCTACTCCTGGAGTTGACAATATTAGTTTTGAGATGATCTGCCACTTAGCACCTTTGGGAAAGTCATACCTATTACAGTTTTATAATCATTTGTGGCTTCGAAATATAAAGGACCCAAATAATCATAGGCGTAGGAGGCAGGGGGCAAGGATTCGGGAATCTGCTAAAATTCGGGCAAATGGTTTGGGATATTCAGGCATTCAGAGGAAGAATTAATTCTATAATTTAAAAAATAACAAGAATAAGAATGAAAATGATGGCAAACTTGTATTTGTAAGTTAACCAGGTAATAAATTATTGCAAATGAATTATGATTATCAATTTATCACATACTTTACAATATTCCCATTCGATTACAAAAACACACATAAGATGTATGCAAGAACACTCTGAATGAAGAATAGAATAGTAACTACACGGCAATTTGAACAAAAACTCTGGGGTTCCTGAAATTCAGGCAAATTTGGTGTTGTCCCCAAAATAAATCCCACCTCCTATGCCTATGCAAGTAATATAAATAATTACAGACCAATTTCTTTAACAAGTTGCCTATGCAAATTACTAGAAAACATGGTAAATGCTCAACTAAAGGTGGTTCACTTAAGGTAGATTCTTGGGCCTATGAGACGTTTCTTTGGTGGCTTCTGATTGGCTGGGACCGGGAGGTAAGCGGCTTGCTCACTGTCTCACTTTAACGTCTGTAGCTGAGAAAACTAGCTTATGTTTCTTCATTTATCTCACCTTTTGCACAAGATAGGAAAGTTTTGGTCATACCATAGGATATCTTATTAATTGTACAACTAAATCATTATTTCCTGAAATCAATGAGATAAAACACAAAGGAATTGCAACGAGTAAAGTGAAGAGAGAAGCATTTAAATCTTTATCCCCAAATATCCATGGCAAAAGATGCATTTGGTAAGATCAAGAAATTAGTCACCAACTCAAAAATATCTATGAATCTAAGGCTGAGATTTGTGAAATGTTTTGTTTGGTCTGTATTGTTGTATGGCTGTGAAACTTGGACCTTGAGGAAGGCAGATGAGGAGAGGTTACAGGCTGCAGAAATGTGGTTTTGGAGAAGGATGCTGAAAATATCATGGATAGAAAGGAAAACTAATGAGCAGGTATTAGAGAGAGTAGGCGATGAGAGAGGACTTTTGGCTTCAGTGAGAGGTAGACAAATGCAGTTTGTGGGTCACATAGTGAGAAGACGAGAACTAGAACCTCTCTCTCACTGGTAAAATCAATGGAAGGAGGCTGAGAGGAAGACCTAGACAAAAATATATGGATGGATTGGTGAGAATGACTGGAGGAAGAATGTCTGCAGCTCAGTTGCTGCAGAGAGCTGGAAATAGAGAGGAGTGGCGAGCCATGATTGTCAATGTCCTTGGGGATATGGCACCTGGATGATGATGATGACCCGATTTTACTTATCGTCGGATTTTGCATCATTCATGCGATCAAGACAAAATAAAACTTGTGTTTTCATATAATAAATTCACCCTGAATATGTTGGTGCTTTCAGATTTTAGACGTGTGTGATATGTGAAGAGAAAATGAAGAATATGTCTTATTACGTTGCTCCGTTCTTGACTCAGTTTGGCAGTAGTGCCGAGAGACAGTGATCTGCAAACAGCGAGAGCTTTGAGGCACCGTTGACAGTTGCCAGTTAGCAATATGAGAAGTTTGCAGTTTCGTCAATATTTACTGTATTATTGTGTCACTGAATTTTCTGTAAATAAATGCATAGAATCCTCATTAGGACTGTCGAACTTTTTCACTCCAATATCACATATGTCCGTATGCCTGGACGTATCTGATAAGAAAAAATTAATGATCAGATGGAGGCATCTGGATGTGTTGGCTTCAGTTTAGTCTAGGTGAGAAATTTACATACTGCAGGCTACGTGATAAATAACAGGCCTACATAATAATAATAATAATAATAATAATAATAATAATAATAATAATAATAATAATAATAATAATAGTAATAATCTTTATTGCGGCTCAGGGCCATATACATGGAAGATACAAATACAATACACACAATCTAGATACATAAGGTAACACGACAAAAATAATTATCGGCAGTATCCACACAGTTACTGAAGAAGTGGAAAAAATAGAATTCATAATAATGGTAATGACAGTAATCAGTAATTATATGGGGAATAATAGAAAAAATAAAAAAAATGATAACAATAAAAAATACAGATTGCAGACGATTAATTTCCATCTGGGGTCCAGAAGGCTAATACGAATATTGAAAGTTGCAAAACTCTACAATGATATTAAGCACAGTAATAACAGGAAGTAAGACTACCAAAAATAGCAAGGAACGTAGAAATATAATAATAATAATAATAATAATAATAATAATAATAATAATAATAATAATAATAATAATAATAATAATAATAATAATGACAGATTCTGGAGATGACACTTCATAATTGCTAAAACAGAGAATAAGGCATTTAAGGAACAAACGCCTCATTATTCCATCTTTCCCACAATTTAGATCTTCTTGCCTCACTGCTTAGGATGCTTTGTATGAGCGAATTGCTGCTGTTTCTCAGTCGGGTGATCAGACTGGACATTGTTTGCCTCACAACGATTTTCAAGTTATCCAGGCGGTTTTCTATGAACATCTGTGTGGCGGAGTGATAGTGAGGTGTGTTTGCGAGTCGTCTCAGAATGTCATTGTGAACAACAGTGATACGTCTCATGGTCTCTCGGGTATAGTTCGCCCAAAGGGAACACCCAAATAAACTGTAGCAGTACGAGCGGAAGAGCAGCAGTTTCGTTTCTCAGTGGCATAAGGCAAACCTCCTTGCAATCATGTTGCCAGTTGCACATAGTTTACGACGCCTCTGTTCTATGTTTGCCGTATCTTTTAGGTCGTCCGTGATAATGTGTCCCAATTACGGAAATTCATGCACGAATTCCAGACGATGATTTCTGAGGAAAATTAGTGGTTCTGCAATATGCTTAAGCGATCTCGGGAGCAGCGGCATACACTGGGTCTTGGTTTCGTTGTATAGGATATCAAATTCCTCTGCATATTGGCGGCAGGTGTCGATGAGTCGCTGGAGACCTTGCACTGATGGGGAGATCAGAACCATATCATCAGCGTAACAGAGGTTGTTTATTGTTGTTTCGTTGATAGTGCATCCGATTGGGAGTGAGTTCAGTTTGACATTCAGGGCATGTGTGTACGCATTAAACAGATATGGAGAGAGAATGCCCCCTTGCCGTTTAGCGAGCCGAAGGTGTACGATAGTACGTTACCCCATTTAACACAGAATTGCTGTGTGGAGACCCAACAACATAAAATGCCAATTAGATATAGAGGTGTGCCTCGTTTGTGCAGCTTCAGGAAGAGCTTCAGGTAGTTTACTCTGTCAAATGCTTTTCTCACATCTACAAAACATAGGAAAACAGGAGAGGCTGATGACAGGTAACAGTTCAGCAATACTTTCAGAATGTAGATGCAGGTGTCGGTTGAGTGGTTTGCTTTAAAGCCGAACTGGTTGTCAGTAGCGTGTAGAAAGGTGAGAAGTCTCACTAGAAGAACGGACTCAAGTATCTTCGACGCAATTATAGTAATTGCAATCGGGCGATAATTGCCAGGGCAATTTAGCTTTTTTTTTTTTTATTAATGGTATTAAGTGAACTAAGAGTAGGGAAGTCTAGGAGAAACTGGTGAATTATACACGCATTGAACAGAGCAGCTAGCAAAATGTAAATTATCAGATGGCAGAATTTGAAAGCTTCAGCAGGAAGACCATCGCAGCTGGGCGATTTATTATTAGGTAGGTTGTTTATGGCCTCGCTGATCTTACCTGGCGCAATACGATCGGCGAAATGAAACTGAGTATTATCAGTAAGGAGGTTATTTACATCCCTGCGGGAGTCCTGATCGTTTATGCAATTCAGGATAGTGCTGAAGTGATCGCCGCACATTCTTGCGATAGCCTCGTCACCGACTGCTTCTCCTACTCTCTGTGATAGATTTTTAGTTTTGGGATTTAGGGATTGAATGTCCCTCCAAAGACGGGGATAATCGCCATATTCTAATTTCCTAGACATTGCATCAGCTCTTAGTTGCTTTCCATTCAGTCTGCAATGCTTAAGGGCAAGTTTGAACTGCGCTCTCGCCTGCCTCATTAGTAGTGAAAAGTGTCCTTCCCTCCGGCTACCATTTTGCCTCCATAGTAGGAACATTTCTCGTGAATGTGCATAAAGATCTTTAACCAATTCATTCCATCCATGTACATTACGAGAGTTGCCTTGACGAGATCTAAAGGTACCCCCGCCGGAGGCGAGCGTAGCGGAAATTATATTCGAATAGAATTCTTTCAGATCTCTCCTGTGATGATCGTTTCTACATTTTGAGTTAGTGCAGTAAGGCGTCTGCCGGTTGGGCTATTGACCGCAGCCTGGTTTCATATGGTTTCCCTAAAGGAGCTGGTTTTCTGTTGGTTTTTAAAATCCCAGTTAACAGTTGGTGGGTGATCAAGGGGTTCACGGCAGGGAGGGATGGGATACTGAATGACACCTGTAAGGGGATGTGATCATAGCCCACTGCAAGATCGTAGCGAATGTTGCAGGTCACAATAGAGTCATGAAGTCGAGGGGACATGATGCAGTGGTCCAGCCAGGAGGTTGTAACTGTGTCCGTTCTGTTCTGTATATAGACCTTACCTTACAGACCTTACAATTCGTTCGGGTTGCCCCAGGTCCCTCAGTGTGAGGCACCTTTGATGTCTACCAGAGAGTTGCTAACGCATCTTCCGGTATATTTTGCATCTTCCAGTCTTGGATGGTCTGGGATGCATCTTAGATATTTGTCGAGCTTATTCTTAAACACATCTACGCTCACTCCTGTTATGTTCCTCAGATGAGCTGGTAGCGCACTGAATAGACGCTGCATTATCGATGCTGGTGCGTGGTGGATTAATGTCCTGGGTGCTTTCCTTAATTTTCCTGGTATAGTTTTTGGCACTATTAATCTACCTCTGCTTGCTCTTTTTGATAATTTTAGTTCCATGATGTTTTCGGTAATTCCTTCTATCTGTTTCCATGCTTGAATTACCATGTAGCGTTCTCTTCTCCTTTCAAGACTATATAAATGTAAGAATTGTAGTCTTTCCCAGTAGTCAAGGTCCTTAACTTCTTCTATTCTAGCTGTAAATGACCTTTGTATACTCTCTATTTGTGCAATATCCTTTTGGTAGTGTGGGTACCATATTATATTGCAATATTCAAGTGGAATACGTACGTACGTTTTATAAAGCATAATCATGTGTTCAGCTTTTCTTGTTTTGAAGTGCCGGAACAACATTCCCATTTTTGCTTTGCATTTTGCCAATAGAATTGCTATTTGATCATTGCATAACATATTCCTATTCAACATCACACCAAGGTCTTTAACTGCTTCCTTGTTTGTGATTGTCTCATTATTAGGTCCTTTATATGCATATAGCATTCCTACTTTATCACCATAGTTCATTGATTCAAATTTATCAGAGTTAAATACCATCCTATTTATCTCTGCCCATTTATATATTTTGTTTAGGTCTCTTTGTAGCGAGTTCCTATCTTCATCACAAGCAATTTCTCTACTTATTCTTGTGTCATCTCTGAAACTTCTTACTACTGAGTCCTTAACATTACTGTCTATGTCTGCAATCATAATCACAAACAGCAATGCAGCTAACACCGTACCCTGTGGTACACCGGATATTACCGTAGCTTCATCCGATTTCTCATCGTTTGCAATCACTATCTGTTTTCTATTTTGCAAAAATTCTTTTATTCATCTTCCTACTTTGTCAACAATGTTATGTTTTCTAATTTTTTTCGCTAATATATTATGATCTACCTTGTCAAAAGCTTTTGCAAAGTCTAGGTAAACCACATCTGTATATTTTTTTCATTTATCATATTTTTATATATGCTTTCATGGTGGACTAACAGTTGGGTTTGTGTACTTTTTCCGGGTACAAAACCATGTTGTCCTATATTGAACAATCTATTTTTCATTAAATGTTTCATTATATTTTTTTCATTACCCTTTCATATACTTTCATAATATGAGATGTCAGACTCACAGGCCTATAATTACTTGCCTCTAGTCTTGAACCACTTTTGAAAGTAGGAGTAATATATGCTAATTTATGCTCATCATAAATCTTGCCTGTATCTATACTTTGTCTTAATAATATTGCTAGCGGCTTTGCGATTGAATGAACCACTTTCTTTAACAATATGGCAGGTACTCCATCTGGTCCTGCTGCTGATCCATTTTAATTTCATTAATAGCCTGCACAATATCGGCTTCTGTAATATCTATATCTGATAAGTATTCAGTATTTTCATCTCTTATTTCTGTATCATTATCTTCATTGTCAATTCTAGGTGTAAATTCACTCTTATATCTTTCTGCTAATATGTTACATATTTCCTTTTTCATTCGTTAATCGCCCTTCAATTCTTAGAGGGCCTATTTCTACTCTTATTTTATTCATCTTTTTGCATATGAATAAAAATTTTTAGGGGTTTTGCTTGATATTTTGTAGTGTCATTTCTTCTAGGTTCCATTTTTCATTTTCTTTTGATTGTATAATCTTTTGTTCTGCATTTTCTATCTTACTTTTTAGTTCCATCACTTTCCATGCATTCTTTTCTTTTGCAAGAGCTTTTTCCACTTTCTAATTTTCTGGAACAAGATCCTTCTGTCTCTTGGAATTCGTGACTGATGCTTACTTTTTTTCTTCGGTATATATTTTCCACTATTTCCTCTAATATTTTATATAATATATCGGTATTTACCTGTATATCATCACTTACAAATATGTTTTCCCATTCTTTGTTTAATTCTTCATTTATTTTTGACCAATTTATATTCTTACTATAGAAATTGTATTTTCAATATCCTTCCCATTTTTTCGTCTCTTGCTTTTCTTTGTTTTCGTATGTTCTGGAACGGACTGTTAGTTCTATGACATTATGGTCCGAAATACTCGTGTTATATACTATTATTTCTTTAACATAGTTCACCTCATTCACAAATACTAGGTCTAAAATATTATCCTTTCTTGTTGGTAGGTGATTTATTTGCTGAATGTTATGTTCTAGTAGCATATCTAATAGCTTTTCAAATTGCCTCTTATCTTCTGCACTACTATTGCTCTCTTTTTTATATGTATAAATACAACCACAGTCTCCTATTCGTTCTTTCCATTCTACAAAAGGAAAGTTAAAGTCTCCGGTTAGGAGTATAGTCCAGTCCTTGTGATTTCTACATATTTCATCCAATTTTTCAATTGGAGGAGGTATAGGAGGAGGGAGGGAGGAGCATTATATCGCTAATTCGGAGAGCGTGATTTTGACAGAAGCGAGTAATTTCATTATAAAACTGTTTTGTGGGGGTGAGAATTAAGGTCCCCAATTATACAAATATGATCAGCAGTAGAATCGTGAATAATGCTGTGTAACACACCTGGGATCATGCAGTACTGATCAAAATTATCGTTCTTTTCCCAGGGCATATAAACATAAATTATTAGGACCTTAGAGCCCCCTACTGTCACTTGAAGCCCCAGCAATCTATCACTCCTGTAGGTCAACACATTCACCATATTGTCTAGCGATTTGTGCCGCAGGAAAGAAAGGCCCCCTTTCGGGTGACCGGCTATGATGTGATCTGTAACTTGCATCGGTGAGGTCGAGAAAGCTTTGAAGTCTTCATGCACTGAATCACAGATGGCAAGGTCATGAGGCCAGAGGAGTGTTTTTTGCAATGCAATGATGCCTTTGAAGTTTTTGCAGAACATTTCTAAGGAAGTAATGTTCCGCTTGAGGCCAAAAATATTCCAAGAGATTATATTTAGTGTATCCATGGTAGCTCACGAAGATGGGAAATGAATGAGTTGATCATTTGGGTGGATGGGGGATTGGCCATCAAGGGTGGGCATTCACTCGGCTTGGGAGGATGGCTGGCACTTGTGGTAGAAGGCGAGTCGGCTCCTGAACCCCTACTTGGGGTGTCAGTAAGTTCCCCAGGGGAAGGTTGGTTCCGGATTAGGTTGTATCTTGAGACTTTTATGTTAGGACCGAAATTCTCGCCTTTATGAGCATCGAGGTGGTGAAATATGCAGGTAATCCTGTAGGCAACTTTATGTTTAATTTTGCATGGGAGTTCGTGGGAGATAAGAGGGTCGGAGCCCGTGAAAAACTTGACTCTCTCTACTATGGCGTCTAGCTTCACCGATGACCGTAAATTGTGAATTACAACGTGACATCTCCTCTCAGGTTTTGGGCGAGGTGATTCTCGAATACTGGGCTTCGGTTCAGCGGACACTCGAGATGTTCTTTTCTTTTTTCTACTTGTTTGTGTCTGCCAGCCCCCCGTCCCCTCATGATCAGTCACAACTTCATCCACGACGGGGGGTTTTGGGGGGAGGGATAGGGCCGAAGGACTCACGAGGGCTGGTGATCTTCGCTGAGGATCTATCTTCCACCAGAGGCACTGGGAAGGGAGGGGAGGTTGGGGGTTCGTCGGCCCTCTCCGATAGGTCTATAGGTGATGTGGGCGCTTAATCTGAGGGAGAGAGGGCAGTTCCCCCATGGGAGGGTATGGCCAACTCGACTTTGCATCGCACCCTCACTTCTCTCGTGTTGTTGGGAGGCGAGGAAGTAATAGATGCCACATTCAAAGGAGTCTGGTGGCTTGCTGTGAGATTGTCTAATGATTCCTGCACTCCTTTGATCGCATCCCAGATTGTTATTTGTTTCCACAGTTTTAAGACTGTTGAGTGATTCCTGTAATCCTTTGATCACGTCCCAGATCTGTGAAAATTTGTCTTGTGCTTCCTCTATTTTTTCTGAGGTTTTGTCAATTTTTTCTCAAACAAATTCTGAAAAAGACAGAATTTTATATTCGTTACATCGTTAATAGGTTTTGCGACAAGAAATAAAAAAATGTACTACTGCCAAACTGAGTCAAGAACGGATGCAACATAATAAGACATATTCTTCATTTTCTCTTCACATATCACACGTATCTAAAATTTGAAAGCACCAGCGTATTCAGGATGAATTTATTGTATGAAAACACAAGTTTTATTTTATCTTGATCGCATTAATGATGCAAAAGCCGATGATAAGTAAAAACAAGTATAAAGAATTAAATGCTTCTCTCTTCACTTTTACTCGTAATTCCTTTGTGTTTTATCTTATTGATTTCAGGAAATCGTGATTTAGTTGTACAATTAATAAGGAATCCTATGGTATGACCAAAACTTTCCTATCTTGTGCAAAACGTGAGATAAATGAAGAAATATAAACGAATTGCTAGTTTTCTGAGTTACAGACGTAAAAATGAGACAGTGAGCGAGCCACCCACCTCCTGGTACCAGCCAATCAGAGGCCGCCAAACAGACGTCTCGTAGGCCCAAGAATCTACCTTATGTGAACCAGATATAGCAGGGCACATTCGAGAAAATAAAATTCTGACTCCCACTCAATTCGGGTCACAATGTAACAGATCTGCAATGGATTCTCTGTCCAACTTAGAAGACCACATACGGAGAGGATTTGAACAAAAACAAATTACTATAGCTGTCTTTTTTGACATTGAAAAGGCATATGATACCACATGGAGATATGCAATATTAAAAGCATTACATAAAAGCAGCATCCGTGGACATTTACCAGGTTTATCCAAAACTTTTTGACAAATTGCACTTTTCAAGTGAGAATTGATGATGTATTGTCAAGTACATTTGAAAACGGTGTTCCACAAGGAAGTGTCCTTAGTGGCACACTGTTTACTTTAGCAATAAATGACATCAGTAATAATTTACCTATTGGAATTAAAGGTAACTTGTATATGGGTGATTTTGTCATATATTATTCAGCATCTCGCATAAAACATGCAGAGCAAATCATTAATAAAACTGTAATAAAAATGGATGAATGGGTCTCATCTGTAGGCTTTAAATTATCCATACAAAAGACTCAAGCAGTAATGTTTTATAAAAATAAAAAGTGGGAAAAAAGGTGAAGAAATAGATTTAAAAATCAGAAATCATTTCATACCAATTGGCCTAACAGCAGAATTTTTAGGATTAGTATTTGATACTCACTTGAACTGGAAAGCCCACATGACATACACACGAAATCAAAACGTAAAAGAGCATTAATTAAAAAACTATCAAAATCTAATTAAAAAACTATCAAAAACCACTTGGGGAGCCGATATACATACCCTTACTGTACTGTATAAAGCAACAGTGCTGTCTATCATTGAATATGGAAGCAAAATATATGGCTCAGCATCAGACAACGCTGAAAATGTTAGACCCAGTTCATAATGAAGGCCTTAGAATATGTTCAGGAGCCTTTAGACCATCACCGGTCATCTTTACAAGTTGAGTGTGGTGAACTACCTCTCTCTCTCCACAGAGAGTTTGTAACAATGAAGAGTGCCTTGAGAATTCAGACAAGTGATTCATCAACCAAAAAGTTATTTGAATTACGAGATGTATTTATTAACAGTCATTTACCACCTTTCCCAGTTACATCTAGAAGATTGTTCGTGTCACTGAATTTAAATATACAGCTACCTTCAACAGTAAAATTACCTCCTCCTTGGAATATGAATAAAATGAAAATTTTCACACACTTAGAATATTTATAAAAAAGTTACTGATACACCCCAGAACACCGTAGACAACATGCAGTAGAACATATAATCCGAAAAGGTCTGCATTATGCAATATACACAGACGGATCTAAGTCTCAATACAGAGTGGGATATGCTGCAGTATCCCAAGACAAAATGTATCAGTTCTCTCTATCTGATAATGCCTCGGTATTTACAACCGAGTTGTCTGCAATAGCATCAGCTATAGAAATAATTAAAGAAACTTTATCTAGCAATTTTGTGATTTATAGCGACTCCAGAAGCTCTGTAGAAGCCATTTAAAGTTACAATCCAAAAAATATTTAACAGCAAATTAAGTTTTCACTCCATAAATTGTATAATAATGGAAAAAATATTGAAATATGTTGGATCCCTGCCCATGTAGGGATTAAAGGAAATGAAAGGCTGATAAAGCAGTTGAAGAAGTGGTCCACATGACAAGAGCTAATGTTAACATCCCTATTAGTGACTATAAGATATATAAAATCAATCATTGTAAGTAAATGGCAAAATATATGGAATGAAGAACCTGAAAATAATAAATTAAAATACATAAAATCCAGTGTTGGAAAATGGAGTTCATCATATCAGAGGGAGACACACTCACAAGTAATTCTGACGCGTCTTTGAATAGGCCATACTCGTTTGACACATGGACGCTTAATGAACAGTCCACATGGCCCTCCTCCCGAATGTCCAGAGCACAAAGTGTTGATAGCAGTCAAGCAGTATTTAATAAAAATACGAAAACCCTTAGGGCGCCTAATGAATTTTAAAACAACTAAATTTTAAAATGTTACTTAACTTATTCTGAATTTTAATATACCTTTTAAGTGAGTAGCCTATATATGAAAACATGAGTATAAATGTATTTATTGTGTGAGTGTGTTCCAGTATGAGAGTGTATGCCTTTGTGCAGTTTTTACTTTCATTTTCATTCTTTCATCACCATAACGAATGACCTATTGCCTCGGGCCTAGACCTGATTTTTCATTCAAAGCCTTCGGGCCAGCCCTATGAGAGCTGGTAGTCAGCTCAGTGGTCTGGTTAAACTGTTTTAATAATAATAATAATAATAATAACAATAATAATAATAATAATAATAATAATCATCATTTACACCTGGAGACCATCCAGCATCTCCTGTGAGCAACGAGGGTTTTCTCAATGCTCAGCAAAGAGGTCTGGATACCTGTGAAAATCCTCAGCAGCTGTGTACGGGGAGAAATGGGCCGTCTTCCGTAGTTGGTATCATTGACGG
Source organism: Macrobrachium rosenbergii (assembly GCF_040412425.1). Lineage (NCBI taxonomy): Eukaryota > Metazoa > Arthropoda > Malacostraca > Decapoda > Palaemonidae > Macrobrachium > Macrobrachium rosenbergii. Next base: position 71,109,731 of record NC_089752.1, read on the forward strand.
GGTATCTCTCTTGTCAAAGCTGCTCTTCAGCCGGTAGCAGACTTTCTTGTCTTTCTTCCCCCTCTACTTTGGTATACTTGACGTGATGAGGGGGCTCTTGAACCCCTGGAATTTGTTTCCGGGTTCTAGTCCTAGAGTGCTATATATTATTGTATTATTAAGTATCAGATTGAGTTAAGTCTTGTGGAATTTTCCACTTTTGGTAAGATTTATTTGACCTAATAAACAGAAAAGTTATAATAGCTGGGACTGGGGTTTATCCGAAGCTAATAGTAGGAACTGTGGTAGGATCATCAATTACCCGGTAATGTTTGGACCTGAGAGATATCACACTGATGCCTCAAGGACGGAACTATTCTGCAGAGCTGGGCCATGGATTCCAGGGGTAGTCTTGTTTTGGGGATAGGACTCTCAGCATCCTGTCCAGTTTGCCCATGGTATGATTAGGGTGGGGCTGGTTATATTCTTGCAATACTCTCAGTCCCAACAAGTTGGTTTGGCTTACACTTTAGCCATCCTAATTGTGTTGTGCCATCCCCTGTGGGTTTGGGTAGGGAGTGGACATCTGGGAGTCAGCTCTTACTGATGCCATTGATAGAAGAATAAGCTCCATGAAAGGAGTACCCCTGGACTTGTTGATGATATCCTTTTGAGTTACATGACGACCTCTGCACCCTCCTCTGACAACCTGTGTTTGGACATGGCTAGGAAACCTAGCGTAATTACACTGCAACCCTATGCTCCAGCACGGAGCAAAGGGAAATTCACCAGAAATTTATGTGAGAAAGGATCAGGGATATCTGAATCCTCTTATGTTAAATATTTGACCTTTAATCTGGATTATTCTATTTGTGATAGTTTAATGTGTGCAGAGACACTGTGAAGTGTTGTGGCCGAGAGCCTAAGATATCATCTGAAAGTGAAGGAAAACTGACAGTAGAATCATCCTCAGCAAAAGAAAGTGAAAAATTCAATGCATTATTGCATCTCAGAGGAGTTACAGTAGACTGCTCAGTACATGCTTTCTGGAATCACTCCAAGGGAATGATATTTGCACCCCAACTGATTACGAACTCAGAAGAAAAACTTGTAGAAGAATTAAAAGATCAAGGTGTGATTAAAATTGAAATAATGAAGAAACTCAATGGAGTCTTTAATTATTACACTTAATTCTACCTGCTTACCTAATGTAATGAAAACAGCATGGTTACATTTTAAGGTTAAGTAATATATCCCAAGACCAAGATGTTTTTATCGTCAAGAATATGGACATATGTCAAGATCTTTTAGATAGAAGCTGTAAGGGAAGCCTGCCACATGTGTTAAGTGTAGTGAATCAGAGCATGGTGTATATTATAAAGAAGCAAAATATATACATTGTGGAGACAATCATCCATCTTCTTCACAAAACTGCGATGTGTACACCATTAGAAAGAAATCCAGACATTAAGGGTAACTGAATGTATCACATTTACAGAGGCAAAACAGAAAATATTAACCAGTATGTTAGACCAGGAATATCCTTTTCTAGTACTGCTGCTAACCAAAGAAGAAATGTAAGTGCTGCCAGAGGTGTTTCCTTTGATAATGTAAAGGTAAGATCAGTGGCGACCTGCACTCTTGCTTCTTTGCAGGCTTGTCTGGTAATTTCTGACACTTCTGCCTCATCGGAGGCTGTGCCAGTAATTTCTGGCACTTCTGTCTCTTCAGAGTCTGTGTCTGTTGCCTCTGGTGCTCCTGCCTCTTCGAGGTAGTGCCAGGTATACCTGGCATTCCCGCCTCTTTGAAGACTACACCAGTCACACCTTGTGTGTTGGACTCTTTGGAGGCTGCATTATATGTATCTGGTGCTTGTGTCTCCCTGGAGCCTGCACCAGCATTGTCTGGTGCTCCTGAACTTGAAATTTCCTTAACAAAGACACCATCAAAAGTGCCCAATGCCCATGTTATTGGGGAGGCTGTACCATCTGTGGCAGGTTCGTCCTCCATGGAAGCAGCACCATCATTGACTTTAAGATGGAAGGCAGCCATAAATCATCACTCTCCTTCTGGGAAAAGCAGGAGCAAGGCAATATAAAGTTGAAGCACTTAAAAGGGGCTCCAGTTTAATGGCCTCAAAATATAAGTAAAATTAATTATTTTTCTCCCATGGAACTGTCAGGGATTAAGAAGTAAATGGGAAGAACTAAGGTTGCTCATATCAGAAGTGTTCCTTGTATGTATAACTTTGCAGGAGACTATGATTGGTGATGATATGTGTCCAAGACGAGAGTATACAGCCTATCATTCTCCTTATAACATAAATATAGGAAGCTATGGGGTGTAATTTTATATATTTGTAATGACACCCCACAAAATCTTATAAGTATCCAGTGTACACTGCAAGTGATAGCTGTGCAGATCCATTTGCAAAGAAAATGTACCACCTAGTGAAGTCTTCCCCACTAATGAATTCAAGTCCCTTTGTAAGGGCGTCAAACCGCCTCTCTGTTCCTTGTGTTTTGCTCTACATTTGTACATTAATCATTTCGTATTTGTCACTTGTTATTGTTTCAGATTCTTTATGTATCTCATTATATGATCATTCTACGGCCTATTCACCGATATATATATATATCTACCTTGTACATGTTCTGTAATGCACTGTATATGTAATTTTATGTCTTTCAACAAACACAATTCTGTATGGACGCAGCGGGGGCCACAGGTCGCCCGCTACCACTCCATCCGCTTTCTGCATTATAAGTACCTGTAGTGAACAATAAAGGATCAGTCTCACTTCTGACCTTTCTTGAACCTCACACTGGTGACCCCGGGAAGTGACAGATAGCACGGTTTTGGTCCAGCCATTAACGGACTAACTACGGCCGCAGCTTACTGTCAGAGAGCCTTTAACGCACTACTAAACATGGTGGCAAGTTTAGGCCTCTGATAGCTCCTTCCCTGGTGGAAACCGTGCCATTAACGGACTAAATACGGCATACCCAACAAAGGGAACGTTTTGGCACTACAATCAGCACCATTAATGGACTCAACACGACGCATTTTCCTGCGTTTTGGTGCATGAGCAGTAAAGATGGCAGATGATGAAATTCATTGCGAATGCACGAGCATCGTCTGTATGCCTCTCTCGCTGACAAAAGCAGACACTGTCAAACTCCCTCTGTTTCGCGCGAGAACACGGCATCATGGTTCCTGCGCGCAGAAGTACACTTCAGCATGGTGCGCATAGCAGATGATGCAAGCAAATCCGATCTTACCATGGCAGCGCTCGCGGTAAAGGTGTTCAACAGGATATCCCCCTGGCTCGACACACACGCAGGCGAAGGCATGTACACGGCATTAAAAGATAAACTAATCAAGACCTACTCAATGCCCGTGATGGAAAGAGCACAGCGAGCACTCGACCTGGCATTCCAGCCCTTCGGAGAAGCATCACCCAGAGAGGCCTGGGACGAACTGCAGGGGCTCATAACATTGCTAGACGAGAACAGGAGGATAAGGAAAATCGATCTGGCAAGGGCGATCTTCCTTCGACACCTCCCGCAGGAAGTAAGGAGCCAGATAAGGGACGCCACGCCCTCGACACCGGGACATTAATAGATGTCGCCCAGAAGTTACACAAGGTCACCAAGGCCTCAGAACACGCTGCCACCCTTGCAGCCGCTGCCCTGGAAGCCTGCAGCCTGATGGAGAGCAACAATGACGACAACGGAGAGATCAATGTTGTCTTCAAAAAGAAACCGAAAGAGAACAGAGGGAAACCATTTGCGACGTGGTGCTTCTACCACAAGAAATTCGGCGCCAAAGCAAAGCGCTGCAAACACCCCTGTTCCTTTCCAAAAAAACGACGTCAGTGGCCACAAGTAACAGCAGTGGCCTTGAAACCGATCTCTCCCCGACCAGCAGGTTTTTTCATCAAAGATGTAATCTCCAAGCACCGCCTGCTGGTAGACACGGGGGTAATGCAATCTGTCTTCCCGCCAATGAAGGAAGATCTTAAGAAGAAACCTGACTCAACAAACGCCCTCATTGCAGCAAACGGGACACCCATCCGCACATACGGCACAACGACATGGGTCATCTCCATCCTGGGCTGCAGATACCACTGGCCCTTCATCGTCGTGGATGTTAAGTTCCTGCTGCTGGGCGCAGATTTCCTAGGACACCACGGACTTCTCGTCGACATCGGAAAGGAACAACTACTGGACGCAGGAACTTGCCACTCCCACCAGCTCGCCAAAGGACCAGGGATGCCCGCCATCTGCTCCACAGCCTCCAGCAGCTACATGTCCCTCCTACAGGAGTTTCTGGACGTGTTTAAACCGGAGCTAAGACAGTCACCAGGGGCTTCAGCAAAGCATGGCATATTCCATCACATCACCATGACAGGCCCACCAACTCATGCGAAGTTCCGGCGCCTGTCCCCACGAAAGCTACAAGATGTTAAACGGGCCTTCGCAGAGATGGAACGGATGGGCATCTGCAAAAAAGCATCAAGCCCGTGGGCATCACCCCTCCGCATGGTAAAGAAGGTGGATGACTCGTGGAGGCTGTGCTGAGATTACTGCCGCCTAAATGTAGTGACGACGCCAGACCACTATCCCCTCCTAAACATGCAGGACCTGACAAGTGCAGTCCACGGGGCAAAGATCTTCCCAAAATGGACCTACTCAGATCATATTTCCAAGTCCCTCTACACCCCGACAACATCCCAAAGACTGCCATAACAATGCCCTTTGGGACCTATACATTCTTCTATTCAACCTTCAGTCTCAGAAACGCAGGTGCCACATTCCAGCGACTGATGGACACCATTTCGGGGGACCTGCCCTTCTGCATCTGCTACGTAGATGACATCCTGATCTTCTCCAGGCTGCCCAAGGAACACCTTCAACACGCCTGGGCAGTCCTAAAACATCTACAGGAGAACAGCCTGGTGGTGAGGTTTGGCAAGTACATCTTCAGGAAGGGAAAAATAGATTTCCTCGGGCACGAGATCTCACCTGCAGGAGTACGTCCGATGGCATCTAAGGTGAAGGCCATAGAGAAGTTCCCAGAACCCCAAAACATCAAGGCCCTGCGGAAGTTTCTGGGGATGATAAATTACTACAGACAATTCATCCCCAACATTGCCCAAATCATGTACTCACTAACATCAGTCCTGAAGGGAAAGCCAAAGGCGCTGACCCGGGAAGTTCCGCAGCAGAAGTCATTCAGCGAAACGAAGGCAGCCCTCGCCAGTGCCGTGACTTTGACACACCACAACCCCGCAGCCACCCTCAGGTTGACAACGGACACCAGCAACATTGCCTGTGGTGCAGTACTGGAGCAGGTGGTGAACGGCATCCTCAGCCCTTGGCCTTCTTCAGCCGCAAGTTCTCACCAGCTGAAACCGGCTATAGCGCCTTCGACAGAGAACTGCTGGCTATCTACCAGGCCATAAGGCACTTTAAGTACCTGCTGGAGGGCACCGAATTCACCATCCTGACGGACCACAAACCCCTGGTACACCCCTTCGCAAAGCAGGGAGACGCATGGTTGGCAAAACAGCAGCAGCACCTAACCGCCATCTCAGAATTCGGCTGCACCATCAAATATGTCACTGGGAGAAAAAACCTAGTAGCTGACACCCTGTTGAGAGTAGAAATAAACTCCCTCCAGCTTGGCATCGACTACGAAGACCTGGCGAAGGAGCAAGCAGCAGACCCTGAGACGGCAGCCTATAGAACGTCATGATGGCACTGAAGTGGGAAGACGTGCCCTTAGGAAACTCCAGAACAACGCTCCTCTGTGACACCAGCACAGGCCACCCTCGTCCCCTTGTGCCAGCTTTGAGGAGAAAGAAGGCATTCAACGTGATACACGGTCTCTCCCATCCTTCAGGGCGCACAATGGCGCGCCTTATGACCAACAAGTTCGTCTGGCACAGTATCAACAAGGACGCATGTCACTGGGTGAGGAACTGCATAGTGTGCCAGACGAGCAAAACATCTCGCCACATGGAATCATGGATCTGCGAATTTCCCCAACCAAGTCGGAGCTTCGGCCATACCCACGTCAACGTCGTCGGTCCCCTTCCGCAGTCCAGAGGAGCAAGATACCTCCTGACGATTGTAGACCGCTCCACCCGTTTGCCCGAAGCAACCCCCATGATGGAGGCGTCCATGACGTCTTGTGCAGAGGCTCTTCTCTCCAGCTGGATCAGCTGCTTTGGAGTGCCTGATAGCATCACCATGGACAGGGGCCCTGCCTTCCTCTCAGAACTCTGGGTCTCCCTGGCACGTCTGATGGGCACGAAGCTGCACAGCACAACGGCTTACAGCTCTCATGGCCCGCTGCACCGAAGAGAACTGGAATGCATAGCTCCCCTGGGTCCTCTTGGGTCTTCACACAGCACCAAAAGCAGATGGCGACACCTCCCCGGCCAAAAAAGTCTAAAGAGAAACATTGGTTGTGCCTGGAGAATTCTTCCTGCTGTCAGCTGGGGGCGGAGATATGCCCCTCCCGAGGTTGAGGGAACTCTCGCCATAGGACCTTCACCGACAGGACCAGCAGATACAACCCACCCACCTTAGACTCCTGTGCCTACATCTTTGTCAGGGTGGTCGCTCATCAGCTGTCCTTAACGAGGCCCTACAGGGGGCCCCACAGAGTCATCAGGCGGGCACCTAAAGCATTCCTGCTGGACATCCACGGGCGTGAGGTCTGGGTAACGGCTGACAGGCTAAAACCAGCGTCCCTGTTGGACAACAAAATCAGCGAGGAGACAGGCAGGCGACCCAGAGTTCCCCCTCAGCAAAACTCCACAGGAACAGCTGCCCCCACACCGAAAAGAGGTCCAGGACGGCCCAGGAAACAGCCCGCTCCAGCTCCAGAACCAGAGATCACGCCCACACCCCGCCCGCAGTTCTCGAGAAGTAGGGGCCTACTCCAGTTGCCGCAGCACCTCCGCGATTGAGGTGTCATCCAATACTTTCTCGCATAATTATTGTCTTAGGAGGGGAGTATTGTAAGGGCATCAAAACGCCTCTCCATTGCTTGTGTTTCGCTCTACATTTGTACATTAATCAAGTCGTTATTTGTCACTTGCTATTGTTTCAGATTCTTTATGTATCTCGTTATATGTATCATTCTACGGCCTATTCGCCAATATATATATCTGCCTTGTACATGTTCTGTAAAGCTCTGTATATGTCATTTTATGTCTTTCAACAAACACAATTCTGTACGGACACAGCGGGGGACCGCAGGTTGCCCGCTACCTTTCCTTCTGCTTTCCGCATTATAAGTACCTGTCGTGAACAATAAAGTATCAGTCTCACTTCTGACCTTTCTTGAACCTCACACCTTACTCAACACCTGCTGGGAGATATAAATAATAGAAACCCCTCTTTGGGGTGATATCATTGCCAGTCGAAGAGGAAATTTCCTCTGTTCCACCACAGAAACTGAAAATACTGGAAGTGGGATTCTGTACATTTTCATGTTCAAATGGGCACATTGTCAGCAATTGACTTAACAGTATGCAGTGATGACTGCCTAATTGACTTCATTTGAAAAGTGATAAATGACAGATTTACCAGCAATTATAGTAATGAATACATCTTCAAATCCTCCATCTTCAGGGTTACTTGAATGAAACATTGGTAAAGCTGACTGGGTAACATTCCAGGAACACAGCTTAATAGATGACTTAACTAATGACTTTCTTTCTGTAGATGATGGTCTTGACTTTTTCAATACAATTATTTTCTTGGCTGATTTTCAATCACTACCTTGGACTTCAGGCATATTTATCGGTTGGCCAGTTCCCTGGTGAACTCCTAAAAGCCTGGAAACTCATAGAACTATGAGGTCAGCTTTCACCAGATATCTCAGACAAAAATGTGTGTATTACCATACTGAATTTCGAAAGGCAAGAGCTCATTGCCCTATGGAAATTAAAAAGGATGAAAGGAATGTTGGACAATTTTCATTTCATAAATTCAAGAACACTTCTGAGTTTAGAATGGAAGAGAGTTAGAAAATATCAGGCAAATTTACTCCTTGTCAATTTCCAGTTATCAAGATCAATGGTTGTAAAGTTGCTGATCAAAGTTAGTTGAAAATGAATTTGCTAATCATTTTGCTAATGTTGCAAAGAAAAAATTTGGCAGACCCTATTCTGCTCAAAGAAGGTTACTGGAACAGGTAGAAACGTATTTTAATACATCAAGGAATTAACAATTCAACGTACCTTTTACTATGAGGGAATTTGAACCAGCCATGAGTAAGTGTAGTGAAGTAGCTCCTGAAGTGGATTACTTGACATAACATTGTCATTGCGGAGGGGCTACGGGGCTAGGAACCATGGCCTGATGCCAGGTGGGGGAGGGGGTGGAAATTTGGCCTCCCTCTGGACCCTCCTCCAGCCTTGGGCTTTGGTCCTATGCTCAACCAATTTTTGGCTTGGTTTTTTCTTGATCTTTTATTTTATCACTCTTCCTTCTCACTATCTTACCAAAGTTCTTCCTCTGCTCCCCCCTACCCTTTAGGTGTGTGTGTGTGTGTGTCTGTGCTGAGAGGGTAGAAGACCAACTTCGGGTTGGTCTTGATCAGCCTTGTAGATGCCATAAGGCCCAGTGCCCTTGTATTGTCTTTTTTGCCCTTACTCCTTCATGCGAGGCTCTCAAGGAGTGAACTGTATATTTCTCTAGCATATACCCAGGCCCATATGGCCAATAAAGAAAATCAAACAAATTCTTGGCATATGATGCCCCATGCTCCCTTTCCACCAGTTCACCTTTGATGACTACTCTACAACCTTATGAGCCACAGCGTTCTGCCATGAAACAATGGGCCACTACAGCACCTCTTCCTCAAAAAATTTTCTTGAGGCTTCAACTCCTTCCCCTTCTACCCACCTTAAAATGTCCTCCAGTACTCACCCAGCCCTTATGCCAACCCTCTTTGACAGAAGTGGGATAAGTACTTCATCATTCCCCCAACCGCTCCTTACATGAATAGTACATTCTACTTTCAAGTGCCTGCAGAGACAGGTAGGAATGGTAAAATTCTTAACAAGACGTGACCTCTCATGTCTTTATGGTGAACAGAGGCTCAGGCTCAAGTGATATCTACCTTCAACAGTTACACTGGAATAGTGGTGATACCCTCTGAGCAGTGCCCAGTTCACTATGTCAGCTGGAGTGATTGCTCAACAGATCTCCAAGAACTCCTAAGTGACTGCTATGAAGTTCTCCATGTCACATGCTACACTCTTAGGGACAAGAGCAACAGGAAATATACAAAAATTTTGCAAACATCACATTCAAAGGACAAGACATTCACAAGACGTATACATCAGAGGTCAACATTACAAAGTCCAAAAGTATATTCCTCCCCATCATCAGTGCCAAAAGTGCTGGCTGGTGCTTTGGCCACCCAGCCAAATCTTGCAGATCACAAACACTGCCCCGTTTGCAGCTCACCTGACCATGACTGAACAAATTGCCACTCATGAGAGTGGATTTGTGCCAATTATGCTTGCAAACAATGTTTTTTGCTGTGATTGCCCTGTCTTCAAGTTTGAATCAGAGGTTGCTGCCCTCTGCTTCAAGCATGGATTGACCCTGAAAGAAGCTATAGAGGAGGCTTACTGCCTTGGCTTTACCACTGTTACCCTGGCCCAGATCATGACAACAGAAAAGCAGACAAGCAAAACTACTGCCAATATCACCCCACAACCAACCCCTCCCCCATCCTCCTCCTCATCAATTCCCCAGTCCACCACCACCTCTGATACTTCCTTACCCTCATCACTTTCTTTGCCCAAACTGCTGCATACCTCTAAAGCACCATCATCCACCACCTCTTCCCCTCTTCTTGTCCCAAGTGTATCTTTGTCAAACCCTTTTGAGGTGTTAAATTCAGAAACACCTAGTTCTACATCACTATTTTCATGTCCCTCACTCCCAAAGCTTCCTTTCCTTAACACAACCCCCACACAAAGAAATAAATGCCAATTTGGAACAACTCCAAAGGCCAATAACAAATTCTCTCCTTCCAAGTTTTCCCAGTCACCTCCTGTTTGCCGTCCTCCCAAGAGAACCCTTACAGCCAAGACTCCTCCAGAAACCATGAAGGACATTGAGGATTACATAAATCAACCCTTTATCATGATCCCAAACCTAACCTCATCCCCCACCTCCTCCCACACAAAATATGCTACTGTCCATCACGCCACTGCCGAGGTCCACAACCTTCCTTCCCGCTATCCTTCCCCCTACTCCCCTGCCAACTTCCACAGAATCTCCACTTGCCTCACCTTTCCTCCTACCTGTCTTCTTTCCCACCCAACCTTCCACTCAGACCTCTCTATAGAGAAAAAATATCCTTGGCCTTGCTTTACCACCAGGTTGTACCCGCAAGTCTCCCTTCCTATTCCTTCTCACCTTTATGACTTCCCTTCTACAAATGACTCACCTGTTATTCCTGATACTCGCCTATCCCTACTTTATACTGAAGACAGTCCATCCCCATCTAACAGCCGTACCTCAACCATACCGACTACAATATCACATCGAATATCTCATTCCCTTTAATGTCTGTACTCCAGTGGAACATTCGAGGATTCTGATCCCACAGACATGATCTCAGATGTCTCCTCTCACAATAAGAACGTAAAGTAATATGCCTCCAAGAAACCTTCCTTACCCAACCACTGAAACCTATTCCTAACTACCATTTCCATTACTCTCCTCACTCCATTTCTGCTTCTTCTGTTTTAATTCATCACAAAATACCATACTTACCCGTAAGCATCACTACAACCTTTACTTGTCCTTTTACACGAGCCTTCCTACAACGATGGATTGCCATAGTATCAGTCTACCTTTCTCCCTCCTACACTACTGACTCCACTGCCTTTCTAGACTTCCTATCCCAATTACCATCCCCTTTACTTGTTATAGGTGGCTTCAGTTGCTGCCAAACATTATGGGGCAACTCGGTTATCAGTTCTCGTGGATGAGCCCTTGAACACTTTTTAATATCTAATAACCTTTCTATTTTAAACTCAGAACACCTGATACAATTTGAAGCAAAAACACATTCCTTTTCTTGTCTAGAACTATCACTATGCTCTCCTGCTCTCCAACTAGACTTTCATTAGTCAGTATTAGACCACCTCATAACTAGCAACCACTTCCCTACCCTTCTTTCCTATGTCCCACTTCCAAATCCTCCACGTTGGCATTTTGATAAAGCTGACTGGTGCTCTTTCTCCATGCTTTCAGACATGTCACTACCTCCTAAATCCTTTTCATGAGCCCTTGACATGTTTACATACTTCACCATAACTGTTCTAAATGCTGCATTCACAGCCACCCCATAGACCACCCGACCTTTCACATCAAAAGGTGTACCCTGGTGGAACAAAGACTGCACCAGAGGTCTATGCATAAAATGCGCTGCTTGGTGTAGCTTCAAACAAAAAAGAAACTTTCCTGGACACCTCACTGACTTTATAATTTTCAAAAAGAGCCACAGCCTTATTGAAACGAACAATACATGCTTCTCAAATCACAAGTTGGAAATGCTATGTCTCATCATTAACTTCCTCCCCTATTTCAGCTGTCTGGAGACAAATACATAAAATATCAGGAAAACACCAATCTCACAAAGCCCCAGTACTAAACATAAATAACAATTTAATTGCTGACACAACAGAAATAACCAACACACTAGGCCAATATTTTGGTTACATTAGCACAGGAGAACATCTTCCCTCCCATTTCACAAACATAAAGCTCAAAATAGAAAAGAACTCAATCAACTTTACATTATCTTCCATGGATTCAGCCAATATTCCATTTTCCATCACAGAACTCATATTGGCACTCAAATCTTGTCAGAACACATGTGAAGGCCCTGATGGTATCCACAACTAAATGCTCCGACACCTTTTGTCAAATTCCATAACCTTTCTCCTAAACAGTATCTCCCAAACAGTACCTCAATCACCACTTTTGCTTTACAGTTCACCCATACAGTACCGTACTAGTGGTAAAGTCCTTCGTTTAATTTTTGATTCCTGCCTTACCTGGAAGGAACACATCCTATCAATTAAAAAAAACTGCTCTCCATTATCCTCCTTTAAACTTTATCCCACATTACCTGGGGCGCTGACCGTAAAACACTCCTGCACCCATCTGTAGTCCTCATTCTATCTGTCCTGGATTATGGATGCCATGTGTACTCTTCAGCTTCCCCTTCTCTTCTCGGCTTTCTAGACCCAGTGCACCACTTAGCACTAGGACTGACCCTTGGGGCCTTCTGTTCATCACCAGGAGAAAGCCTCTGTGCTGAATCAGGACTAACATCGTTCACCCGCCGATGTGCTCTCCTCTCTCTTAGATACTATGACAGATTCCACCAACTCTCTGTCCTGAAGCTAACTACACCTGAACCCCTCCTTGCCAAATTTACTAAAAATTCTAACCAACCCGCCCTTACTCTGTCCGTATGAAAACCCTTAACTCTTACTCTTTATCACCATTATTGGAAATCCTTCTTTTCTACATCCACACTTTCCCACCTTGGCTAATCCCCACTCCCTCAAGTCTGTCCGTCTATACTACTCAACTTATCAAAACTTAATACTCCCTCTCCTGTTCAATGTTCTTATTTCGGAGAGCACATTTTGACACATGACGCTTGCACCCTGATCTACACAGATGGCTCCAAGTTCCCTAAAGGAACTGGGGCTGCTGTCCTCTTCCCCACCAAGCATTTCCAACTTTGTACTATTACCACCTGTGGCAAGCATACTTACAGCAGAACTATATGCCATTTTGTTTGCACTAAAACAACTTCTAATCCGTCCCTCATCATCCTTTATTATTTTCACAGACTCAAATTCTCTATCCCTCATCCAATCTATTGACAGCATCTATCCTGTAGTCCATGAAACTCAAGATTGGCTCTTTTGTATTTCAATCCGGAAAAAACTAGCCTGCTTCTGCTGGACCCCGAGCCATGTGGGAATCCTAGGCAATGAGCAAGTGGACTCTTTGGTGCACTCCTCGGCTTTGTTGGGATGCCACCATTTCAAAACCATCCCATATTCAGATTACTTCCCATTCTTCCATAACTACTTACTAAATCACTGGCAGTGTTTCTGGTCCAGTATCTCAAATAACAAGCTCCGCACAGTTAAACCTACCACCATGATTAAACCCATGCCACAAGAATAGATGATGGGACACAGCTCTTGCCCAACTACAAATTGGCAATTCAAACCTCACACTTCCACCTGATGAATGGATCCTCTCCAACCTTATGTCCAGCTAGGCATATCCTTCTTTCCATATCCCATGTAATCCTTTCCTGCCCCGAGCACACAGTCGCATGCAACAGAGCCTTTACCAGCCTAGCCTCTCTTCCCTGTCCACCTCGCCTTCATGATATTCTCACTGAAACAGAACACTTCTCCATAGCATGTATAATCTGCTTCCTTCAACAAATAAATATTCTTCACCTACCAATCAATAATTCTGACCATACTGTATCCATAATCAGCATAACATAGAACCTATGGTCTCTGGGGCCTGGTGCTTGACTGGTGTTAATTCAATTCAATTTAATTCAGTGATTAAGCATACACAAGGAAATACCGGTGTTCATATTAAGCCTTATTAACAGAATTTTCCAAGAAAATATCTTCCCTAAGCTATGGGAAGATATTAAAATTACTGCCATTAGTGAAACCAAGGAAAGACCCTTCCAAGACAGAGAATTATTGTCCCATTGCATTGACATCATGTCTATATAAGATAATGGAAAAAATGTTGAATACATGTTTGATGGGGTACTTAGAACGTGGTAAATATTTGTCGCCTGTTCAGTGTGGTTCTAGAAGTTTGCACTCCACAACTGATGTGTTGGTTCAAATGGAATCTTCAATATGTGAAGCTTCTGCTAACAAACAGCATCACATCACTCTTTTCTTTGATCTTGAGAAGGCATATGATACAACTCTGAGGGTTCTTTAGGAATGTAACCTGAGAGGCAATTTGCCTCTTTTTATCAATTTTTTTTTAAATAGGCTAATTCAGGTTCAGGTTGGAGCAACAATGTTAGATGTATTCAACCAAGGAGTGCCACAAGGAAGTGTTCTAAGTGTAACTTTGTTTGCCTTAGCAGTCAATGTGATATCTTTTGCGGCAATAAGTATGGCAGTGGCTGAACGCCATCTTTAGCTATGCATTGATAGCATAGTCACGGAAAGTGCCCCTTCTGTCGACCACTTTGGTGGGCGGAAGGTAGGGCTGATGGTGGCACGCCTGTCACGATGGCAGTGTCCCAGTCAGATGATTCTGGAGGTAAGGCCTCCCTGGTGGAGGTAGCTAGGCAACAAAGTGACATTGGGGAAGGACATCCTCAGAGGAGGTCTTGTCCCAACAGGAACTCCACTCCGTGCCTGATTTTGCTCACCACGCCAATGTGGTGAGTTTGCATGCCCCAAGGGGTTGTCACCAGAAGCTCAACTGTGGGAGTGGTCTTAGTCTGCTCCTCTATCCAAGACATCTTCCACCTGGTCTATTTGTCTACAGTGGCACTGGCTGGCACTCGGACCCGGTCAATCAGGCCAGTAGATCCAGCAGTATAGTGCCCTGCAGTTCCACAGTCTCTTCAGGGACCCCTTGAATGGGCTGTTTCCCTATGGTGACTGTTGGTGGAGAAAATTGAATAGTTATGGATGGAGAGGAGTCATTGGAGTCCTTTTGAGGGCGCTGCTGGTTAACTCCCTTCTTAATGCGGCACTCAGATTCGGGGTGACCAACTCTCTTACAGAAGTTGCATGTTGGTGGTTTGCCATGCTCCTGAGAGATGACCAGGTGGCACTATTCGCTGGTGAGATGTGTTGTGAGACTGGTTAAAGGTCTCCCAGTCGTCGGCCATACGACAAGCTTCTGCGAGGGTTTTAGGTTGCTTGTCATTGAGATGCACCATGAGTAGTCCAGGAACACAATGGAAGAAATCCTCCAGCATGATCCAGTTGAACAGGTCCTGGAACTCTGTGCACACCATAGCATCGAGCCAGCATTGTCCTGATTGGGTCATATGATAGGCCCATTCAACCCAGGCCCAACCAACTTCCCTGGTGAGACCTCTATAACACTGTCTCCATCTCTTGGGGGTGATTTCATATACTTTGATGATCACCCTTTGAACGTCTACCATGTTCCCTCTTGTACCTTTGTCCAGTGAGAGGAGGGCGGTTTTGGCTTTGCCTTCCATGTGCTTGGCAAGTGGTGCAGCCCTCTCTATCTCGGTGACGGAGTAGTTCTTGAAGAGTGCTTCTACTTCTTCCAACCACGCCTGGGGCTCATCCTCCATCCGTTTAGGAATTAGAGCATTAATGCTAGATTTTGGAGCATTAGGTGCAGCAGGTGTGGGGTTGGAGGCTTGTTGGGCAGCTAGAGCCTCGGCACTTTCTTTTCGAGCCTTCTCCAGCTCGAGCTCTTTGTCCTTGAGAGTTAGCTCACTCTCCTTGAGAGCTAGGTCACTCTCCTTGAGAGCTAGGTCTCTTGCTCCCTTAGCTTCTTCATACCTCTTCAGATCTTCTCTATCTGCTCTTTCCTGCTGGAGTATGTCATCCAGCTGTTCTTTCACCTACTGGGTGAGTTCCTGTCCCATGTAACCTGCATCCTTGCCCATGTTCATGAGGGCTTGGCGCTGTTCTATAGGACATCTAGGAGAAATGGTCTGTGGCAGTGGGGAAATGTCCCATAACTTGGTGGCACTTTGTTGCAATGGCACCTTCTCAATAAGGTGGCGCTGTGGCTGAGTGTGCCATGCAGAGGTCACACTGATGGAGCGATCCTGAAGGAGTAATGGTCCTTATGGGCTGATACACTGTCGTTGGCACTCTGTATCTCAGGTACAGGTGCAGTGGCAATGATTTGAGTACTATGTCTTGGTGGCACTAGGGTGCCGGTATGTGTTCCGGGGAACAACACTAAGAGGCGGTACAACCAAATTGTACTGAAGGAAATGGCACTCTGCCCAAGGCAGAGTGTGAGCAATGAGTAAAAGGGAGAGTAAATGGTAAGCGCTTCAGTAACCTAGTTGTTGGCAGTGCCTCAGATTAGTGGCCCTGTGGAAGGGGAAACCCTTTGGCTTGCACTCCTGGGCAGCTAGTTCTGAGAACTAGTGGCTGCTCCCTGACATGAGGAAAGGAAGTCTGCTTCCTGACATGAGGAAAGAAAGGTTCTGGGGTTGCACTCAATGTGTGGTTTGGTGCTTATGGTATACGCAAATCTTGGATAGTAGAACCCACTCCTGCACGACATTTAATAACTGTCATTAAATGGTTGTACGTTCTTCCTTTGAAATGCACGAGAGCTCACTCCGCTGGCTGAAGCACTTAATATGAAAATAGATATTGGAGACAATTACAACAAATATGGGCACGTATACAAGTTCAAGGATTATGTGTGAATGAGTAAAAGGAAGAATTGATGGGGGATCTGAAAAGATCAAAGTTTTGGGTGTAAATGAAAAAACAAAAAAGATTATTGCTCTTGGCTTTATGAAGTAATGGGTTTATTTTCCAATATTAACTTTCTTGGGTGATGATGGAAGAACGTTAGAGTTCTCTCTCTCTCTCTCTTTCTGAGAGCGTATTTGTATGGAACCATCCTGTGGCGTTATTTAATTTACTCTAATTCATTCTTTTAACAATTTACCTTGAAAAATTGCGCTTTGAAAAACTACGCTAAGTTACTTTTAAAAATGTACTTTTGGCATTTACATAATTTAATACCTAGCTCCTGTCATGACAAGTTATATGGTGGAAAGGGTTTCAAAATTACTTGCAAGGACGGGATTGAGTGACATACTGGCTGGGTGTTGACTGGTTTATTGGTGGTTCCTTACTGAATGAATGTACAGAATCTTCGGAGTTGTTATTGGCTGGTGTGAGCCGCAAAGTAGTATCTACACACAGACAGGGCAAAACAGAGGTAACGTTTCGGACATCTGTGTTTGTCAGCAGACAAACAGATGACGATTGTGAGAGACATAATAAACGTACAGTGATAAAACATATATCAATGGAAAGGCCAGGAAATTCCACATATGGCCAATTGCATTAGATTCGAGACAGATTAATGAATACAATGCAGTAGAATAATATATGTGAAATGGCAAGACGTTTGGCGTCTTCACAAACAGAAACATACAGTTTGATATAGAAGATTCGGTGTAACATTATGAGTACATGATTAGAATGCTTGCATGGCAATGCAAGTAGTGGTGATTGTACATAAATCGAGACAACAATGGTTAGGGAGAAACAGACGGAAATATTGTATGGTAGAAGTTGCGTTCCTTGAGAGAGAGAGAAATGGGATGCTCTTGTTTTTGTCTTGTCCCCTCTGATGGATGACGAACTCACACGTGTGCTCGAAAGGGACCGCGATCGGTGTGATGCGTCTCTTACATACTATCAAAATATTTTGTTAGGTTTTACGTTAGGCGAAAAGAAATGGAATTTTGTTCGGTGAGTTAACGATGAGAAGTGGAATGGAATGCACAGGAGAGAAACAGCTGGTGGCTACTGGTGACGTCAATCACCTCATACAAAACTCGATTGGTGGTTTAAAATTTAGGGAAAAGAACACTAAAATTTTCTGACCGAATTATTGGTGCTGATATGCAGGCTCGAAGTATTTAACTTAAAACATCAATAATGGCTTTACTTTACTTAAAACATTAAATGAAAATCTGAACTGGATATGGCGGTCTTGGAATTGTGGGAGTGAGATGATGGAACCCGCATGCACTGAGTTGCTAGGAGTTGTCACACATATTTTAACAAACATTAATTTTCGAACTACACTTCACTAACACAGGAATTGCCCACTTCCTCTGCCGTAACTGTTTTCAAACAACACACTTAACTAACTGTTCACAGCTAACACATGCAATAAATCCCTGGCAAAGCACTTCCTAATTCCTAAATACCAGTGCTCTGGTGTCAACAACACCACTGCTACTCTGCTTATGATGACACGAAATTTTGCAGGCAGTTAGTCTGCGTCGTTAACTTAAGAACTTTTTTGGCACTCTCACCTCCATTCTATGATAACTAAAAATCAGCTACAAATCACTTCTTTTAAAACACTTCTCCCCTATCTTTTCCTAACACATCCTTAGTATTACAACAATTATAATAATAACCCTTACCTTGTTATCTTTAGCTTCGGTTCTGTCACCCTTTATCTTTTGCCTTGAGAATAATGGAATCAAATTACAATAAGAATTATGTGATTGCTCGGTTCGTCTTCCTTCCTAGTCTAGTAATAGTGATGCTAATTCTTGTTACTATTTGACTAGGTCCTGGCGAGATTGACACTTTCATGTTCTGAGTCCAGCTAGATGAGTGAAATTAAATTTTGAATGTAATTTTGCCTTATGGGGCCAACACCTAGAGCTCAAAACATAAACAATATGTGTAATTAATAGTATGACTTACCTTGGAATTACATCTATTTAAAGAAAATGGGAAGGTCGCCTGGTCATACTAGTTGGTTAGATTAAATTACTTTGTTTA
The DNA here is from genome assembly GCF_040412425.1 of Macrobrachium rosenbergii. Lineage (NCBI taxonomy): Eukaryota > Metazoa > Arthropoda > Malacostraca > Decapoda > Palaemonidae > Macrobrachium > Macrobrachium rosenbergii. Next base: position 71,128,335 of record NC_089752.1, read on the forward strand.
CAAATTTTGCAACTAGAAATTAATGTGGATAGGCTGGCAGTCCAGCCATCAAGGCACATGCAGTGTGCAATAAAAGGCGTAATTACAGTTAGCCAATAAATAAAAGGTTAACACGAATCTTATAAACTACATAAGACCGGCTGATAAATTAATTTACATTAGCGCAACAATAACACTGAGAGGCCTGGCACGTGGCCCTTGTGGACAGTTTCTCAGAAGATTCTTGCACGTGGCAAGATGGAAATGAGTCTTCTAAGGCAATTGTGCTGCAAGGGCAGGGACAGAACTTCAAAGAGCCAGACAACAGGATTCCTATTGCATCTGTGCATGGAGCTCGCTTGCAAAAGATGAATTCTGGCAGCAGAAGTCCCAGCACATGGCTAGTGGTAAGAGGGCAGAATAGCACCAGCTTAGCTCTGTTAAGCTTCAGCGACCTTGCGCTGTAGAGGTCTAGCGAGGAGTGAGACGAACATCGGTAGATCTGGAAGAAGCAATAACAACCAGAGCAAAGGTTGAAGGGAAATAGGTCTTATTGTTAAGACTAAGGGTCAGCCTAGCACCCCAATTACTGTCCTGATTGGTCCTTCTTCCCTAACGGCTTTCTGTCCCCCAGTATCATATGATATTGGGGTTAGGACACCTACATCTGTCCCCCCTAGTGCGGTCTCCTCCAGCCGCCGTGAAATTTGATTTCCTAGCTAATGGACTGGAGGGACAAATTTTCTTATCACATGAATATATATATATATATATATATATATATATATATATATATATATATATATATATATATATATATATATATATATATATATTGTAAAGATTAGCGCCAAAATACGCTATAAAAGCGTCCGCCTTTCTGCTTTGCTTGGCCGATGGATAGGCCTTTGTCTATTTGAACCTGCGAGTAGTGAATTCTGGTTCGGGTTAGTTCGAAGCAGTACATTTGGGGACTCTGAGAGACGCTCAAAAGAAATAATCCTTTGCCTAGGGCAGTAACTGTCTGGCGCCTTTTTCTTTGGTACAGAAGTGTGACCCGGTCAGGCCATCGCCCCCCCCTACACCCGTCCAGAAGCAATAAAAGGTCAGGGCGAGAGAAGCTCGCTCTCACACACAGCCCAGTAGTGGAAGGAAGGAGGTCACGAGTGTAGACTTCGCCCCCCCACCCTTCTTTCCTTTGTCGCCACATGGAAGTAGCCGCCCTTTGCTCTGTACCCCAACCACGTGGCCAGCATCCAGTGCAAGTGGGGATTTGCAAATCCCAAAGCGAGCGGAAACTCAACTGCAGCCTTTCATCATCACAAGGGTGCCCTTTTCCTCACCCGACCTACGACTTGAAGCAGTTCCTTGGTGAGGGAGGCCTTTGTCGACGCACACACGTGAACCCTGGCAGAAGACAACGCTGGACGCCGACGTCAGCCTTACGCCCCTACGAGTTGGTAAAGTACCTAGAAATAGTTACTTAGTCACGTTATCTTCGCCCTTGTGCATTTATTAAACTTCTGGGCCTATATTCTCTGAGCTTCTTGGTTCAATCCCGGCCCACGTGTTCGCTGCCTTCTTGCTCTTAGTCACTATTCAAGCCTCGAGGATGTCCTTGGCACCCTCAGTGCACTCCCGAGTACAGCATTCCCCAAATTCCAGCACTATTCAAGCCTCGAGGATGTCCTTGGCACCCTCAGTGCACTCCCGAGTACAGCATTCCCCAAATTCCAGCCTTAGATTGTAACCTGGGTCCTCACATAGTTTCAGAAGGACGATCGTAGCAGAATTCTCCTTGGTCCGTGTTCCTGGCATTCCCAAGCTTTTCCTCCCCTCCCCCCCTTCGGGAGGACTTCTGCAGCAGCAATTTAACGTTTTTTAATTCAATTTCCCTTTTGATCTTGTTTGTCATGTAAATATACCTATTTTTGTATCCACGTGTTTCACGCACTTCCCTTTGAGAAAGAGCCCTCAGCTCCTGTATAACTCCTTTTATTTTTTGTTTTATATGTTCCTGGTTATCTTTCAAGGCCATTATAGAGTAAAGTACTAAATATGGAGACTTAAGAATTACCTGCACCAGGAAACATATAAATATATATATATATATATATATATATATATATATATATATATATATATATATATATATATATATATATATATATATATATATATATATATATATATATATATATATATATATATATATAAAATTTTATGAAAACTGAAAACCACTCTGATGGCTGGCTGCATTGCATGGGTCTAAGAAATTGTTGGTAAAGCTGCCTACACCCATAAAAAGGCTGAGAAAGTTTTAGGAGGCAGGGGGACTGGGAGGTCAGGGGAAGAGTTTCCTGGTGGGGAATGGAAGGGAAGCAGTTGGCAATGCTATGCTGGAAGAGAGAAGCATTAGTAAAAATGCTCACAGGAATGAGCATGCTGAGAAAGATTTAGTGGGGGGCTGTGTGGCCAGGGAAGGAGTGGGAGAGCCTTGTGGGATGGATGGAGAATGGTGGGCAAGCTTTTAATTTCTTTAGAACATTTACTTTGTTTTATGTTCTTGTTTACGTTTTTTTCATATTTTATTAAAGGATTTTATTGTACTGTAACTTATAATATAAAATAATCATGCTCTGTGCAAAAGAGAGAGAGAACTTCCAATACCATGCTAAGCAACTCCCTTTCATTCATACAGCCTATAACATGTTTATGTTTTTTCACATTTTATAAATTGATATTACGGTAATGTAACTTGTAATAAAATATTCATGCACAATCCAAAAGAGAGAGAGACAACCTATACCACACTGAGAAACACCCCCACATATGTACTACCTACAGCCTATAACACACTCAAATACACCCATCAACCTTCCCTTGTTCCCCTATCATTTCTCATTATTTATTTCTTGGTGTTTTGTCATTCAGGAATTTTCACTGCATAAAATGACAAAAAATGGTGACAAACCAATAAAAATGACAAAGTAAGAGAGGGAGAGGGAGAAACAGAAAGACACCACAAGCTTTCACTATTGTTGGCTTAAAATACGACGTCACTTAACACACCATCAGACATCACTTTGTTTATTGCTTTTAATTGGCTGATATGGATACATCATCAGCTCCATAGTGCATGGTAGAAGGTGTGTGCGTGGCAAAGAACTCATGTTTTTTGTAAGCTTTCTCAATGTTGGTGTCGAGAACTTCTCGACGATAACTCAGATTTCTGGCTCTTGCCCACTGTTCTGGGCCTTATACACAGTCTAGAAAAACACTGACTCCAAACTAGCACTACAGGTGGTGGCTACACAAAACACAAGTACATTTTCTAAATTTTACTACGAAAATATACGACACAAAAACATACCCAAGCTATTTAAATTTACATTAATCTAAAAAATGTACAAGCAAATTTACAAGAACTTTACATTAAAACAAGCTATAGCTGGGTTTACAAAAAACCAGTGACCATGAGGTCACGAGAGAAATAAGGGAATCAAGAATCACACAAAAGGAAATGCACAGCGATACTCAGCACTTTCACATTGCAAGGAAATAATGTAGGCTTCAGCTAGGGACGACTTACGTTTAACTAAATCAAGGAACAAAGGACGAATTCTGGACCATGTGCATGCCGGCCATCAAGATTCAAAAAGCTTGCTTTAATTCTGTTACAAATCACTAAAATCACAACTTGATTGAGCCTACGATTGTAGTGTTACTACTTGACATGATACACATCAACGCAAAGCAAAGATCAGCGTTGATCAAGTTTAGATCAAACAATGGTACAATTACCTTGTTTCAAGAACGATCTAGCAACATCTAACTGGCTTATCAGCACACACGCATGGAACACGTCTGATCTATTTTGTAACTGGAAGTAGAGTGAAAATGGAAGGTGCTGTAGCGTTGCTATGAGCGTCCTTTCAGAAATTTGCAAATTCACAATCACATTATCACAAGTAAGTTTCTTAGTTCCAAAACTCTAGATAAGTAAAGGTGTAATATACAGTGCACTTTTCAAGAATAAAGGACATGTAACAAACGAAATAATATTAGCAGTTTCCAAATCAGAACCATTGTGCAAGTCTCCACATCAGTCCAGCTAGACACATAATCATCATATTTGGTTGCAATTTCTACTGATATTATTTTAAGCTGACTAGATAGGAGGTTTATGTCGGCAAAATCCCTGCAAAAGATTTTGTTGACATCCTCCCAGCCAGAGGGATCTGACAGTCAAGGCAGAAAGGTTAAGAATGATGTTCGAGGAGACAACGTTTGGTTCTGACTTATGGCCCAGATGTGATTGGAGGCCTCACAATCGCAGCTGGCTCATAGTACAATCAGGATACTGGAAACTATTCCGTGTCTTACAGTCACACAACACAGCAGTGAATAAAAACAATGAAATGTGAATAAATCACATAATGGTGCTCCTCTCTCTTGGTAGCACACAAACTATCAGACTATCATAACTATAAGGGTCCTGGACCTTCTCACAGTTCCATCTTGTTTCTCCTCAAAGAACAAATGTTTTTATACAATCTCTCAAAAACACTAGTTTGCCCTCTTGAAGCCAGTGTCCCATTTTCTATCTTTGGGGTGGAGCCGCTTTTCTTTTGGGTCTACCTTGAGTTCTGGGTACATTCACTGTATTCTGTCTTTCACTACTTTCTTCGCCCACTGTCTCTGATTCGTGATTGTCAATATTCACTGCCACACTTTCACTATCATGTATTTCACTGTCATTAGCACTTTCAACACTTACAGTATCACTGTTACTGACTTCATGTCTGTCATTCACTTCTAACATGTCATTGTGTTTGATTGGCACGAGATATTCTTCACCTTCACACAAAACTTTCGCTGAATGAACGACATCGTCCTCTCTGGAGTAGATTTGTATAATTTTCCCAAGAGGCCAGAATTTACGACGGTGGTTGATCTTTTTTTTACTAAGATGACGTCATCGCTTCTGAGTGGAGTCGGCCCACCACGGCTAAAATCATGACACTGGCATAGGTACGTAGAGCGTCAACTAACTTGAAGTATTCAGCTCGAATCTTCAGACATCAACTTCACTTGCCACTATCCTGGACTATCCCAGCAAGTGGCAAGCTTACTAACTTTTCGTTGACATTGGGCAAGTAGAGGGGTAGTTCATAGGTGGCTAGTACTAGCGGTTGCTAAACTAGCCCCGTGTCAAGAAGGCTTTAGTTGTGAAAGTGTCAGGCATACTTTCGTTCGGGGCTACAGCAGGTAGCAAATGAATGGTCCTACCTTGCAGGAGATGCAATGGGCTGAGGACTTCATCCTTGCAGGTATCACCACAGTAAGTAAGAAGGCGGTTGTTAATGAATGTTCTTGCCTGTTCTTCGTTGAACAGTGCTCTATCGAGTGAGACTGCCAGGGCACGCTTCATCAACCTGATTAATCTCTCAAACATTCCTCCCTTCCAAGGTGAACGTGGAGTCTGGAAATACCAACAGATTCCTCTTTCTCTCAAATAATGACTGAGTCACGTCCTCATCACAGAGATTGGCTAACAAGCTGCTTGCAGTTTTGAAGGTGGCCTGATTGTCAGAATAGATGACAGCTGGAGCGCCGTGACAGATGGCAAGTCTACAAAGGCACAGGTTGAAGGTGTCAGCACTGAGGTTCATCACCAGATCCAGGTAGACAGCACAAGTGCCGAGACATAATTAGGAGAGTGTAAGCATGACCCTCCTGGATGTTGATTGGACTTGCATGATCAAGTCCTATGTGGTGAAATGGTATCGTCTGAGTCACACGAGGACTCGGTAGCTGGGGTTGAGGAGGCCGTGACAATGGAGCTCTGAGTGTCCGCTTGCATGCTACACATCTAGTAACGATTCTTTTAATTAGCACTCTTACTACTGGCGTCCAACGCTGTTGTCTGAAAATTGAGATAACTGTATTTACTCCACAATGTAAATGAATTTTGTGGATATGTTTGAGATAATGTTACTAGTTTTCCCTTAGGGGGCAACAGGATCAAGTCATTCTTTGTACTACTAGCATTCTTCAAAAGATATCAAGAGTATATTACATTATCAATTAAAACTAAATTTAACTCTCTGGTAAAATTAATTATTTCATGAGAAGCTTCACCTTTCTCCAAATATCTACAGAAAGTGGGCCAATGATGGCATTGTTCTACATAAGCTAGCTTAATTAATGGATTATCTCTAATCTTCAGGAATTTATAAACATGTTGCATTATATTGTAAAGAGAGCTGTTGTTGGGTATACTCTCCCAAAAGTGAAGTAACAGAGCAGGAGGTGCTGGCTGAAGTTCCTTCTGCAACTCTTGTAGTGCAGACATTACTACTGACAATGATGCATCGTTTCGGGAGACATCAATTGCTGCTAGGGGACCTGGGACATACAACATGGCTGGGCCTCTTTCCCACAAGGATTACTCTTGCAATTGCTTGACATCTGCCCCACGAGACAGCACATCCGTGGGATTCTGCTTTGTGGAAACGTACTGCAAATCGAATCTGCACCCCTGTAGAATAAAGGATACCTCCCATGCCCAATTAGCTATGAAGGTGTTTTTGTTTTCAACTTTGCTACCCACCCATGCGATAGCTACTTTACTATCTCCCCAGTGTTACCTTACTAAATTTAAAGATTTGGCTGTGATACATGGCTGATCTGGCCCCCACAATTAAGGCCATTAGCTCTAATTGTGGGATCGTCAGCATATGTTTCTTACGAGGGGCAATTCTCAATTTGGCAGTCAAGAGGTAGGTCACCCCACTGACATTTCTAACATAAGCTACTCCGCCATAGGCTTTCATGGAAGCATCACAGAAATCATGTAATTCTGAATTCTCCGAGATTATTCCCCTTTCGAATTTTAATTTATCTATATCTAAGTTTTACTACAAAAATATACTACGATAACAAAAACATACCCAAGCTATGTAAATTTATGTTAGCACATTTACAAGAACTTTACATTAATGCAAGCTATTGCTGGGTTTACAAAAAAAACAGTGACCACGAGGTCACGAGAGAAGTAAGAGAATCAAAAATTACAGAAAAGGAGATGCACTGAGATACTCAACACTTTCACAATGCAGTGAAATTATGTAGGCCTCAGCTACGGACGACTTACGTTTAACTAAATCAAGGAACAAAGAGGGAATTCTGGACCACGTGCGTTCCGGCAATCAAGGTTAAAAAAATCCACCTTAATTCTGTTACGAATCACTAAAATCACAACTTGATTGAGCCTACGATTGTAGTATATATTACTTGACATGATACACATCAACGCAAAGCAAAGAGCAGCGTCGATCAAGTTGGATCAAACAATGGTATAATTACCTAATGTTTCAAGAACAATCTAGCAATGTCCACCTGGCTTATCAGCACACATGCTTGGAACACGTCTGATCTATTTTGTAACTGGAAGAAGAGTGAAAATGGAAGGTGCTGTAGCGTTGCTACGAGCGTCCTTTTCAGAAATTTGCAAATTCACAGTCACATTATTACAAGTAAGTTTCTTAGTTCCGAAACTCTAGATAACTAAAGGTGTAATGTACAGTGCACTTTTCAAGAATAAAGGACATGTAACAAACGAAATAATATTAGCGTTTTCGAAATCAGAACCATTGTGCAAGTCTTCACATCAGTCCAGCTAGACATGTAATCATCACACTCGATTGCGAATTTTACTGATATTTTAAACTGACTAGATAGGAGGTTTATGTTGGCAAAATCCCTGTAGAAGATTTTGTCGACAGTTGGTGGAAATGCATACGTCATTGTGATTTTTTGCTTCATATATTTCTCTAATTGGCTGCATCTGGAAAATCAACTCACCCAGTAACAAACAGTATTTTTCCCTCTTAGTACAGTCATGCATGATCAGTCACTGTTTTGGATTGTATGAGAGTGTTGCTTTATGTGAAGCTTTTTGAGCAACACATGGCTCTTATTGCAGTGCCTGCAGCATTCCAGGTCCTGGTATTCCTTTGTTTTGCACTGTGTGCTATGTATGGCCCCACCTCATCCTAAGAGGGCAAGGAAGGTGTTGATCCTTGAAAAGTAATTCGAATTTGTCGGGGGAATTGAGGCAGGATGGTCTATGGCCATATCATGGATGAGTATGTCATTGCACCATAAACCTTGCATGATATCATTAGTTCCCAGGACAAGCTGAAGAAGTACGTGATGGACTTTAGGAAGAAAACGTCCAGGAGTAAGGTCTGTTAATTCATGGCAAAATGTCATCATGAGAACATTGAAGAGTCGACCTTGATCTTATTTCTCCAGCAATGGGCTGCTGGTGTGCACTTTTGCAGTGCTGAGTTGAAGGATACAGCTATAAAGTTTACAGGTTGTGAACTTTAGGGTGTCTGAAGGTTGGCTGTTTCAGTTCAAGATTCCACATGGGATTTCTAACAAGAAGACTCATGCTAAAGTTTCGTATGCTTCCCAGGAGGGAATAGAGGAATTTTGTCAGACATTGCAAGAGTTGTTGAGAAAAGAAAGCCTTATTTTATGGCAAATCTACAATGCTGATGAAACTGGTCTATTCTATTCGCAACTTACACACTAACACCCTGACTGATGGGAAGGAAAAGAATTTACCCGGTTGAAAGTTTTCCAAGCAGTGTGTGTCTGCTTTGTTATGTGTAAATGCTACTTGTAGCCATTGTTGCAAACCCACGGTAGTTGGACACGTAAAGCAACCATGTGCCATGCGTGTGTTGATGGATAGCTCCCCGTGATTCGGTATTATTCGGCAAAGGCTTGGTTCACCTCCGAGATTGTAACAGATTGGTTCCAGAATCAGTTTTGTAAGGTGGTTGTTCATCATCAGACACAGAACCTTGGAAATGCTAAACATCAAGTGAAGGCTTTGCTTCTCATGGATAATGTGCCAGGGCATCTTAATGCAACCCAGTTGGATGGTGACAAAGGTCGTATTAGGGTAATTTATTTGCCCTCTAATATGACTGCTCTCATTTAGCCAATGGTCAAGGGTGTTATTGGTGAAATGAAACGACTGTACCGGAGGAAATTTCAGGAGGAGGTGGTGGTAATGTTGGAGGACGAGGAGGAGAAGGAGCAAGGCTTTGAAACACGACTAGGGGAATGAACCCTGGAGAATCTTTGAAGGTATCTGCTAAAGTCTTCTATGTAAAACTTCACAGGTTCTTGGACCGACTCCACTGTACATTATTTATTTTTTTCCAAAATAAAGTGTATATATCACTGTAAACTTTCTTTCTGCTTACTTTACTCTGGGTGGCAAAGGATTGAAATGTTCCAAATAGGGTCTCTCATGAAAAAGTTTTAGAACAACTGGCATAGAGTCTCAAGGAGTTCTGGCCTTTGGGAAGAAGGAGATGGGTGGAGGGGTGACAGGACCCTCACAGCTGGAATGCCCCTAGGCACTTCCCCTCAGAGATGCTTTTGTTTTTAGGTCCATCCAATGGAGGGTGGGTCACACTTCTGAAGGAGTCGTTAGTTCAGAGGTATGGACCAGAATGTTTGATGCCTGCACATTAACATCTTGGAATGAAATTTCAAAATTATGTGATAGGCCACTCTGTAGTGTTGATGGTTTGATGCCTGCATATTAACATCTTAGAATGAGCGAAATTCCAAAATCATGTGATGGGCCACTCTGTGGTGTTGATGAGTGGTAACACTATGGGAGCAGCTTGCATCAACAGGCTAAGGGGTTAACTTCTCTTCACTTTTACCAGTTGGCAATGCATGGCACATAGCAGTGTTCCAAACCATGGAGCTGTCAGCCAGGTACATCTGGGAGTTTTGGAATGTAATGGCAGACGAGTTTAACCACTGAGGACATTTATAGTGATAGGGGGCCCCTGGACACCTGTGCAGCTGGAAACTTGTTTGAGGTCTGGAGGTTCCGGCCATAAATCTGTTTGCCATTCAGCACAACAGGAAATTCCCATGTTTTCTCCCTCATAACTGGACCTGTAATCATTATGGAGAACTTTTTTGTGGTTCCCCAGTAATCACATGTGGAATGATATTAGGACATGCTAGCTCTTGTTATCCTAGGTCCCAAGAGATTTTCAAGTGTGGCACAACCTGTATCAGCCACAAACACAGGGAGGTATCACTATGCTGTGAAGCACTGGCACATCACGCATGGAGGCTATCCAGCATCTCCTCCAAGTGAGAAGTTTATCTCGAAGGACTAGGAAGGAGATCTAGGAATACTATCATATCTTGTATGTCTGTCTACCAGGGAACATGCCATCTCCTGTGGTTGGTGTTGTAGACTGTATCTCCCTGGTCAAAGCTACTCTTTAGCAAGTAGTGGTTTTTCTTGTTGATCTTTGGTGTGAGAGGCTTCTCTCTGCCTTGGCTGTTGAAGGCTATAGATTAACCCTAGGCCAGGTTTTGAAACTAAAGGAGTAGATCTCCCCTCCTCAAGGAAGATTTCAATACTCCTGAGAAGTTGCGAACAGTCTTTTCCCTGTGTGGAACCCTTGGAAGGGGAGCTATTATTATTTTTATTATTATTATTATTATTATTAAAAGTTTTACCAGACCACTAAGCTGATTACCAGCTCTCACAGGGTTGGCCCGAAGGATTTGATTTTACTTATATTTAGGATTGTTTTTGTATATTTTGTCAATTAAGTTACAATTTTTCAAAAACTAATTTGGGCAAGGATCCAATATATTTCTATATTTCCCAATTATTATACAACTAATAATGGAGTATTAACTTGATTTGTTGTACAATGTTATTTTTTGGTTTGTAACTTAGAATGGCTTTTGTAGTGCTTCTTAAGTTGCTAAAAATAACCAAATTATTGAATGAGGTTTCTTTAATTATTTTTATGGCTGATGCTGTTGCACACAACTCGGCTGTAAATACTGAGGCATTATCAGGTAGAGAGAACTGATATGTTTTGTCTTGTGATACTGTTGCATATCCCACTCTGTGCTGTGATTTAGATCCGTCTGTGCATATTGAGTTTTTTTCGGATTATTGTTCAATTGTATGTTGTCTATGGTGTTCTGGTATAAGTAACTTTTTGATAATATTTTAAGTGTGTGCAAATTCTTATTTTATTCATAGTCCAAGGAGGAGGTAGTTTTACTATTGATGGCAACTGTATATTTATTTCAGTGACTCGAACAATCTTTTAGCTCTAACTGGGAAAGATGGAGAATGATTGTTTATAAACACATCTCGTAATTCAAATAATTTTTTTGTTGGTGAATCACTTGTCTGATTCTTAGGGCTATTTTCATTGTTATTAATTCTCTATGGGAAGAGAGTGGCAGTTCACCACATTCAACTTGTAAAGATGAGTTTGAAGGTGATCTAAAGGCTCCTGAACATATTGTAAGACCTTGTTGTGAGCTGGGTCTAACGTTTTCAGCGTTGCGTCTGATGCTGAGCCATATATTTCGCTTCCATAATCAGTGATAGACAACACTGTTGCTTTATATATTATTATCGGCTCCCAAATAAGGTTGGATAGTGGATGGTTTTTTAATTAGGTTTAATGCTCTTTAACATTTTGACTTCATATGTGTTATGTGGGCTTTCCAGTTTAATTGAGTATCAAATACTAATCCTAAAGATTTTGCAGTTTGGCCAATTGATATACTGTGATATCTGATTTTTAAATCTATTTCTTCACTTTTTTTCCAATTTTTTTTATAAAACATGACAGCTTGAGTTTTATCTATGGAAAATTTAAAGCCTACAGATGAGGCCCACACATCTATTTTTATTATGGTATTATTAATGATTCGCTCTGCATGTTTTATGCGAGATGTTGAATAATATATGGTAAAATCATCCATATAGAGGTTACTTATAATTCCAATAGATAGATTATTACTGATACCATTTATTGCTAAAATAATCAGTGTGCCACTAAGGAATCTTCCCTGTGGAACACAGTTTTCAAGTGGAAATGTTTTTGGCAAAACATCATCAATTCTCACCTGAAAAGTGCTATCTGTCAGAAAGTTTTAGATAAGCCTAGGTAAATGTCCGCAGATGCTATTTTTAATATTGCATACCTCAATGTGGTAATGTATGTCTTTTCAATGACAAAAAAGACAGCTACAGTAATCTGTTTTCGTTCAAATCCTCTACGTATGTGATCTTCTAAGTTTGATTAAGAATCTAATGTAGATCTATTACATTGTGACCTGAATTGGGTGAGAGTCAAATTTTTATTTTCTCGAATATGCCACGCTAGTCGAGCATGTACCATTTTCTCTAGTAATTTGCATAAGCAACTTGTGAAAGAAACTGGTTTGTGATTATTTACATTAATGGGGTCCTTTCCAGGTTTGGGGATAGGAATTATTATGGCATTGCGCCATTCATCAGGAAATAAATTTCGAATCCATAAATGATTATAAAACTGTAATAGGAATGACTGCCAAAGGTGCTGAATAGCAGATCATCTCAAAACAATATTGTCACTTCCAGGAGCATCTACTCTTCCATATAGAATTTTTTATTATAGTATATATCTTCTACCGTTTCAAAATTTATTGATATTAATTATACACTATTTTTCTTTGTGAGGAAGTGTTCATCTAAATTTTTATTAGTATTCACATCTGCTTAGTTTTCTCCTATTACATTACTTATTTCTTTCAGATTGAGCATTCTTTTTCCATCTTTTAATATGGCATGTCTAGGGGTTTAACATGGGTACCATTTATTTTCCCGAAATTTTTGTATGGAAGTATTATTAGAGAGACCGGATACATACTGCCTCCATGAAATGATTCTTCCTTGAATTACTTCTTTTTTAAATTTTGCAGATACTTTGTTGTATAGAGGTTTTAATGTATCAGTTTCTAGTAATAATACTGTAAAGTAATTTTTTTTAATTTCCTTCAGATATCGGTAATTTTTATTTTTACTAATTCTCGAACTTCGTGTTTTGTTGGATGAGATTCTGATTTTGCGTTATCAGCAGCATTTTTAATGAAATCAGTGGGAAAAATATTAGTTTCATTATGATATTTTAAATTGTCAAATGGTGGGATATTCCTTGTGTGCAATTCATATTGGCAGGATTATTTTATAATAATGAAATTAATATTGGGAAATGATCACTGGTGTACAAGTCATCAACTGTATTCCAATTTAATCTGTCTACTATACTTGATGGACACAGAGTTTAGTCTACTGAGGAAAATTTTCCATGTGTTTTTGAATAGTACGTGCTGATGCCATCATCATTTATACAGCACATTCATTTGAATCCACGAATTCTTCTATTTTACTTCCTGTTCTCTTTGTGTTTATACAGTTATAGTCCCATATTGGGTTGTGAGCATTAAAATCACCTACTATTAATGTAGGTTCTTTCGCACTGTCAAGTAATTATTTAAGTTTATCAGTGTCATAATTTTTATTAGGTTGGTTGTAGAAATTATAAATTACATAATTGTCGTTTTTTATTCATATTTTAATACTTGATATTTGCAAGTCAGTAATGTTTACTGGTACTTTGTCATAACATACTTTGTTATGTACATATATGGTTGTACCTACTTTAAATTTCCCTCTTCCTCTTTAGACTTAGATTCTAAGGTGTATTTACCTATTGTTGATACTGTTTTGTTCACATGCTGTAAACATAATATCATTGGTTCATATTCTTTTAGTAATTGTTGTTTTCCCCCTAGATGTAATCTGGTCTGTAGACCATAATTTTACGTTCCATTGTATGATATAGCTATTGAAAATATTATGTTACAGCGGTCGAGTTTTACTTTCTTTTTTTTGGTATTATCAACTTTGATTTTTTCTAATAATTTACTCAAGACATTTATTTGTTTTTCTTTTTAATATATTATGTGTTCAGTGCACATACAACCTTTTTCATGGATGTTCAAATCAGTGGTTTCTTTTCTTCTATATTGCATAAAATTTCTTATAATGTTTGTTAAAATATATTTGGTATGTTTTTGTTGTTTTTGGACAATTCAAGGAAGCATTCATTGCATTCACATGTGTTATCATGTATATTTTTGTTTCATGTGCTCTTGTTTTACCAGTTATTAGTGATGGAGTAATCTCTTCTCCCTTGACATAACCTTTCATATCTATGGTATGGTTCTTTTCTACTTCTTGTGTTTCGGATACCTGCTTCCATAGGTTTTACTATAAGGAGATAAAGGTGTATTCTTAGCTTGTTCTTCTTTGTGTTCGTTCTTCATATCTTTTGTCTTTGATTCAACTGATGTTTCTCTAGTAGTTGGTTTTTTCGTTTTGGGTGGTATTCTCTCCAAAGGTCTCTTTTTGCAGTATCTTTAGTTTCCAGTCCATCACAACTTTCCTCTGCTACTTCCGTAGTAGTATTTTCTTGTTCTTCTATTTGCATTGACATTTCAAATGAATTTGGTAAAATATTGTCCATGTCATTTGTACCTGTCTCTTGATTCTTTACCATTCAGTTTTTTTCCTGTAAAGTATTTATTTTGCAATCTTTAATATTGTATTGTTCCTTATTATATATACCTAACAATCTTGGACTATGCAATTTCCCTTTTTTGAGAGTCCAGTAGCACATTCTTCTCGACCGGTTCGTTATTATTTTCAGGAAGTACAATGGTACCCTGAATGCTATTCAGTGTCGTTTTTTTTATTTTTACATTTATGTTATCAATGCTTTTTATAGACAAATAGCTTTCAGATTGGTTTTTTGTTGAGGCTTCTATAAATCACGTCTTTTCTTTTATTTGTCTGAATGACATTTCTATCGTTGACTGTCTGTTTAATAGATAATTTTCTAACTCTAGGGCTGAAATTTTTTGTTCCGTTTCCAAGGTTAGAAACCTTGACCAACTTCCATTCCCAAAGAGGGAGTCGAAGTGAGGCAAGGTTGGGTCATGACGATATCTACTTTTGGGTTTGTTATAATGTATTAAGATTTTAATACCACCATGATTTGGAAAAACTGATTTCTCCCGTGAACAGTCCGTTGCCATGGCAGAAGTCGTAGGAAGCTTTAAGTAAGTCGTCATACAACGAATAATATAAATTTCGTCCAGGATGAGGTCCCTCTCACCAGGGAGGCCTAACAGGGGGAGGAGCAATACTGTTACCCAGAGTGGTAACAGCTCTGGGATCCTCACCTGGATATACACCTTAACCTCAGTGCCCTAGCAGTCGCCAGTCTGTCAAGATCAGACCCAACACTGGGGGCATGGTTTATAACATAAAAATTTCCACTCGCTTGACCATGTTGGGCACTCTAATTCTACGGGTGGAGCTACATGCCGTCCAACTCCACCCTCCTTCAAAGTTACAAAAGCAGCGGTTTCCGTAATTCGGTATCATGCAATAGTTGTCAACGGAAGAGGAAGAAGGGAAGGGGAAAACTCATAGAAGGAGGAGTAAAAGAGTTATAGGTCCCAATGTTCGGTTGAATCAGGGGTGGAAGGGAAATGGCTCTCTTCTTTAGGAGTTTGACCTGTAGTCCATACAAGTCCTTACAAGAGCAGTCAGGAAGAGGTCTGACTCTAAGCCTGTATTTTTGTTAGCCATGATAGTGGAGAGCTAGCGTACAGTCCTGGAGAGAGAGCTCACAAGGGTAGGGATATTGCCCTGCTCTTAGCCCTCAGTAGAAACCTGTCAGCTCACAGGGTATTACATATGGAGGTTTATTTTTTTCTGACCACCGGTATGTCTTTTCTGTGGGATCAGACGTTGCACACTAGCCCACGGACATGCTTTCCTTGAACTGGTGGTGGCTGCTTAACAGGTTGGGTAGATAGCATCTTGTCTAGGTATCTGGTTGGCAGGAGGGAGGTTGGGAGTGACTGGTTTCTCCCTCTTCTCTTCTTCTTCATCTCTAGTGAGAAAACAGTCAGGGTGCCAGTCCATGTACAAACTGGATGGACAAGAGTGCAGGTTACCTATTTGACTGGGCACCAGCCTTTTCGTGAGTTATGAATGGGTGCAAGTCCCCCGCCACTCTTGACAAGGGGAGAGGAGGACAGACAGTAAAACAAAAACAAACCGTGGGTTTCATTTATAGTTTTTATTGTCTCCGACACTTTACTCTAGGGGTCGTATGGCTTGATTAAATAATTGCTTTGCAGACCCATTACTTAATGGCCCAGATGTCTGGCAGCTGCAACATCCAATATGTGCAGCAGGCTAGAGATGTAGGGTCATCCTTGCTTTACTCCTACTGACCAGGAAGATAACATTCCCAGGTTGGACAAACCTGACTTCAAAGAGTACCCATATTTCCTCCCACCAAAGGTTTGTATTTGTGCAGGAACAAAAAACCAACATACAAACCTGAAGTGCTTTACATTTATTACCTACCCCAGCCAACCCTCCCATGTGGCACCTGGGCCGGAAGGGAGAGTGGAGTGCAGACCGACAGGTGGGGGAGCTTCCTCCTCCCTGTCGTTAGTCACTATGTTGTCAGTAAATTTGAATGGCCGTTTTTACCTTCAGGTTTGAATGTCAGAAAAAATACAAATGAATTTAAATTTTACATTTTTGTATTAAAAAAAATGTTGGGAATATGAAAAGTTGGTGGTGTCCATTTAACGAAACAGATGTTTATATTTTATTTTCAGTTAAATGCTTATCTATAATACATTTGGTATAGGTTAAGCAGTATTTATAACAATTCGTTGCAAGATTTTTTTATGAACATACTCTCTCCACCATTAGGCTGCATTGTAGCAAAACTATGACTCAAGGCATATTTACATATGCATCTAACAGACTATGCTGCATGAACCTTCAGTTCTTGGTTTGTTGATTGGCTGTGTTTCACCCATTACTGTAAATCATTAAAAGCCTCTGAAAAGACTAGGAAGCAAAAGTTAGATTTGGTATCCAGTAATTGTAAAGGGCTACTTGTCTTATGAATCATTTTAAGTACTTTCTTAGTTATGTAGTGTAAGGGCGACAAATCGTCTCTCCTTTCTTGTGTTTCTCCCTTCAGATGTACATTAATCACGTCATGTATATTACCTGCCTTTATTTCAGATTCTTTATGTACCTCATCTGATGCATCATTGTATGGCCAGGTAACGAATATTGTACGTATTTTTATGCTCGTCAGAAAACACAAATTCTGTATGGACGCAGTGGGGGGGCCTCGGGCCGCCCGCTACCTTTCCGTCCGCTTTTTGTTTTATAAACACCTGTCGGGAATAATAAAGAATCAGTCTCTCTTTTGACATTCCTCTTGAACCTCACACTGGTGACCCCGGGTCAGAGACAGGTAGTGCGGTTTTGGCCCGGCTATTTATGGACTAACGACGGCTGCACCCTACCATCAGAAAGCCTTTAGCGGACTAACTACGGCGTAAATTTAGGCCTCTGATAGCACCCTCCCTGGCGGAAGCCGTGCCATTCGGACTAACTACAGCTGCACCCTGCCATCAGAAAGCCTTTAGCAGACTAACTGTGGCGTAAAGTTTAGGCCTCTGATAACACCCTCCCTGGCAGAAACCGTGCCATTAACGGACTAAATACAGCGTACCCAAAAGGGCATGTTTTGGCATTTCGTTCGACCTCTCGAACAAAGCAGCACCATTAACGGACTTAATACGGTGCATATTCCCACGTTTTGTTGTGTGAGAAGTAAAGATGTCAGAATCAGAAAATCAATGCGAACTACCTCCTACACATCACTAAACCACCGGATATGAATATCGGTCAATTGCTTGCAACCATTCCAGCGCAAGAAAAGCAATTGATAAGATGAATTGAGCGTTTACTATATAAAATAAATGCTGTTGAAACTGCCATTTTGTTTAACAAAACCTGTATTATTATTATTATTATTATTATTATTATTATTATTATTATTATTATTATTATTATTATATTATCTTGTCTTACTAATGCAAGTGGTGCTGGTGATGCTTATTACGGTAGCGAAGACGCCTATAAATTCAAGAACACATTTCTTGACGAATGCGGGCGACGTCTAACTGTGGCCGACATTACAAAGAATTTACGGTTATAAATGTGGATGTCCATCATGGAAAATTGCCTCTTTGTCTGAGGCATTTCGTACCTTACATATTATGATAATGGCTTCCGTTGCCTCTGGAGGTATTTTTTCCCCTTTTCGTCCAGTACAACATCATGAGTTATATTTTTTCCGTATTCTATATTCGCGTGCCCATATTTAACTCTGAGGATGAGCACTTCTAAAAGGAAGAGTCATCACTGGAGCTGACCATTATGAGAACATACTCATAATGAAGAACCCTCAAAAGTCTTACGACTCGCAAAGCAAGCGCCCAGTCAACAGAATGCCGTGTGTTTAGAAGACACTTCTATAAAGGTAAAAAGAATAACGTGCAGGTAAATGAAAAATGCGATCGCAGCAACCAAATATAGAATTTAATATTAATGAAATCTAGCTGGGGAAGAAAAGTGTAAGGGCTGATACACAGATACGTAGTTATTAACGCCGCAATAATTTCCAGTAGGGTCAGATCAGTACTTGGTTAGGTGAGCGTTGACACATGATCACATGATGTAAGTTTCTGTGACCATTGAAGGGCAAAGGCGAGGAGCTAGGAACCCTATCCCGGAAATCAACGCGTCCAGCGGAAAGATAGCGCACTGGCGTCTTCACCTGTCCTAGGAATTTGTTAGACTTTCAGTCTGGTGCGAGCGGCCATGAGGCACGTGGTTCGAAAGGCGGTCGAGTAAATGAGTTTACTCAAATGAATCAACTTGATCTAGCATTAACTTTCTAGCGACACGTTTAATACATGTGTTTTCAATGAGCTATTTTCACTTAGCACAGTATGCAAGCTGTGTAAAATTTCCGTTATTGTGGTATTTTGCCTCTAGATCCTCGCAGACTTTACCTGCATGCAAGAGGTTGGTGTTCTGTGAGGTCAGTACTACAGACTAACCCGAAAGAGGGCAGTGCCCTCAGTGCACATTAATGATGCGTTTCTCATATGAGAAATCCTCTTAGAGGGGGTTAGTGCCGTCAGTGCGCCTCATGAGGTGCACTGTAGACATTACTTAAGGTTCTTTGCACCGTCCTAGCTGCAACCCCTTTCGTTCCTTTTACTGTACCTCCTTTCATATTCTCTTTCTTTCATTTACTTTCCACCCTCGCCTAACAACTGATTCACAGTTCAACTGCGAGGTTTTCCTCCTTTTACACCTTTCAAACCTTTTACTGTCAATTTCCGTTTCAGCGCTGAATGACCTCATAGGTCCTAGAAATAAGCATTCTCAGTTCTCTATCTTCTTTCTTCAGTCCAAGTTCTGACTAACGCATCGCTTCAAACGACATTACTGAAGGGCGTCTGCATCGTCCCCTGGCCTCCGCATTTTGCTTCTCAGTAACTCCGTTCCCGCTTCCTTCCTTCCATCTTGCGCCCAACCTCCTCATTATTACTCTAGGGTTTCCCCCATTTACTCCCTTAGGTCTTTGTACTTCATCTCATTTATTTTCTGGATCTCATCGTACCGCTGTCCGTGCATTCCAGCTCCTTTTCACTGTCTGAAGTGCTGAATGGATGAAAATACCCCAGGGTCGGCTCATAGCCTCATTTTCAAAATTCAGCACCACAGTTTTCTAGAGGTTTTATATCTTCTGGGACCCGATTGTGGAATGGTCTTCCTGATCATTTGGCGGAATCGTTGGAACTTTTAATTAATGCTCAAATTTGGTAAAACGCTTTCCCGCTGAGCCAAAAGACCTGAGTTTTCATGATTTCTTTCTCATTTACTTTTCGGTGTTATTTATTTTCTAATTTTTCTTTGTTATTTTTCTTTTAGAGTTTATTCTTTACATCTCCAATTCTTTTTCGCTTTACTTGTCAGAGGACAGGTAAAGCATTTACTTCAGTTACATCAAGTCTATTATGATGCTCAGCATTTTCTGCAACGGCTCAACCAGGAGTTCATTATTAGTACCCTATCTGCGCTACACTGGAAACATTCACATAGGACATACATTGCATTTTATATAGTAGGTTTTTTCTCATAAACATTAACTAGATAATTATTAAGTTTAAAAAAATATGCTTTACTGTATTTTTCCAAATTGAAATTCATCGTTTGTCTTATTTATCAATTTTTTAAGCTAACAGTAAATATCAGCAACCGACGTCACTGAAGATTCTATCTTGGTGTTAACTGGCCAATGCACAGCCTCTGCTGAGTAATGAACAGCATGAACTTCCGCCAATCACGATCAGTTTTCATGATAACGGTTGCCAATATTGGCAGTCAGCAAAGGGAAAAAAAATTAAAAAAAAAACTATGGGCCCTTTATCACCTCTCTCAGTTTTGATTTAATACGTTCTATCCAGATTTAGAGGATTTTCAGTGAATTAAAAACTGGATTTTTTTCTGTTTTTAACGAATAATAACCTATTTCCTCTCGCCCTTTTAAGGAACAGATCTATCGCCTACTTTGGGGATCATCCCAACCCTTTTTCCATCATCGCAAACCCCTGCCAAGGCTGGCTAGGCCTCCCAGCAATAGGAACCTTCTCTCGAAAGGTTGGCACCTGTGGTAAAATTTTCTTCAAAATCCACTCATGACTTGATGCGTAATTCTGCTGACAAACACACAAACAAACAAACCGAAACGAAAAGTCAATCTACTGTACTTGGTGGGGGAAGCACCAAGAACTCCAAGTGAAAGGGTGCATGTAGTACCTTCCCCCTCTCTTTTGCCTTTTCTCTCTGAATTTTCCTCAAAAACTCCCTTCTTTGGCAAATACACAAGAACACTCACAAAGGTTCCCACTTCATTTGAAACAGAGTCGACCTCAGACTCTTGGTCGCTTCAAGCTTATTCGCCTCTTTCGAGCAGGAGAACACAATTGGATTTCAAAGGACACCTGGGAGAAAAGGGCAAATGCCCATGCACCATCGTCTGTTACGTTTCCGCATCAAGGAAATTTAATAGGGACAGGCCGACTTTTAAGTAGATCTACGGGAATCAAAGATGAAATCCTCCCGGTCTACGAGTTCCTCCTCCGCATCGTATCAGTTCTCTCTTCGCGAATGCAAGCTGGCTCAGTGGCCAAAAAGGAGGTGCGTCGGGGAGGGGTAGTGTCGGTCGAGGTTGCCGTTTGTAAGAAGGAAAAGGGGGGGAGGGGGGCTAAGCTATCAGGAGGGAGCCCTGATCTGGAAACGGCTGTTATTAGGGATTGGGAAGGGGATTTCACCCTCCCTAGAGTCCTGCAAAAGGGAATTTAAGGATCATATGAAGGTTCCGACCAGCTCAAACCTCCCTCTATCGAACCCCGGTCGTATGAGGTTGAACTGATGAAATGGAGATTGCTTGTTGTTTATCTCCGTGAAGAGAGAGAGAGAGAGAGAGAGAGAGAGAGAGAGAGAGAGACATGTTGAAAACGGACTTTGTATGTATATGTATATGTATATGTATATATATATATATATATATATATATATATATATATATATATATATATATATATATATATATATATATATATATATATTCCTATAAATAGCTGCAAGAGAAAAAAAAAAAAACGTTCTGCTGAACAAATGTGTCAGCTAACGTATTTATACTGAAAAGGAAACGTAATAGAAATATAATTCTAAATCCCAATGCATGCCTGTTACGCAAAGTAAGTTCAATTTGGATAAATTTACAAGTTCATAATTAAAGTCTAATTCAGAATATAGTCAGGCTGTTAACTAAAATGAATAACCTTCAAAAAAATATCCTTTTTTGATTTTTAGTTCTCTGCACTTTTTCTGTCTGCACTATTTCTGTCCGCCCTCAGATCTTAAAAACTACTGAGGCTAGAGGGCTGCTAATTGGTATGTTGACCATCCACCCTCCAATCATCAAATAAACCAAATTACAGCCCTCTAGCCTCAGTAGTTTTTATTTTATTTAAGGTTAAAGTTACCCAAATCGTGCGTCTGGCAACGCTATAGGATAGTCCACCACAGGGCCGCCGTTAAAGTTTCATGGGCCACGGTTCATACAGCATTATACCGAGACCACCAAAAGATAGATCTATTTTCGGTGAACTTGATTGTACGCTGTAGCGACTGTACAGAAAATTCGATTGCGCCGAAGAAACTTCGGCTCATTTTTTACTCGTTAATTTTAATAACACATTCTGTTCATTATTTTACATTAGAGTGTGGATATATATATACTGTATATATATATGTATATATATATGTATATGTATATATATATATATATATATATATATATATATATATATATATATATATATATATATATATATATATATATATATATATATATATATATATATTTTGCAGAATGAAACGTTTGTACGTGAACAAAATGAAACCGAGAAAATCAGTAGAAATATTTTAGAGAAATGCCTAAGAAGGGGATTTTCAATGCTTACTCAAAGGAGGCAGTTAACTCCTAGACTGAGATAACACAGCAGCCACAAATAGCAGCCTGGATATTTCAGTAATAAAAAATAAAAGATATAGATATCCTGCATAAAACTCAGGTATCAGTTTCACAGCAGTAATATAAGTGCTAAGTAGGTTTAATTATATTAATATTCATTTGTACTTGGTTGCGAATCATATACCAGTGTAGCAAGTTTCATGTACTAATAATGTATCCAACTATACGGAACACACACACACACACACATATATGTGTGTGTGTGTATACGTAGCCTATACATAGAATATTTCATTATATATCGTTATGACAAAATATCCAAGCGAATTAAAAGTTATTTAATCAAAGTGATGAAAAGAAATATGCGACAGGCTTATGCTTCAAATTATTTCGTGTGCCTTAAAAGAAATTACGAGTTACGTTCAGGAAAATCGATGCATCATGTGCTGTATTTTTTACTTCCATGGAAGACAAGTAAAAGAAGAGAGTAGGAAATACAAATAATTCTTGCAAAATTAGCTATTTCAAGGAGTTTGTTCTATGAAGACAAGCAATGAGTTTTACTCTTGAACACAACCAGTGAGTTTTATTCTTGAACACAATCAGTGAGTTTTAATCTATGAACACAAGCAAAGATTTTTTCCTCTGTGAACACAAGCAGTGAGTTTTTCTCTATGAACACAATGAGTGTTGCTATATGTACGCAAGCAATGAGTTTGCTACTCATAACATAGGCAGTAAGTTTGATACTCATGCACAAGCAATGAGTTTGGAAGTTACTCTTGAATGCTGGCAATGAGTTTGTAATGTTGCTCTTGAACATTGACAACAGTTTTGTGATGCTACCCACGAATACTGGCAGCAGTTTTGTGATGCCATCCGTGAACGTGGGCAATGAATTTATTTTCCATGAACCCTGTCAAATGCACGTTAGGATATCCGTGAACACAGTGAGTAAATGGTACTATTGGCACAATGATTATGGCGCTGTTCATGATCACAAGGCACTGAGACATTCATACTATCCTTGAATAAGGGCCGTGCTTTGTGGGGCAGGTCATAACACAAGCGGGAACTGTGATGCTTCCTTGAACAGTGCGTTGTGGAACTGTTCATGTACCCAGACAGTGAGTTTGGGATGCTATCCATAGTCAAGGCATGAGTTTCCAATGGTATCCATCAACAAGGCTTTGAGTATGTGAAATACGCATTAACATAATGAGGTTGTGAAGATATCATATGAGTTGGATGCAATTGTTGGTACCCATTAATTTAGTGAATGCGATACTGTAATGAACATCACTGTTCGCCAAGCCATCCATGGCAATCAGGTGTTTGATCGTATTTGCTATATAGCACCTGAAATGTTTAAAAGGTCATCAGGATGTTAATGCATGTACCAATATACATTTTTAAATACAGGATACTAAGGTAGGAGTTGTTGAGTCTTTTTAATAATAATAATAATAATAATAATAATAATAATAATAATAATAATAATAATAATCTTCATTGCGGCTCAGGGCCATATACATGGAAGATACAAATACAATACGCACAATCTAGATACATAAGGTAACATGACAAAAATAATTATCGGCAGTATCCACACAGTTGCTGAAGAAGTAGAAAAAATAGAATTCATAATAATGGTAATGATAGTAATTATATGTGGAATAACAGAAAAAAATTAAAAATGACAACAATAAAACATACAGATTGCAGACGATTAATTTCCATTTGGGGTCCTTAGGTGGTTACAGAAGTCAGGTCCAGAAGGCTAAATACGAATATTGAAAATTGCAAAACTTTACAATGATATTAAAACCGTAATAACAGGAAGTAAGAATACCAAAAATTGCACGGAACGTAGAAATATAATAATAATAATAATAATAATAATAATAATAATAATAATAATAATAATAATAATAATAATAATGACAGATTCTGGAGATGACACTTCATAATTGCAAAAACAGAGAATAAGGCATTTAAGGAACAAACGCCTCATTATTCCATCTTTCCCACAATTTAGATCTTCTTCTTGCCTCACTGCTTAGGATGGTTCGTATGAGCGAATTGCTGCTGTTTCTCAGTCGGGTGATCCGACTGGACATTGTTCGCCTCACAATGATTTTCAAGTTATCCAGGCGGTTTTCTATGAACATCTGCGTGGCGGAGAGATAGTGAGGTGTGTTTGTGAGGCGTCTCAGAATGTCATTGTGAACAAGTGATACGTCTCATGGTCTCTCGGGTATAGTTCGTCCAAAGGAACACCCATATATACTGTAGCAGTACGAGCGGAAGAGCAGCAGTTTCGTTTCTCGGCGACAGAAGGCAAACCTCCTTGCAATCATGTTGCCAGTTGCACATAACTTACGACGCCTCTGTTCTATGTCTGCCGTATCTTTTAGGTCGTCCGTGATAATGTGTCCCAAATACGGAAATTCATGCTCGAATTCCAGACGATGATTTCCGAGGAAAATTGGTGGTTCTGCAATATGCTTAAGCGATCTCGGGAGTAGCGGCATACACTGGGTCTTGGTTTCGTTGTATAGGATATCAAATTCCTCAGCATATTGGCGGCAGGTGTCGATGAGTCGCGCTAGACCTTGCACTGATGGGGAGATCAGAACCATATCATCAGCGTAACAGAGGTTGTTTATTGTTGTTTCGTTGATAGTGCATCCGATTGGGAGTGAGTTCAGTTTGACATTCAGGGCATCTGTGTGCGTGTTAAACAGGTATGAAGAGAGAATGCCCCCTTGCCGGAGCCCGTTTAGGGAGCCGAAGGTGTACGACAGTACGTTACCCCATTTGACATAGAATTGCTGTGTGGAGAACCAACAACATAAAATGCCAATTAGATATAGAGATGTGCCTCGTTTATGCAGCTTCAGGTAGTTTACTCTGTCAAATGGTTTTCTCACATCTACAAAACATAGGAAAACAGGAGAGGCTGATGACAGGTAACAGTTCAGCAATATTTTCAGGATGTAGATGCAGGTGTCGGTTGAGTGTTTGTTTTAAGCCGAACTGATTGTCAGTAATGTGTAGAAAGGGGAGAAGTCTCACTAGAAGAACGGACTCAAGTATCTTCGACGCAATTATAGTAATTGCAATCGGGCGATAATTACCAGGGCAATTTAGCTTTTTTTTTTTTATTAATGGCATTAAGTGAACTAAGAGTAGGGAGTCTAGGAGAAACTGGTGAATTATACACGCATTGAACAGAGCAGCTAGCAAAATGTAAATTATCGGATGGCAGAATTTGAAAGCTTCAGCAGGTAGACCATCGCAGCCGGGCGATTTATTATTAGGTAGGTTGTTTATGGCCTCGCTGATCTTACCTGGCGTAATACGATGGGCGAAATGAAACTGAATATTATCAGTGAGGAGGTTATTTACATCCCTGCGGGAGTCCTGATCGTTTATGCAATTAAGGATATTGCTGAAGTGATCGCCCCACATTCTTGCGATAGCCTTGTCACCGACGGCTTCTCTTACTCTCTGTGATAGATTTTCAGTTTTGGGATTTTGAGATTGAGTGTCCTTCCAAAGACGGGGCTAATCGCCAGATTCTAATTGCCTAGACATTGCATCAGCTCTTAGTTGCTTTTCATTCAGTCTGCAATGCTTAAGGGCAAGTTTGAACTGCGCTCTCGCCTGCCTCATTAGCAGTGCAGTGTCCTTCCCTCGGCTACCATTTTGCCTCCACAGTAAAAAATTTCTCGAGATTAGTGGCAAAACTAGTCTATGGTATAATCATTTCCTCCCCAACAAGAGCTAGTATTACACAACTTCGTTGTTTTACTTTAAAGTTCAGCGGTTTCTTTCATTTTTACCTGAATTCTTGAAAGATCAAGGGTATCTTTTTAAGAATACGACTTTGATCATAGTATGTGGGTTATCTTAATTTTGATTATGGCGATTTTCAAAGTAGTACATTTTCTAAGTATTAATATACAAATTTTATTTGAGTAGTTTCTACGTATAGTGAAAATTTTAACTTTAACTGGCGTCAGAAGCGGAGAAGCATTTTGTAAAGTATAAATGATTGTTATACAGTCTTAATGCGTAATTATGGTACAAAAGGTACGAGGTAATCTCACTCCAGATGGTTACTTTACAAGTTCTCAGTGGGTGATAACCTTTTTTGGGCTTTGATTGTAGAAACGTAACTCATGGGTTTTATAAGCTAATTATCCTTTAAGTAAAAGATATCGTATCTATTTCAAGAAATATTAGAATTAACGCTCTCTTTACGGAGTTGCCGAGCAATTGCCTTAGGCACATTTTCTTCTGACGTTGTTTTCTGTTACAGGCCACAACTTGCTGGGAACCAGAATTCAAGAAAAGGTACAGACACGGGGCTGATTTGCGGACCCTTCAGTGTTAGGCTGATATTTCTAGGGATCCAAGATGTCGACAAAATAGATGTAGGCTTCTGTTAATTTAATTTCTAAATTTTCCACGCTGCGCTTTTCATTAAAATCCTGATAGTTTTGTAAGTTAGGTTCCTCGGATATTCTGCACTCGTAAACCTACCATTTTCCTATATATTATATTTTTTTAATAATGAGTTTTTAGTTTTCAGTTCTTGACTACTTCCTCGGTATTTTTATAGGGGAAAACAAAGTATGTGGAATCTGGTTTATCATCCATATAATTACAGATGCTGAAGGTAAAAACTACTTAATTTAGAAATATACCAGACTATTTAATAGTATTCACGAGTGAGTGAATAACCATGTGAAAGACCTATTTAATTTTGGACGTAAGCAAATTAATGTAAACCACCCTCATCGAATTGCTGAAAATTCCATTTGTTCAACACCTATAGTGGAAATGTGGTTTGGGTATTGGTTGTGGCGACTCAAATGCCATTAGCTAATTTGTGGAACAACGAGCTGAAATTTGTCTTCATACTAATGAATAAATGTACAGTACCAAGAGCGCCGTTGCATGTATTAGGACAAAAAATTATGTAAATTACGTAATTTTACTACTTTAGAACAATGTGTAATTAGAGGGTAAAACTAAATATCAAATTATTTGTTTCATGGAGCTAGTACAAAAAAATGATCTCCATTCATTGGTATGAAAATTTGATTATGCAACCCCTTTCATTCCTTTTATGGAACGTTCTCTTTTTGTGTGCTAGAAACTTCCCCTATCAAGGGCAGAATCTGGCGTACTGTAGAGATTTTTTTTTTCTTATTTCACTTGAATCTGTGTTAAACTCTCTTACAATGATGCGTGTGTGTTGTGTGTGTTTGACAAATAAACCCCGACGAAGAAAGCTTATCGAACCGGTTTTGGTCATGGTTTAGTTTGGTTATTCACCCATGACACTTAGTTAATAGCTTGCTTCAATAAAGCTGCGTATATTTGTATTCACTCGTTGGTATTACTTACGATTATATAAAATGTAGAGCTCATGAATCGAAGATTTTGCGCGAGAAACAACTAATAGATTATATTGTTGGCTTTCTCTATCAATTCGTATATCATCTTAGTCCCTAAATCATTGAGTGAAGAGTTCTAGGATAGGATTGAAATAGCCTCTTACTCCATATTAGTGTGACCTTTTAGTAACAGTTTTAATGTAATCGTGGATTGGCAAGGAGTGAAATCGACCTGTGGGATTTAGGCTCATAACGTGAACTTGACATGGCGAGTTCTACTGGATGGGTAGCCATGTAACTACCTTTTTGATAAGCTTCTACTAATAAACGGAGCGATAGTCCTGGGGTCCACAGAACAGCAAAATGTCTTGAATATCTGAGATAAGGCTGTAATGGTTTAACTATGCCTCTCCGCTTGTCTTGAACCGGAAGGCAGTAATAGTTCTTGCTGAGCGTGAGTTATTGAAATTGTAAACTCTTTATGATGATTATCTCACTTCATTGCAACTCGGTATCGCTTCCACCAGCCCATTAAGTACCAAGTAAAGTAATGGAAATGAATTATAAGAATTATTTAATAGGAAAATACTGTACAAATAAGGATAACGTCTTAGAAATAGAAACAAAAGTTCAATTTTTCAAGTTGAATCTTAGCAAAGTCATATTACTGTATTAGCTTTCCACACAGTTGAGATTATTGAGAAGGCTTGCTGTCTGAGTTCACAGAGTTATAGGCTAATTCAACAGCTGCATTTTAAATGCTAAATAGAACTCCTTTGAATCCTTTTAATAATTCACCAAGTCCGATGTACACGTTCTAAAACATGTAATGAAACAAAAACCAAAAACTCAGTTTGGAAAAACTGAACTTAGCCACTGGTGTGCTGATTTGCATCATCGTGATTAATTTGACACTTACATCACTTTGAAAGCTGTACGATTTCAATGAAGCTTTGTATTTTATAATACAGGGATGTCATCGTACGCTCAGCTGTACATCTCGACAGTTTAAAGATTTTAGGACTAGGGAATGATAAAAATTCAATAACGATATAAGGCATTAACTTAATCTATACTGTCTGAGATAGGCAAAGTTGATGTTCAGTGTATTAAACTTTCTAGAGATGCTGCTGTAGGGATGTCGCACTTATGGCAACATGGAAAAAATAATTTCCATTTCTTAGTTGCTAAAGGCGACATTAATGAATACTCGTGGAGTGGTTACTATTATTTCAAAGTTATTTTAGATAATGATTTATTACAATGGAATCCATATCCTGGTATTGGATCAGGCTTTTCGAGAAAATGGATAAACTGCCTTCATTACAAATAGGTTTCCTAAGTTTAGTTATATTTAATGAATAATCCAAATGTATTAAAGTGTCACATTTGAAGCTATAAGTTACCGGACCGAAATCTGAAATTTTTGAACAGAACCATTCGACAAACTTTTGGTATATTGAGGGCGTCTCTGGAGTCACTTGAAAATGCTACTGTGCCGAAGGTGATCTGTTTTCTAAAGAGAGGCTGTCGTCGGTAGAAGACTTCGATCTTTCCGCACTTTTTCTGTCCGCCCTCAGATCTTAAAAACTACTGAGGCCAGAGGGTTGTAACTTGGTTTGTTGATCATCAACCCTCCAATCATCAAACATACCAAATTGCAGCCCTCTAGCCTCAGTAGTTTTTTTTTTTATTTTATTGAAGGTTAAAGCTAGCCATAATCGTGCGTCTGGGAACGATATAGGACAGGCCACCACTGGGCCGTGGTTAAAGTTTCATGGGCCGCGGCTCATACAGCATTATACCAAGACTAACGACAGATCTATTTTCGGTGGCCTTGATTATACGCTGTACAGAAAACTCGATTGTGCCGAAGAAACTTCGGCCCATTTTTTACTTGTTTATTCATCTGGAATGACTATATCTATTATTTGAGATAGAGTCTGAGGCATATACAACTCGCCTGTTCTTCTTATTGCACGCGTAATATGGTTAATGGAAAGTCAGTTCACAGATGCTCCTTCAGATGTGCTCTCTACTGCTTGAGTGATGATTTTTCCCGGCGTTTTCTCAAGTATTTATAGCTTTCTATTTAATTTTATTGGCTGGTTATATATCTTGATAATTAGTTTATTCCTGACATATATAAGTTTACATTTTTAAAGATTTTTAAAGTTTTTTTTTTTGTTTTTCGAGTTTGGTATTCATTCAAGTTTTCAGGAAATTTTCAGTGAATTTTTTTCGATTGTACAATGTGCATTTTTGCACAGCATAGATATGTGTATGTATATATATACATACATATATATACATGCATATACGTACATATATGTATCTATTTAGATATGGTATGCAGTTGTCCGGATACCGCCAGAAACCCTCATAATTAACTTTATGGCTTATGACCCCTAAGGGAGGCTTAATTTCAATGGTATCTCAGGCAACGGAAAGTCTAAAGAAGGTCTAAAGACGCTTTAGACCTTGGACAACGCTAAATTACCCTAGCGATTCCACAAAGAATGGCTGGTAAAAGACGCTAGGACTAAAGTAGCCACATTTGAAACATGTCATATGTTATTGGACTCCCAGTTGGCGAAGTTGAGAAACGGTAGACCTGGTCAGTTCCCTACTTGCGAGCTGTTAGCAAGAGCCCTGCAGGCACAAGGCCCGCTTCATTTAACATCACCAACACCGAAGGTCAGTAATACCAGGCGTGACCATCCTCAAAAAAGGATGGCCGCTTCATCCCAAAGACATTGCTCAAGAACTAGAAGGGCATCCCTCCTTTTAGATCCATCAACTGTAAAGCGAAAGTTCACATTACACACACACACACACATAAACATATTCATACAAAATAATGTATTCTGGGGTATACATATACGTAAGCACTTTCTTTTAAAAGCTATGCTTGCAAATAACAGTAAGAAGCCATACGATATCCTTTTGATGAATATTTAAGTGAGCAATGGATTTTTACACCACTATTTTGCCTTTTAAGGTCTTCTTGTTGGTCTTCTCATTTTACGATTGCAAAAAAAAAAAAAAAAAAAAAAACACACACACAACAAAGTAAATCGGCCATGCTGCGTCCTCCTATTCCCTCCGTTCGCATAACATATTATCCTACAAGATTATCCGTCACCTGCTTTCGTCATCACAATCAGTCTTTTTTATCAAGCATTTCTGGTTCCTTCGTTTATTCGTCTCCTATTGTTGATGGGATCCTTCCACGCTTCCATCTGGCTTCAAAGGTTCCAGAACGAATCGTTTTCTATGAAATCCCGTTTTTTATCATTTAGCCCAGTTCTTCGTCGCTGGAAAACATACGCTTTATCTAGTCGGTCGATTGTTGTCAATTGTTATCTATTCGTTTTTGCAGACACTAATTGCACGTGTTATCAAGGGCCATTATCGAGCCCAGGTCCGAATAAAGGGGAAATAAAGAAAACAGTAGGGCTAAACCAATACTCTTTCAAAGTCAACTTATTTCAGCGAAAGAATATCGGAAAAACCGTCGTCAAATAGCATGGCAGAATTTTATGCTGCCCAGTACAAATATCCAAGCCTGGGCCTAAGAATATGTATATATATATATATATATATATATATATATATATATATATATATATATATATATATATATATATAAAATAAGGGGTGAGAGTTTGTCACCATTGTGGAGGATGGACCTGCATCTTGATTATACACACACACACACACACACACACACACACACACACACACACACACACACACACATATATATATATATATATATATATATATATATATATATATATATATATATATATATATATATATATGCATGCTTCTTATTTTCAAGATACTGTCTCTCCTTGCACTCCATACCTCAGTTTCAATCTGGCTCATTGAGTATGCTGAATCAAAAGCTTGCGGTTTTAATCTCACACTGATCTTGGACTCCAGGTAGTGTCACACTAGCGCGACTCCGAGCAAAAATTTTGCTACAAGTAGCCAAATGATAACAAAATTACTAAGATGCTAAAAGATGCAAGAAAAATTGTGGTCACGACAATAACCCCCCTGCCACAAATCTGTCCTTGAAATCTTGAAGGATAAAAAATTTATACTATGTGTACTAAAAATGAATAAATGGGGCAACATAGTAAGCAGCTTATATATATATATATATATATATATATATATATATATATATATATATATATATATATATATATATATATATATATATATATATATATATATGTGTGTGTGTGTATAATTCTGAGAAAAGGAACCACATTATTCTGAAA
The DNA here is from genome assembly GCF_040412425.1 of Macrobrachium rosenbergii. Classification (NCBI taxonomy): domain Eukaryota; kingdom Metazoa; phylum Arthropoda; class Malacostraca; order Decapoda; family Palaemonidae; genus Macrobrachium; species Macrobrachium rosenbergii. The sequence continues at coordinate 71,160,453 of NC_089752.1, forward strand.
ACTTGAACCACAATATGATGAAACCAGAATACACTGAATTCTGAAAACAATAATTCACAATGTCCAAAACCAGCCCTGCTTTGTGAGGAAGGATGTCAGTGTTAGAAAAGCCTAAGTTGAAAGCAGCCAGTATAGTCCGGTCAATAGAGGGTCGAACCCGAAACTAATTACTATAAAGCTGGAATCAATTTTAAAGTGCTCTTTCATATGCACATATTTCCAGAAAAAAACCCCACCGGCCAACTCCTCGAGCGTTTTACAAAATTTGATCCTGAAGTTAACATCTTTAGACGTAAAAAGCTGCTCGAAATGCAAAGATTTTGATTGAATGGTAACTTCAGCATTGCTTATTTTTTAGACATAACTAAGATCATTTTCAATTAAAGGACTTTTTTAGACCAATAGATTAAAAATTCCACTAGATTTTGCAATTTATGAATCTATTTTTCTTGTAGGGGCCCAAAAAATATAATATATCACGTAAATATATATATTTTTTTAAAGGCTTAGTTGGTCCTTTTGCGTTATGTGATAGTATAGAGTTAATCTTATATTACCCCTATATAATGATATCTTATTGAAACTGCAAAGGCCTTGGGTAATCATATAGTAAACCAGGGAATGACAATGTCGAATTTTAAAATGTCTCTTAAGAGGACAGCAATTTCCATCTTGAAGCTTTTGGTGTTATTCAGCATATATATATATATATATATATATATATATATATATATATATATATATATATATATATATATATATATATATGTATGTATGTATGTATGTATATTTCCCAGAATTGCGAGATGGAGTTGTTTGCCTAAAATATGACTGACCAATATAAATTCAGTAAACCAACTTTTGTTTAGAGCATCATACAGATTTTTTTTTCGACATTTTCCATACAAATGTTACAGATACCTTTTTTTCCAGGTATGATGTCGTGCATAATTTGTAAGAAGTCATTTGTTCCTATTGTTCAAGTAAAAGAAAAAGGACTACTTAGTCTTACTGAATATAGCCAACAACAAGTTTGTTTGACTGGAAAATTAATTGTTTTTTATGTAATTCAACCTGCAAGATAGATAAAAAGAATCCATCGAGACGGGATTAGCATCTTGCTTCGACAATTCAACTTCGCGAGAAAATCTTGGAAGCTTGCAAATTTAGACTTGAAACTGATGAGCATGATGAATGGGCTTTAGAAGTGCAGGCCAGAGCACTTGATTGCATTGATTTTATTGCTGCAGAAGCTCGATATCATAATAATTGTAGGCTTCGATTTGAAACGATTCAAAATCTCTTACCTGATAAGCAAAAATGTTTAAGATGCCGGCGAAGTAATGAAGGAATGAAGAACAGTTTTAACAAAGCTTGTGAATGGTTAGAAGCTGAAACTTCCATCCACTCAATACGAGAGTTCAGAGAAAAGGTTATAGAATTTTCAGATAATGATGAAGCATATGATTCTAGGTATCTAAAAAAACTATTGAAAGACCATTATGGTGGCCACATATCCTTTTCTGAACAACCTGGAAGAGAAACACCAATACATTTCCTTGATATGGTCAGCTTCATTATAAATGAGAAATTCCGAGAGAGAAAAGATGACATACAAGAGGAAAGTAGAAGGATCATTGAAGCTGCTGCAAACTTAACCAGAGCAGAAATTCGGGAAAAACAGTATGACTCATCATCATATCCAACTACAGAAGAAATAACAAGTCCATGGATTCCTGATAGCCTTAGAAGTTTTATGGCTAGCTTTACCAAGTCCACACTTAAGCAAGAATGTATAGGACAATGTATTGTCAAGTTAGCTTCTCCTATGATAATACCACTTATCTTATTTGCCCTGGGTGTTGTGCTAGGTCACATTTATGGATCGAAGTGGCTCAATGATGAATTGTTCAAGTAAGGATTTTCTGTTTCCTATTGTGAAGTCACTCGTTTCAAGCAAGCTTCTCTTACCTCACAATCGTTGAATGATATCATCAAGCAAACATCAACAGAAAACAGCTTCACACAGTCATCGCAGACAACGTTGACCACAATATTGCTACTTTAGATGGCCGAGGAAGCTCTCATGGCATGGGCATCATTTCTTCAACAGTCGGGAGTAGTCAGAGTGTAACCAAGGAGATACGAATTAAAAGGCCTGCTAAGTTACTGAGGGTAAAGGAATTAATACTGAAGGCAACAGATGTCCATATTACTGCCTATGATTTCCCACAGAGCAGAAAATTTGACGGCATTTTGTTCAAACCTTCGATAGAACTTTTATACCCTTATGTTTTACCTGAAACACTGAATGCAGAAATTTTGTGGCATGCTGCAAGTTTAAATTCAGCAAAAGATAACCCTAGACCTAACTGGTCTGGTTATATGCAAAACCTGATTCAAGAAGGGAATCAAGAAAAGGCAACAATAACATTGCTGCCTATTATTAACTTGAATCCAACAAACTACACATGCATCTACTCTACTCTGCTTTTTGTGATTGATCGGTGTAAAACAATGTTACAACACCATCTATAACATTTGATCAGCCATTGTGGCTTAAGGCAACTGAAATTGCAATAAAGAAGTCCTTGAATATTGTGATACATTTAGGAGGTTTCCACACATTGATGTCTTTTGTTGGCAGCATTGGCTCCTTGATGGATAGCTCTAGCATTGAAACTGTGCTGCAAACAGTCTATGGGGAAAATACCATTAGACAAATTCCTCAAGGTTGAAAACATTTTTGACATTTAACAAATTCTTTTTTGTTTCATAACTGAAGACTTACAGAGTATTTTATTTTTTTATTTATCATGCATTCTTGTGTCTTTTGTGTGTGAGCTCAATAGGAAAATGCCTACTTCAGAACTAGCATAAGTGAAATCCATGTTTGATAAATTCTTAACAACAAAGTAAGTGTTCCAAAGTAATGAAGTACTAAAAGATATATCTCCCGTTTATTAACCCTGAGATGGAAAACTATTGACAATAATTTTATGCAATGCTTTTCCATAGTTTTGTTGGTGTAACAAAGGCATACCCACCTATTAATGAATTCCATTATCCTTTATAATTAGGATTTTAACAGGTTACATTCGCACTGTGCCTCATATGAATTCAGTTTAACGGGGGTGACTTTAGGAGCACATTGTGAAAAATGCTCAAGGACTTAGCTGGTGGGTTTGTTTTTCTGATAAAATATAATTATTAAAGAATACTTCAAAACTATTTCCAGCTTTATAGTATTTATTTTCGGGTTGGCCCCTTTTTAAGCCTGAATTGACCGGCCTAGTATACTGCAGCAGATGGATACAGCTTTGTGCCATAGAATAAGGCTATTCACCCGGTACAGTGAAAGGTGGATGGTTGTTGGGTGGTTGGGTGGGAGTGCTTGGGCTGGACCGGCCTATAATGAGGCTTAAGCCTCATGCGCTGAAGTGGCTTCAGAAACTGACTCACTGTTTTTGCTCTTAGGCCTCCTTGTGACCCACTACAGCTCAGCTCGGACTAGACACTTGAGATCTGCTACAAATTTCAGCAGGGGTTGCGCAAAATATGAATAATTCTAGAAAACCACCAACTGTCAGCAGGGAAGGCTGGACAAATGCCTCATCGCTAGGAATCGGAACCAACAGAGAGAGAGAGAGAGAGAGAGAGAGAGAGAGAGAGAGAGAGAGAGAGAGAGAGAGAGAGAGAGCATTTGAGCCGTACCGGATCATTAATATTCAAACATTGCTACCAGCGGCTTGAAAAATATTCTGTTGTCTTCCCTTTCATAACGACCCAATATGAACCATGTCGAAGATTACCCTTGCATGAAATAATATTGTCTATGATCTTATACTCTTGACTTTATTGGACTCTCTCTCTCTCTCTCTCTCTCTCTTGATAGACTAAAGGGGATCGTATCGTAGCCATACAAAGATTAACTCGGAAAAGCTGTTGTGTCTTCATCTGTCTGGTTATTCATTAATTGGTCTCATCAATAAATAATTTATCGCACCATCCATATAAAATAAAACAGTAAATTAATTTTCGCAAGCTTCTCATATTAGCTCGATAGGACGAAACGGAAGGCACTGTTGAATTTCCTCATTGATTTAATTCAGGTCTAATACAGTAAAAGGTTACTGAAGTTTAAGAAAAAATATCTCCAGGAATTAAGGCTGACTTATCCTTAATGAAAGGTCAAACAATTTCGAGCTAGGTTTAGCCGTTAACTTGTTTTATGACAGTTATTAGGGTTATGTTGGCTTACGATGATAAAAAAGGCAAGACGAAGTGTTACCAGACTGATGTTACCATATGTGTGATAGAAGTTGGTCCTGAGGTAAGTTGCAGCTGCAAATAACGTAGTTTTGGAAGTATTTGTCCGTCTACCTCATTGAGATTTAGAGGTATTTGGCTGCTCGGCCTCATTTGGCAACTTTCCCTTATACTGATATATCATAAATCCTTGACCTGATAATAGTGCCAAAGGTATTCGGAAAACCACCCACCACTTCACGCAGCAGCTCTGATCTATGAATCATTATGTGCGGTATTTATCAAGAACTCCTACGTACATCTCTCTTTAATGAAAACCGAACTGGCGCTGAATCTTATCCATTCCAGATGGGCAAAGTCACGCAATAACTCTTTTCAGGCTCTTTGAGAGGATTAGGAAATTCCGTCCATCTTCGGATTTTATATTAGACAGCAGTTCACCTTCGACTATTATCCCGTCCTCTGTTGTATATGGTGATGTTGTTGATCTGTTGTAACTATTACCTCCTGGTTTGTCGGCTTACAAGAGATCTCATAAAGTTCACGGCGCATACTCGTATGTTGAAGGGTGGACAAATGACAAAGGAAGATTTAGTTAGACTTTGAGATAGAGGCGGATGTGGGCCCAGGGTTTTATTCTAAGTTGCCGGGAGTACATGCTCTCTTAGTACTTCCTTGTATATCTAAGGGAGGTGAGATATCTATGAATAAAGTAGGACATTGGGTATGATTTCAATTTTAGGGAGTAAGGAAAGAGAGCATTCCGTTGTCATGGGGACTGAAATCGTAATAACAAAATCATAATTAAGAGCAATACATGTCTGCTGTTTAACAAGGTAAAGATCGAAGGTGAATTTGGTTGAGAGAATGTAGCTTGTTTCTGAATGATGAAATAACCCAGCTCCTGAGAGAGAGAGAGAGAGAGAGAGAGAGAGAGAGAGAGAGAGAGAGAGAGAGAGAGAGAGAGAGAGAGAATACTCTACGAAACTGGGAAAATAGGAAGGGAGGATTCCTTAGGAAATAGGTCTTAAAAGCCGGTCAGAGGTTTGCGTGCCTCTACACAGCAAATGCAAAAGCAGGCTACCGTGTGGGTGTCGCAGCCAGCTAGAGTGCATGTGTACGCAGTCTCATAGCTCATAAGAAAAATGACCAAAGCAGTTCCCGTTGAAAAGAGAGAGTTGAACTATCTTATCACAGGAGGCAATGGACTGGAGTCAAATATGAATTTCCAGATGAATAAATCTCTAGTCTGAGTGATATCAACATGACTTATTCTCCGAGTGACCAGTATCTTAAAGTAATCTTTAACTTATCTGTAAATGCCCTGAATATAGCGCCAAAAATACTGCATCATTAGATTCATCATTCTCCTATCATTTTAACAAAGTCCTTGTTAATCCACTGTTCTTTGTTTTTAGCCAAGGTACGACAAAGCCATGAAGTAATATTTTAAAAATGAGGTAGGACGACTTAATCTCGAGGGGAACTCATACTAAGAGACCATGTACAGCCAATTTTGTTCACTGTTTCTCTAAGCGGTCATATACGAGTAACAAACACACACACACACACATATATATATATATATATATATATATATATATATATTATATACAATCACATATATACAGTATATATTATATATATGTATATATATATATATTTATATATATATATATATATATATATATATATATATATATATATATATATATATATATATATATACATACAGTATATATATATATATATATATATATATATATATATATATATATATATACATATATATATATATATATATATATATATATATATATATACATACAGTATATATATATACATATATATATACATATATATATATATATATATATATATATATATATATATATATACACACACACACACACACAAACACACATACATGTATATATGCATAGATATAAATTCATATATTTATATATACATATATAAATATATATTTATTCACACAAATATACAGTATATATATATATATATATATATATATATATATATATATACATATACATATATACATACATACACACAAATACATATACAGAAATATATGCGTGCTGGCATTCTCCTCGTGCGTTCAAGCAACGGCCATAAAAAGTGTGTAGTGAGTGCATATGGAACAGAGCCTTCACACACAGCACATCGTGGAGAGACGCACACAACGAACTTGACAGAATTCGCCAATTGTTGACAAACAACGGCTATACTGATCAAATAATTGAAACTATAATAAAAAAAGAAAATGGATGAATTTTACCAACCCAACAAACCGACGAAAAAGAAATCTAATTATATACCATAGTCTACATTATGGGCCTGCATACAAGGAGGACCGCCGCACACCGAGGGGGAAAGTAAACAGAGGCGTAACCCCAAAAGCCCCTCACCACAAAATAAGCCTCAGAATTTATAGTAAGCCTAACCTTGTAGCAACCCTAATAACGAAGAACAACACCGCTCCGGGGGGACCGAAGGATATGTGCACGAACGTAGTTTACAAATTCATTTGTCCAGAGAGATGTGTAAATCTCACAGCCAAAACTACGTAGGGCACACTATAATGTCCCTTCGGAGACGTATGCTGGCTCATAGAAATCAACGGGCCATTCATCAACATTATATACAGTAGATGTTCACGACAGGAAGCCATCTCTTCAAGAGCTGATAGACGGCACCCAGGTCGTGCACAGAGAGGATAACTGTGGTCGCCTCTTAATAGCTGAAGTCGTAAGCATCGCTATCCAGAAACAGACCATGAATATTTAACAAGATTTGGATCATATACTCTACTTCAGCAGGGGAAGGAATGCACTAGCCAAAAGGGACCAGACAGAACGCCCCCAGCCACCAGGCACATCGTGCCCCTTAGGACACGAGAGCGCCCAGAGAAGGCCAAGTAACATGCTTGCTCAAGTCGCTGAGGCCTCACCCAACACGAACCTCCAGCCGTTAATCAACGCAGAACCTTTGGACGCACACATACACTCAAATTTAATATTTTTCACATTTTTGTATAAACAGACATTTGTATAATTGTGCCGTTTACTTATGTTATAAAATTTTATTTACTTTTGTACCTTATTTCCTGTATTTGCAAACTACCATTTAAGATTTTACTCAATTTTAAACAAAAATTTAAGGAAACACTAGCGCATGGTATTATATTTTGAATATTTATTTAGCCACACGTTTAAACTTTTACTTTTGTTGTCATACATGTTCTTTGTACCCGAAACAACGCCCTGTGAAATGGATAAGCTTTTAATCCCTTGACCAACCAGTACCCAGATCTCAAGGTCATTCTCACCACACGATGATATAAATAGGTCGAAAGACCTGACTGTATGTCAGTAGTCGCTTGATAATGCCATAAAGGCGAAACAGCTGTCGCGACAAAAATCAGTAAATGGAAGAATAATGTCTGCGTATTTTTTACCAGAAATTGACGAAAGAGAATCGGAAAAAACTCCGACGGTATGAAGATACCTGCAAGATACTTCTTGATGCCACTAAGGCAATTGCTTTTAACGAATATATATATATATATATATATATATATATATATATATATATATATATATATATATATTTGTATGTATGTGTGTGTGTGTGTTTACATGTAATCAGACCTCGGTTAGCAGACCAGTCCATTCCACAGAAGGCTGTACTTTGACTGCGTTGTCCTTAAACATCAAGTTTTTCCCATAAAAAATAGTGGGAATAGGACTAATCTGCTCCAGACCGCCAAAACTACAATAAATAAAATGCTTTTAACTCGACTTTAACAAGCCTAGCATGCAGGTATTATGAAAAAAACAAAAAATTTAAAGTAAATATTTGAAATACGCAAAATTTTTCCTCGCTTGTAACCGGGAGACTTACGGCATATGAGGTAGGTGGTGAGAAAGGTGAAGAGGATGAAGATGTTTTTGTTGGGAATGTGTTGTGTCAGTTGTTTGCTTGTTGTTTAGTGTTAATGGGATCTCTTCTTTCCGTATTTCCCTTTGCTTCCTCTTACTTTTTCCTGATGTACACCATATTTGGAAGCTTGAATTTCAAGTCAGTGGCCTCTGTGAGCTTGTTCCATATGACTGGGTTTCGTCTGCGGAATATCAATAACAATCAGGTAAATACTGTGTGTGTACCTCCTTTTTATTGCATATCAAAAACACCATTTAGTAGGTCATTTTTCTTCTCCTGGACTTATCACTGTCGACGAGGACGGCGACTACCACATTGGCTACATTGAACCCTTTGAAGAGGGAGAAGACTTACATGCATGGGATGAGCGTTTTGACTGTTCCCTGCGTGTAAACAAGATTACAGCGGAGAGTGAGTGTCGAGCTGCGCGTTTTTGACTTTAGTTGGGAAATCGTCTTATAACTTCATCCATGGCTTGGTTTCGCCAGAGGTGCCTACTGCAAAGAGTTATCATCAGTTGAAAGAAATTTTGACTAACCATTCTGAGCCGAAGAAAAACAGGTCTGCTGAAAGGTTCAGATTTCATCGGTGCTATCAGGCGGAGAGAGAAAATATACCTGCTCATGCTGCTGAACGGAAGAGAGAAGCCAAGAATTGCGAATTTAGTAGTTACTTGGAAGAAGCATATTGTAACCAGTTCGTTGCTGGGATGTCTTCAGAGAAAATTAAAGTTAAAATTATTTGAATTTTAAGAGAGCAGTTAGTATTGCATGCAGTATGGAGATGGCTGGACTCCACTCGAGGAATATGCAGCAGGGAATTGCCTAATGACTGTAAGTTTAGACATTTGGAAAGCTTTCTATGTGGTCGCATAGGACACACAAGATCAGCCTGTCACAGTTCTTCGGATGGAAATAGGTACAAAGATGGGAAGGTAAATGTTGTTGCAGATAAGTGTATCGAGGATATTGTTCAAGAGACATGTCACTCAAGTAGTGGAGCAGCTTTAGGGGTGCAGTTGATTTGGATGCGGGGTCCTGCACATTGCTAGTATACATAGTGTCTCCACCGCCCATTAGATTGTACCGTGTTGTTATCGATGTCAAGATCTGTATGGAGTTGGACACACTAGAAGCAGTTGCCATTCTCTACAAATCAACTAGAAGACTTCCAGGTATCAAGATTCGGCCATGTGAGACCACTTTTACTACCTACACCGGCGGCAGTTATTGGAGAAGCTGAAGTTCAAGTTTAGTATGGCAGCTATTGTGGTACTTTGCCAGTCATTGTTACTAATTCTAATAATGTATGTATTTGGTCGGGACCACTTAACCGTAATTCAATTGGACTGGGTAAATATTTCTAAGTCAGTTATACATGTTTCAAGTTCTTGTAATTTACAATTAGATCATATTCTAGGTAAAAATGAAGAGGTTTTTAGGGATGAACTAGGAAGTTACTGAGACGGGAAAGTGAAAATTAAGTTGAAGGAAAATACAAATGCAAAATATTTTAAACCCAGCGCTGTTCCTTATCCCTTGATGGAAAAGTTACTCAGAAACTAAATAGTATAGTAGAAAACGCTGTATTGGAACCAGTTAACTGCAGTGAGTGGGGCTTGCCTCTTGATATTGTACAATACCAAAGCCAGATAATGATATAAGGTTTTGTGCTGATTTCATAGTTGTTATTAATAGATATATAGAGGTTGACTCTTATCCAATACCAAAACCATGTGATATTTTTGCCAGTCTGAATGGAGGGACTATGTTTTTTAAAATTAGATCTTTCAAGAGCAATTGACAGTAGATGAAAGTAGCAGATTTGTATTAACAGTGAATACACATTTCGGATTATTCCCTTTTAAACGTCTGCCACAGCGAGTGGCATCAGCTATTGCTATTTTTCAGATGGAACGGACAAATTAATGAGTAGCATTCCAAGTGTAGTAGTCTGTTTGAATGATATTTAGATTTGTGGCCGTACTTATGCTGAGCATTTTGAAAGACACGAAATGGTATATGTACTATAGAGAGTGAAGGGAAGGGGCTCAAGACTGGAAAAAGATAAGTGTTCCTTTTTGAAGGAGAAACTAAGTTATTTAGGATATGTTGTAAGCAAGGATGGATTGAAAACTTGTCCTGATAAGGTTCTAAAATTTTAAATCTATAAAACCTAAAATTGTAGTGGAACTCGAGTCCTTTTTAGGATTAATAAATTGTTATGGGCGGTTTATGAAAAACCTTTCGACTACAGTAATTCCCTTAAATGAGCTTCTTTGAGCTAAAGGGACGTGGTTGTGCAGAGTAGTGTGTGAATGTTCTTTTTAAAATATTAAGGCACTTTTGGCTAATGCCCCCGTGTACATACCCTTGTAAAGTTAGAATGTGATGCGTCATTCGTTGGCATAGGGGCCGTGTTATCTCACATCCAAATGGGGAGGAGCCTCCCAGAGCTTAAACAGCAAGTTCTCTCAGTGCTTTACACAGGAGGAGGCCATTTCTCTTGCTTATGGTGTCAAATATTTTCATTAGTATTTGTGTGATGGGAAAGTTACCTTGGTTACTGACCATAGGCCTTTGTTGACGATACTGAGTTCAAAGGTTGGGCTCCCAACTCTAGCAGCTGCAAGATTGCAAATTTTGCCATTATTTTATCAGCATACACTTATGAACTAGTTCCGTGCATCACAAAAGCATGGAAATGCGAAAGCTTTGTCTAGACTCGGCAAAAACTCAGAGAGGTTGGATGTCAAGGATGAGTCTTCAATACTCAATGTTGTGCAAATAACTAAAACACCTCTCAACTCTCGAGACATACGCTCTGCAACGAGAACTGACCCTCTTTTATATAAGTTCTATAAATATGTTATGTCTGATTAACCTCACTTCGTGGAGGAAGAGTTAAAGCTGTTCAAGTGTATAGAACATGAAGAAGATGGTTGTGTACTGTGGGGTCGAAGAGTAGTGGTGTCCTTGCCACGTCGTAAGTCAGTTTAAAGACTTAAACTCTGAACACCAAGGTATTATTAAAACAAAATCCTTGGCTTGATTGCATGTATAGTGGCCATGAATAGACAAAGACTTTGAGAGCTTGGTGCTGGGTTGCACAGCTTGTCAAAATGGTAGAAATAAACTTAGTCGCTGTCATCTTCATCCATGGAAGTGGCGTAGTGGTCGCTGGCAAAGAGTTCACTTGGATTTTGCAGGTCTATTTTTGAGTAATTTTCGTCTTGTTATCGTTGATGCTTATTCAAAGTGGATGGAGGTAGAGGTCGTTAGTTCTATGAATAGTTTAAACACAATTAGTATTTTAAGAGAAAAGTTTGCTTCCTATAGCAATCCTGATATAATAGTTTCGGATAACAGAGCTGCCTTTACTTCATCAGAATTTTCCATTTTTACCAAAGCTAATGGGATATGATATATTTTTTCTGTGCCATGTAAACCATCAACTAATGGAAAAGCCGAGAGGGCAGTGCAGACTTTTAAACAAAATCTGCAAAAGCTAAAAGGGAAGAATTTAAAATTAAAGCTTTGTCAGTTTTTAATCCAATATTGCATTACACCATAGGAAAAAATTGGTCTTAGTCCATGCAAGCTTTTTTAAAACATCATATCAAAACGAGAGTAAACCTGTTAAGAAGCTGTAATGAAAGGGAAACATCACACGCTGATTTCGGATACCGGCCGTAAATTGAGCATTCTGAAATGTGGTTAGCAAGTTTAGGGATCACCTAAGTGGGAAAATGGTGTTGTTGTCGGACAGACCAGTCCATTTTCATACACAGTTAGGGTTGTGGTAAAGGTATGGCGTCGACACATTGACCAGCTTGTTACTGTTCCTGAATTTCATAGTTCTGACAGTTCCATAACAAATGGCACTTGCTGAAACTCAGAGGAAACACGTGAAAACAAATTTTCTGAAGATTGTTATTTAGGTAAACATTTACGACTGGAAAAACCTGTAACTAAAGAGTTAAGTAGATCGAGTTCTGATAATATATCTGAGGGAGAAAGTGAGCCATTGTCTTTGACTTCGAATGACCATGTAACCTGAATAACTCCTAATGCCACTGGTGAAAGATGTTACCCTGTAAAAGAACGTCGTCCGAATAACAGATTTACTCATTCATGATGCTGCTCATTTTATGTTAGGCTATATTGTAAAAAAATATTTTCGTATTTACAAAGTAAAGTTCCTAGCCCTAAATTGAGATTTTTATTGAATGAAAGATATATTTTATATATTATAATCTGTATGTTTGATTTTAAATCACAAAAAGTGTAAAAATGTGATGATTATATGAACATTACAACCACGAAGGAAAACTGAAACAATTGAGAGCTGTGTACTTTCGTTTCATTACAAAGACGTGGTCACAGCAACTAAAGATGTACAGAGACAAGGGCATATATATATGGTGGGTATAAGTCCTAAGGGAATACAAAAAGGTTGGGAGGTAACAGAACGGTCAGCAGATTAACATCGAAATCTACCTATTGGTAATCCTCTTTATTCTGTCTTTCAAATCCTTCTGGAGCATATGTTTTATTACAGGGTCAAAAGAAAATAATCCTTGGCTTATATTTAGGGTCTTCTCCCAGGTCAACTGAATCATAACGGATTCCAACAAGTTCCTAGAAATAGTTTCATTGCTTCTTAATATTTCAGTGCTTTGCATCCAATTTATTCTGTGGGACTTTTCACTTAGATGCAAAAATAGAGCATTATTAGTTGTACCTGTCCTTGCTGAATATTTGTGTTGTTTTAATATGGTATTTAATTCTTTACTGGTCTGACTTTGTAGCGAAGGCGTGAGTAAGAGGCAGAGTCTACAGACTTACTGATTTATTCAAAACAACAGAAAAGTTAAGGGCTCTTGCGAGCGGAAATGCAGTGCCTGACATGAGGCGAACAAAATAGAGATTAGTACATAGTCAACTGTGTTTGATTGAGAATGGAGAATGGTACATAATTCTATATGCAAGTTGCAAACAGAGTTCTGGAAAGCTGACATTGTATTGCCTCTATTAGGAATGATACATTTGACATGACATATTATGAACGACAGTATACAGAAAAAGGAAGTATGGTGCCGGCTGTTTCTTATATGCGTGTGCTTGGCACATATGTCAGGAGATGCTTGTTGTGAGGGATGGATGCCCATAGGGTACGAGTTCGGACGGCCAGGTATGATAGACGATTGTGTAGGTCCGTGTGGGCCCCTACAACCTGAGTAAAATAAATCACAATCCATACAAGGAACTTTGTACACAATGTTGCTACCTTTTCGGGGGCTATTTTTTATAAGCATGTTTTTGATAATATTATATGTGAAGGACACATTTGTATTAAATAATTTTAAAAAAGGTTTTACCTCTTCAAATCCAATAATGTGTGGGAAACAGCGGGTGCTTGAGGACACTTCTTTTTTTCTTCTTCGATTTTTTATAGAAGGTCTTTATAGCTTTATTGTCACAAATATCCATAATATGGGTTGGATAGCATAGATCTCTTCCTATTTTTCTGATGTTTTTGAATTCTTGAGCGAAAAACTCAGGACTGACAATTCACATGGCTCGATGAAACATTGATGAAAAAACAGAAATTTTGATAATAATATGATTGCCTGAATAGTAGTGTACATGTCAAATTATTTTTTTCCTATAGATACTAAATTTACAATTAAAAAGTTCCCTTTTAATATAAATGTCCAAAAAAGGTAAACATTCATCTTTCTCTAAGTCGAGTGTAAATTTGATAGAAGTCCCTTCTATTGAATTTACACTATAATTTCCCATTGGTGTAAGTTACTCCAAAGGTATATAATTGGGTATTAAACATTTGTGGCATTATATATACACAGATATACACACACATATGTACATTTACACACACACACACGATGTATATATATATATATATATATATATATATATATATATATATATATATATATAGAGAGAGAGAGAGAGAGAGAGAGAGAGAGAGAGAGAGAGAGAGAGAGATTTATATTTTTATGTATTTCCCTGGGTTTCTAGATTTGTAGAATACTTTTACAGGCTGGCAACGAAACTTTATCTATTTGGCCTTAGAATTCTGACTATACATTAAGGGAAATCATAAAAAGAAAAGAAAAAGGGGATGATTTACACGAGCTTAGGGCTCTCATGAGGGAATGTTACGTAAACACTTAGGTTAAATTAAGTAATTATATTTACAAGAAAAGAATCAAAAGAAAATGGTTAAATGAATTATTTGGAGGCTTGCAAAGCCTGAAGATCTTCCTGCTGGTGTCTTGAATGGTGGCAAGGCACAGTCCAAGATGAGTCCACAGCAAATTGGTCCCTCTGCAAGAGAGAGAGTTAAACATTACACGCCAGTAAAGGAAAATTTAACACATACAATGACTAGAGGCTGCACTGGCGGTGCCAAGGACTCGAGGAATGAATGAACACTCTACACTGGAGCACAAAACACTGGAAATGGCACTGGATAAAATGGCACAAAGGATAAAGAGTAATACTGGCACTCAATAAACACTTCTAATGGCAAACTGTCGTGACTGAAAGGTCTTTACTCATACTTTACCTTAGGGAAAGCAGGTCTCTGGCGAAGAATGACGAGGGGCAATCACACATGGTGGCACTATACACTAATCACATGGATGGTCCCTTCGAGGATGACTGTAGAACTGGATTCAAGTCTGGAGTCTGGTGTGGACAGGGGGGTACTGGGGGAGGGGGGGCCTCTCAGCAACTCATAGCATCCTCCCGCGCATGTACGGCTAACTGCCAAGATCCTTTTAAGGCAACCACCAAGGGTAGGGGCCCCAATGTCAGGCCTATGTGGTGACTGGGCTGAAGATGTGTCATTTTCCAGGTGTTCCAACCATCTGTTTGCATCTCCCCAGGTATTCTGCGGAAAGGCAATTCAGCCAGCTCAATCTGCCTTTAGAATAGTTGTTTGAAGCAGCTTAGTTGGGCTAAGCTGCTTAAGGGAGTGACACTCAGCCTCCTATCCTTGCCCCTTTCGACTATGCCATCTAAATGTCTGTCCCAGGTAAAGGAAGGGGACAGATCAGAATGTTGATAATTTTTATGTGTTGGTATCTAGGTCAACTGGGGTCGGCTACGCAGTGACAATTCTACTCTCGATAAACTAAGGGCAAACTAAGGGTCGGCTACGTGGCGACTTCTTGTTAGTTATAATAATATAGATACATGTATTGACTTTATCCCTTACACAATTGTTCTGTGCATTAATGCAATTACTAACAGGACTTATTAGTAATATATATATATATATATATATATATATATATATATATATATATATATATATATATATATAATGTATAGTATATATATATTATAAATATTCTGCTGTTCGACCTCTCTCCAGTATTTTAGTAGAAATATAATCAAAACCAAATGAAAGACAAAGCCAGGGAAGAGCTCTCTCGGTGAAAAACAGGGAGAGAAGCGGGCAGGATGTTGTGTTCAAAAATCAACCGTTCCCAGCAGCTTATTATAGGTTTAGTTTAAGGACCTATCCAACAGGTAGGGTTGCCAGGACCACCTTTAGGTAGGGTACACTTTAACTTTTTCCTGTGAACTGTGTATCGGTGAGTTTTTGTCATTTTTTCAGGCTGCCCGCAGGCTACGAACGAATGGCCATTTACAACAACAAAACCAGGACCCGTGCCCTCAACCCGAGGTCAGAGACAGAGAGAAACAAGCAGTCCTACAGGCACATCAGCATTATTGCTCTTGCTTTCTCCGACTTTCATCTTTTTAATACTTAGTGGAACGATGTTACGCGTTTTTCACAGACCCCCGGCATCAGTTGCAAGTACCCACAAGCAACCTACGTGAAAGGTAAATCTGGAAATGACAGGTATTCGCCAACCTGCTGGTATTTCTCCCACTGTACTTCCATTTTCATTTTCCCCTTCCTTAGCCACTGACTAAAGATCCTGGTGGAACCATATTCCTGTATGAAGTTGAGTATATGAATTATAATTAGTATTGCCTAGTGAGATTGCATAAGGTATCTCCCTTGCAGTAATTAAGGATTAGGGAGACGACATTTATAAGTAAAATAATACTCAGGCAAGCCTTGGAACCTGATCATACCACTGTTTGGAAGAGGAATAGCCTTTAATAATCTAGGAAACTGTGTATGAGCTTGATGCTAGGTCTATTATAGCAGATTCACTTAAGGTAGATTCTTGGGCCCACGAGACGTTTGTTTGGCGGCCTGTGATTGGCTGGTACCTGGAGGTAGGCGACTCGCTCACTGTCTCATTTTTATGTATGTAGCTTAGAAAACTAGCAAGATGTTTATTTATTTCTTCATTTATCTCACGTTTTGCACAAGATAGGAAAGTTTTGGTCATACCATAGGATTCGGTATTAATTGTACAACTAAATATGATTTCCTGAAATCAATAAGATAAAACACATAGGAATTACAACGAGTAAAAGTCAAGAGAGAAGCATTTAATTCTTTATACTTGTTTTTACTTATCTTCACATTTTGCATTATTCATGCCATCAAGATAAAATAAAACATGTGTTTTCATACAATAAATTCACCCTGAATACGCTGGTCCTTTCAAATTTTAGATGCGTGTGATATGTGAAGAGAAAATGAAGAATATGTCTTATTATGTTGCATCCGATCTTGACTCAGTTTGCCAAGAGACAGTGATGATAATCTGCAAGACACCGCGTTGACAGTTGCCAATTAGTGATATGAGAAGTTTGCAGTTTCGGCAGTATTTGCTGTATTATTATGTCATTACATTTTCTGTAAATAAGTGCATAGAATTCCCATTATGACTGTCGAACATTTTCACTCCAATATCATATATGCACGTATGTCTGGACATATCTGATAAGAAAAAAAAATAATCAGATGGATGCATCTAGATGTGCTGCATCCGATTATTTTTTTTTCGTATCAGATATGTCCAGACATACGGACATATATAATACTGGAGTGAAAATGTTCGAGTCATAATGAGAATTGTATGCATTTATTTACAGAAAATGTAATGACATAGTAATACAGCAAATATTGGCGAAACTGCTTCTCAAATCACTAATTGGCAACTGTCAACGGCTGAGAGGACCAACGCGGTGTCTTGCAGCTCATCATCACCGTCTCTTGGCAAACTGAGTCAAGATCGGATACAACATAATAAGACATATTCTTCATTTTCTCTTCACATATCACACGCATCTAAAATCTGAAAGGATCAGCGTATTCAGGGTGAATTTATTGTATGAAAACACAAGTTTTATTTTATCTTGATGGCATGAATGATGCAAAATATGATGATAAGTAAAAACAGGTATAAAGAATTAAATGCTTCTCTCTTGACTTTTACTCGTTGTAATTCCTTTGTGTTTTATATTACTGATTTCAGGAAATCATATTTAGTTGTACAATTAATACCGAATCCTATAGTATGACCAAAACTTTCCTATCTTGTGCAAAACGTGAGATAAATGAAGAAATATATAAACATTGCTAGTTTTCTGAGCTACATATGTAAAAATAAGACAGTGAGCGAGTCACCTACCCCCTGTACCAGCCAATCAAAGGCCGCCAAACAAACGTCTCGTGGGCCCAAGAATCTACCTTAAGTGAATCGGCTATAGCTGTTGCGTCATAGAAGTTAACGTGTGGGAGATTTTACTGTGTCCAAAGGGGACTAACTGGCGCTTGTAGATTCCCTCACTGTAACAATTCATTTTCCTTTGTTGGACTAGGTGGGTAATCAATGGGTTTTATTTAATTTATTTTGTCACAGAATAAATCAAATATTCAGTACCCTAGTTCCAACTGGTGACCAAATCTAATTAAGTTAATTGTCTGTCTTTTGGGGTAACTTCCAGCCTTAATTGATAGGATTACGTGGGTCTTAGGTAAAGCAAGGCTGCATAAATTACAGTAATAATTACACTCATCCACCGACTGACCATCGTCATATATATATATATATATATATATATATATATATATATATATATATATATATATATATATATATATATATGGTATAGAGAGAGAGAGAGAGAGAGAGAGAGAGAGAGAGAGATTTAAACATATATATATGTCAGGAATTTCCTCGACAGACGTCACTGATTTTTGTTGTGCTGATAGACTGCATGATCAACCCACGATCTACGATAGTGACTTAGCCCCCATGCAAGGACAAACGAGACACGTACTAGGGTTTTACAATTTACTTAAAAAAATAAAACCATCTCAATCACCACCCTCACATAACAAACACACAAAACCCCCTCAAAAAAACACACTAACGAACCTACAATCCATGTACCCTCAACACAAAACACGTGGGCCGCACGACTGCCTTCAACTTCAAAGAAATCACTGGAATTTAATTACAATTAACACAACGCTACCGCAGCACACAACTCCCAAACAGTTATTCTCACCCAATCATTCTCATTACAAGCCCGCCATCCTGTGAGACCCCATAGAATCGGCGGGAATTTGAAGCGAAAAAGTCCCGTGCACTGAACTTTTTTGAGACATTCTCCACCCCCGCAAAAAAGGTAGGAAGATTCAGGTGGAACGTACTAGTCAAGCAAACTATAAGCGGACCATCCGCCAGAATTAGTCGTGGCCCGGACTCGTCCACAGCTCTATGAGACGAGATCGGCTCTTGCCTACATTACAATGACATGCAGAGTGATCGCTCAAAGAAAAATTCAACAGTAAACACGTGCTTTACAATACAATGTGCATAGCAATACCAATTATGGACACAATGGGTGTCACTAGCAATGTAAATTAATGGAGCATAGAAATCAATTCACTCAGCTAAGCAAGCAATCCAAGTAGCAGTCAATAGAACACGTAATTTTGCTAAAAACCGACTAATTAAAGTAAGAATTGCAACAATAAGGAATTAGTCCCAAGTCAACCAATGAAGGTAAACTTGGCAATAAGGAGATTACATAAATGGAAATGATTCAGTGCAATTGACATAAGACAATTCTCTCATCAAGGCATTGTCGACATCAATACATAAGCATGAGATATCAAAAAACATCAATAATAAGCATAAGACATATCAAAAGCATCAATAATAAGCATGAGACATATCAAAAGCATCAGTAACAAGCATAAGACATATAAAAAACGCCAGTAATAAGCATGAGACATCAAAAAGCAT
Organism: Macrobrachium rosenbergii; assembly: GCF_040412425.1. Lineage (NCBI taxonomy): Eukaryota > Metazoa > Arthropoda > Malacostraca > Decapoda > Palaemonidae > Macrobrachium > Macrobrachium rosenbergii. The sequence goes on from NC_089752.1 coordinate 71,179,906, forward strand.
CAATAATCAGCATGAGACATTGAAAAGCATCAATAATAATCATGAGACATCAAAAACATCAATAATAAGCATGAGACATCAAAAGGCATCAATAATAAGCATGAGACATCAAAAGGCATCAACAATAGATGTCTACGTCAGTAATAATCATTGATATAATACATGCAAGTTCAAATGAGTATACCAACTCAATGGCCTAATGCACCTCATGCAATGGCAAGATTCACAGCTATCAAATGCAATACATTAATTTTTTATCACTCGACGTTTGTATTCTGTCGTCTGTTGTACAATTAAGAGATTTACTGCTCTGACTAGCAGCATACAGGTCGTGGTTTGTGCAACTTCGCACACTTCATTCTGGTTCTTACGAACTCACAATTGCTCCAGCGGAGTCTTGAGAGGAATCGTTTCTTGTTCCTCTGGGTGATGTTGAGGTACAATCAAATAATCACACTTCCTTCACTGCTGTGGATGCCCATAGTAACCTCTCCTGTCGCATACTGAGGCACACCCACCTACGACCCTATGCCTTCAAGTCCCTTCCCGACTTCCACACTTTACAGTTCGCCTCTAGCTACAATACCAACTCGAATCCACTCTGCCATTCTCCGTCTCTGGCCAGTAGCAGCTCTTCATCTCGGTCTCGATGCAGTCTGTTCCAACACTTCATTCTGATCCTGCCTATCATCACCTTCATCCCTATCACTAGCTACCTCTCGATCATCGATCTCAAGTCTGTCAGTCTGGTGCGTGATATTACCTATCTCACTGCATATTATCACTATCATCACTCTGCTCTCTTACCTGCATTTCTTCTTCGTCGGCCTTGTGCTCACTCAGCTTGAGAGGCACGAGGTGTTCAACGGATATCAAGTGCTCTTCTCCTTCAAATAGAACTTTCACAGAATGTATCACCTCTTTTTCGTCAGGATAAATCTCCACTATTCATCCCAGGGGCCACTGACTTCTCTTGCCGTTGTCAGCCTTTATGAGCACAATGTCTCCGATGTGCAGTGGAGTTGGCGTTCCTTCTTTGCAATCATGTCTCTCTTGAAGAGACTTCAAATACCTGTCCCTCCAGAGGGTCTTGAACCTCTCCAGAGTCTCTGTTAGACGGAAGTATTTGTGATGAAGCTGTCGGGTGGTTAACACGGCATACATTTCTTCGTGAGGCACTACGGGAGGCAACAGGCGAATCACATCGCCCCGGATGAGATGGGAAGGTGTCAGGACTTCGTTTTCCCTGGTGTCGCCGGCATACATCAGCGGTCTTTGTTAATCACCGCCTCAGCTCCCTTGGTGAGGGTCCTCATCAGCTGTTCCTCCGAGAAGATGGCATGTCGTAACATCGTGGCAAGGGCCCTCTTGACTACTCTCACCATCCTCTCAAAGAAACCCCCCTTCCAGGGAGATCGTGGGGTCTGAAATGTCCATCGAATCCCACGCTCACACAGGAATTGCTGAGTGACGTCCTCCTTATATACCTCATGCAGGAACGTGCTGGCTGCTCTGAACACCATGGCGTTGTCGCTGTATATCCTCGATGGAGCGCCATGGGTTGCAGCGAATCTTCGAAGTAAAAGTATAAAGGTGTCTGCGTCCAGCCCGCTGCAGTAGCCAATGTATACTGTATGGCTGGTCAGACAGGTGATGATGAGGAGGTGTCCTACCCACCCTTTTACCTTCAAAGGGCCCATGTGGTCTATTCCCACCTTCTCAAATGGACAAAGTAGTCGAACTTGGTTGGCTGGGAGTGGAGGAGGCGGCGGTCATCGTAGAAGAGGCTTGAAGGCGATACTGCAAGCTCTGCACCTTCAAACTATGCCCTTGGCCAATGATTTCAAACTTGGCATCCAACATTCCTGTTGGTAAAGGGTCATTAGTATATTTACACCACAGTGCATGTGTGTTACATGAAGGTGCTCTAGATAAAGCACAGCTAGTCTTCCTTTATGGGGCAATAACACCAGCTAGCTTTTACATGACTCATTGTTCAACAGTCGATTGCTAGAATGAGTGATAACTTCTCTCAAAGTTAAATTCAACTGACATAAAATTATCAATGTGTTTAGGCACACGCAAACCATTTTCCAAGCGATCACACACGGTTGGGAGTGGACAGGCTTCCTTCTTCACTCAATTCTCTAAGGGCGGCAGTTATGGAGATGTTGCTAAGTCACTTATAGCAGCTTTGCTTATAGGGGCACTAGTTCTCCAGGCTGGCGTAGATAGTCAGGGCCTTCCTTCCAAAGGCAACTCCGTTCCAATTCCTCAGAGCTCGCCCCCCAGGTCAAGATGTCTGCTGGGTTGCAATTGGTGGGGACATACTGGAGACCAACTCTACACTCCTGCTGAATAGAGTTAATCTCCCCAACCCTATTCGAAATGTATATATTCTTATTTCCCTCCCTGCTGTCTACCCAGGCCATGGTAACTTTGCTGTCTGTCCACACAGTTACATTCTGAATGTCTAACAGTCTGCTTAAATGCTTGCCTAACCTGAACCCCAAAGTTAAGGCTAGCAATTCTAGTTTGGGAATTGTTAATTTAGCTTGCTTCCTAGGAGTCACCCTCATTTTAGGCGTCAAGATGTTACTTTCTACTTCTTCCCTTTGTATGTACGTTACGGCTCCATACGCTTTGCTAGAAGCATCAGTAAACATATGCAGCTCACAATTCCCCACTTCGATTCCCTGTTTAAACTTTAGACCATGAATTGATCTGAACAGTTCCAGTATCTTCTTAGCTTTCTCTTGGTTGCTTTTACTCAATACGTCATCCCAACCTACTTTCTCTTCCCACAAATCTTGCAAAAACATCTTGCCCTTTACAAATACAGGACTAACCAACCCCAGAGGATCAAAATTAGACACTAGCAAGGACAGTACCCGACGTTTCGTGACCTCCTGCCTCCCTCCCAACTCTAATCCCCTGCACGGTTTTAGACTTAACAAATCTTCCCTTCTATCCCAACGCATCCCTAGAATGGATAACTGTTCTGACTCATTTCCTTCAATCCTTCTATCGAATTCTGCAGTGTTACTTGCCCACCCAGTCAGTGGCATGTTAGCTTCGTCTAGCAAGGTTTTTACTTCGACATAGTTCGTCTCCATCTCCTCCAAGGTTGTAAAGGTACCCAAAAAATTGTCTACGTAAAAGGATTTAATTAATTCTTCTCTTCCCCTCTCTTCTAAATGGGTTCTAAGTACTGTACCTGTTGCAGTAGATAAGGACTTCTTGAGACCCCAAAAATACCTGTTGCAGTAGATAAGGACTTGTTGTGACCCCAAAGACAACTACTTTGAATTCATATGTTATAATCTGCCCATTCACTGTTTTCCACAAAAAACATGCATATTTTACATCTCTAGGATCTAAGATTACTCGATGGAAGGCTTTGGAGATATCTGAGGTGAGAGCGTATGGCTTCTCTCTGAAACGAATCAACAAATCGTATAATTGCTCGACCATGTTCGGCCCTGAACACAAACACTCGTTAAGCGAAAGTTCACCCTTAGCCTTGGAGGAGACGTTGAAAACTATGTGGAGAGGTGTCATAAGACTTTCCTTTTTAATGCCAAAATGGGGGAGATAATAGCCCTCTACCTTTGTGCTCTGGTCTTCCATCAATGAAGCCAGCTTCTTAGTAAGTCTGAAGGGCTTTTTCATAATCCCCACAGTAACTCTCATCTTTTGTGAAATGTCGCTCTAATAAATGCAATTTGGCGAGGGCTATGTTATAGTTGTTACTTGGTCTGTCTGACCCGTGGAAAGGCAGACTAACTTGGTAACCTTGCTCGATTTTCTGTGTACTTTTGGTAACTTTGTCAACGGCAGCACGTTCTGAGATCGTAAACTGTTCGTGTAGCGCAATTCCTATCGTGTCCAACCTCCACCAGACATCTACATCAGGTTTGTAAAGTCACCACATTGACGTCAGCGGAGTGCTTCGAAGGCGTCATTAATTAAATCTCCGCTGAGCAAGTTTTCTTTGGTGACTTCCCGCTTTCTTCACACTCAATTCGTCACGCCTAACGTGCCAGGTCACGCATTTTCTACCATTTCAACTTTATATGTATTTGTCCAACTGTCATAAATCATGTATCGTATGTTTCTTTATTCGCAGGCATCAAGACTGTATCCATATTGAAGCTCTATACGTTTTTGTATTGTAAATTGTACTTGTTCGCCGAATATTATTGTTAATTGTTTTCGACCTCAGGTCACGCTCAATGTCATTGTCTTCCGCGGTTCGGTGCCAGTCGGCCGCTATATAAACTGCCTGAATCTGTAATAAACCAGCAGTAACTTTTACCTGCTCGTTTCTTTTGCACCTCTTACAGTGGTGACCTCCCGGAGTATCCCGGAGCCATTAGCGGACCGACACGGCGACTCAGTCTTGGCTCCAGGAACCTCCAACGCTCTTAGCGGCCTAAACATGGCGCTGTAACCAGCGTTTGAGCGTGCTGACTCTCGTCGGCAAACCCCACCAGCGTCACTAGCTGACCCACACGGCGCACGAAAGTGCGTTCTGATGCGAGTACCCCACTCCAGTAAGAGGGCAAAGGAGCGAGCATGGATGTGGGTATCCCCTCCTTCATGCACTTAACCGCGGACCTCGCGGACTCGGAGGTCTACTTTCCTCCCATCTCACCCGCGCCCGTCCCCGCACCGAGGCCCTCCCGCACCTCCACACCCACGCCAGCACCCCGAACACTCCATGGCCCAGCAACACAGTCGCGGGCCGCCCTTACCATAAAGTTGCCACCTTTCATACAGGGGAACCCAACGATGTGGCTGCGCAGGGTCGAGAGCCACTGCAGGGTGGCGCACCTGACGGACGAAATCCTGCAGGCCGACACGGTGCTTAACGCCCTCCCAGAGGACATATACAGAAAACTCGTCTCGCGGGTGCCCGAGACACAAACCCTCACATACAACGCTGCGAAGAAGATCCTCCTTGAAACGTGCTCCCTACCTATCGCCGAGCGGGCCGCCTGTGCTGTCGACCTCGCCGTCAACCCACGGCACGACCTCAACGCAAGAGACGCATGGAGCATGGTCGTGGACCTCCTGTCACTGCCAGATTTCGACGGCACGAAAAAGCGACAGGAAATAAGCCTGTCGCGGGAGATCTACCTACGCCAGCTCCTCCCGGAGGTCCGCACCCAGATTCCTCACCCCTACACCATGCCTCTCGACGACCTCATCGAAACGGCGCAGCACCTCACGGACTGCGTGCAGGCCACACAGCGGCTAAAAGCGCCCACACAGTCGGTCAGCTCCGTCCAGCCGGAAGAAGTGGAGCAGGGCGTCAGTGCCGTCGCCAGGAGACGTCCACCGACCCACAACAAATGGAGTTCCCTGGGCCTCTGTCGCTACCACAAGTGGTTCGGCAAGGACGCCCGAAACTGCCTGCTGCCCTGCTCGTTCGCCCGTTCAAAAAACGGGGGTGGCGGCGGCCAGCAGGACAAACTGCCATGGCAACCGAAAAACCCAGGGGCCCAGAACCAGTAGGCTTCTATGTCCGTGACACCGTCTCCGGCAGGATGATGCTGGTCGACACAGGGGCCTTCAGATCGATCTTCCCGGCATCCAGGGAGGACCGCAGCCAGAAACCAGACCCGGCCACCTTCCTGACGGCCGCCAATGGATCCCCCATCATCTCCAATGGCACCAGGCCCCTGTCGATCTCCATCCTTGGCCAAAATTACTCCTGGGACTTCATCGTCGCGGACGTAGGAACCCCGGTCCTGGGGGCCGACTTCCTGGCGCACTTCGGCCTGCTAGTCAACGTGAGATGTAAGCACCTCCTCGATACTGACTCCTGCCGGTCCCTCCCTTTAACAGCGGGACCCAAGGCACCCACCATCAGCTCCGTCGCCCCCCACCAGTATGCACACCTGCTGACGGAGTTCCCCGAAGTTTTCAAGCCCGAACTTCGACAAGTCCCCGGGGCCCCAGCCAAACATGGCATATACCATCACATAACAACTAAAGGCCCCCCGACACATGCGAAGTTCCGTAGGCTTCCCCCACAGCGCCTGCAGGAGGCGAAGAAGGCATTCGCAGAGATGGAGCGGATGGGAATCCGCAGAAAGGCCTCCAGCCTGTGGGCCTCCCCTCTCCACATGGTGCAGAAACCGGACGGCTCCTGGAGACCTTGCGGCGACTACAGACGTCTCAACATTGCAACGGAGCCCGACCACTACCCTTTACCCAACATGCAGGACCTCATGGCCTCCTTTCACGGAGCCAAGGTATTCACTAAATTGGACCTTCTTAAATCATACTTTCAGGTACCTGTCGCACCAGAGGATATACCAAAGACCGCCATCATCACGCCGTTCGGGTCCTACGTGTTCGCCTTCTCCACCTTCCAGCGGCTCATGGACAGCATCCTCGGGGACCTGAAATTCTGCGTCTGCTACGTTGATGACATCCTCATATTTTCCAGGTCTCTCAGTGAACACCAAAGGCACATCAGGGCAGTCCTGCGGCGCCTCCAAGAGAACGGCCTCGTCGTCCGTTTTGACAAGTGCACCTTCGGCGTCCAGAAAGCAGACTTCCTGGGCCACGAGGTATCCCCGGCAGGCATCCGCCCACTCACGTCAAAGGTAGCAGCCGTAACCAGGTTCCCAACCCCCACCTCCGTCAAGGCCATCCAGGAGTTCCTCAGGATGGTGAACTTCTACAGGAGGTTCATCCCCGGGATCACACACACCACGGCCCCCCTGACGGAAGTTCTCAAAGGCCAACCAAAGTCCCTATCTTGGGGACCCAGCCAGCAGCAGGCCTTCTCCCTGACGAAGGCCGCCCTCGCCGAGGCAACCGCCTTGGCACACCAGGATCCCAAGGCCCCTCTCCAGCTGACGACGGATGCCAGTAACGTTGCCTGTGGTGCTGTCCTGGAGCAGGTCATCAACGTCGCCCCCCAGCCCATCGCCTTCTTCAGCAAGAAATTCAATCCCGCAGAGACCTGCTACAGCACCTTCGACAGGTAACTCTGCGCGATGTACCACGCAGTCCGGCACTTCAAGTTCCTCCTGGAGGGGACGCCCTTCACAATTTTCACAGACCACCAGCCATTGGTTCACGCCTTCACGAAGCAGGGGGACGCATGGTCTTCCAGGCAGCAGCGCCACCTCTCAGCCATAGCCGAATTCACCTGCTCCATCAGGTACCTCCCCGGCAGAAAAAACCCTGTACCAGACGCCCTCTCCAGAGTCGAGTTGAATGCAGTGCAGCTCGGAGTAAACTACCAAGACCTCGCCAGAGAACAGGCCACTGACCCAGAAACCCCAGCCTACCGCACCGCCATCACGTCCCTTAAGTGGCGGGACGTGACCCTCGCCCCCGGAGGCCCAAGTCTCCTGTGTGACATCAGTACGGGCCAGCCCCGCCCCTTGGTTCCAGCCTCACGTCGCTGCCAGATATTCGACATAATTCACGGCCTCTCACATCCCTCTGGCAAAACTATGGCCAAACTGCTCTCAAAAAAGTTCGTCTGGCACGGGGTGCAGAAGGACGCCACGTCCTGGGCGAAACAGTGCCTGCAGTGCCAGACCAGCAAGGTGGGGCGTCACAGGCAGTCCAGGGTAGGCGAGTTCCCGCAGCCAGAGCGCCACTTCGGCCACATTCACGTTGACGTCGTCGGGCCCCTTCCCCCATCAGGCGGGTCCAGATACCTCCTGACGGTGGTAGACCGTTCAACAAGGTGGTCCGAAGCCACACCTATGCAAGAAGCCACCGCCATCGCATGTGCCGAGGCCTTGCTTTCCAGTTGGGTTAGCCGCTTCGGCGTCCCGGACCACATCACAACTGACAGGGCCCCGCCTTCCTGTCCAAATTATGGTCCGCCCTGGCTTAGCTACTGGGGACCACGCATCACACCACCACGGCATACAACCCGGCGACCAACGGCCTGGTGGAACGGTTCCACAGGTCCCTAAAAGCGTCCCTCATGGCCCGCTGCACTGCCGAGGACTGGAAACATCAGCTGCCATGGGTCCTCCTCGGTTTGAGAACCGCCCCCAGAGCCGACGGCACCCCGTCCGCAGCCGAAAAAACATACGGGGAGCCACTTGTGGTACCGGGCGAGCTTGTGACAGAAGATCGCCACACCCCATCACTGCAGAGGCTCTGCGACGTGGCCGGCAAGTTTGCCCCTTGCAAGCGCACGTACACCGGCAGGTCGGCCACCTTCACACCGCCAGAGCTGTCATCTGCCACCCACATCTTCGTCAGAGTCGACGCCGTCCGCCCGCCACTGACCAGGCCCTACAGGGGCCCCTTCCGCGTGCTGGAGCGGAACAGAAAGGCGTTCCTGCTGGCACTCCCTGGGAGGAACGACTGGGTTTCAATAGACCGCTTAAAGCCCGCCTTCCTGGAGGAGAGCACCGGCGTCACCGCAGCACCTTCCCCGCCCAGCCGCCCTTTGCCACGCCCAGACCCCCGCAAACGGCGGGCGCACGGCCGTCCCAGGAAGGGCCCGCCCGCACCAGCAACCCAGCACCCTCACGCGCGGGTGGCCCCTCCGTTGTCTTCGAGAAGCCGTGGTACCCTTCAGCGCCCCAGCAGATACACGATTAGTCAGACGTGTCCCACGTCTTGCGGGGGGAGTATTTGTAAAGTCACCACATCGACGTCAGCGGAGTGCTTCGAAGGCGTCATTAATTAAGTCTCCGCTGAGCAAGTTTTCTTTGGTGACTTCCCGCTTTCTTCACACTCAATTCGTCACGCCTAATGTGCCAGGTCACGCATTTCCTACCATTTCAACTTTATATGTATTTGTCCAACTGTCAGAAATCATGTATCGTATGTTTCTTTATTCGCAGGCATCAAGACTGTATCCATATTGAAGCTCTATACGTTTTTGTATTGTAAATTGTACTTGTTCGCCAAATATTATTGTTAATTGTTATCGACCTCAGGTCACGCTCAATGTCATTGTCTTCCACGGTTCGGCGCCAGTCGGCCGCTATATAAACTGCCTGAATCTGTAATAAACCAGCAATAACTTTTACCTGCTCGTTTCTTTTGCACCTCTTACAGGTTCAGATTCTACTATTCTACATATCCTCAAGGTACAAACTTTAGCTACATTAATCTCCTGCAAAGCCCACTGAGATACCCTCCCATAAGGCGTGATCCCACCATGTGTGACAAAAACACTCACCCCGTCAATTTTATCCAAACCAGTTACAAAGTTTACATTCTTCAACACATCCCCTTCAACTTCAACATCAGCCATTTCCCATCCCTTCTCTTGCAAATGATTCTTTACGTTGACGAACCCGATGTTGTGGATTGGAGTGTTCACATTATCGTGTACTACTAACTTTGTGTGGACCACTCTCTCTCCCAGATGGATACGGCACACGACTACATCAAACTCTCCCTTTACTACTTGAGACCCAAATGGTGCAATGTTCAGTGCCATGCGCTTGATGACAGGTAAATTTAATTTGTGTGCCAGCCAACTAGAAATAAAGCTGCGTTGACTGCCAGTATCTAAAACCATGCACGCTGTGTGAGGTACCTCTTTCGAGTACAAAGTTGCCGTAGCGGTAGGCAACAAGGTCACTGACAATTCAACTGAAGGCTGATTCCTTACAGTTTTGGCCTTTACACACGGTTTCTCATTTTTTTATTTGACTGGGTGTCTCGAATCTACATTAGCTCTATTCCCCGGGCGTTCTTGCCCCCGATTTGTTACTGGTTGTGACAATACATGAGGTGGCAACCGTCTGGTGGTAGGTTGGTTGGATGAACCCATGCCATGTCTCGAATCACTACTTCGACCTTCACAAATGAGACTGTGGTGTCTGGCATTACACAATTTACAATTGACTTTACTGCTACAAGTCTTACTGCTATGGCCTTTAGCGAAACAATTAAAACAACGTTGCGATATGACTAGTTGTTTCTTCGCGGCGGCATCAGGTTACTTGGTACAATTAAAAGGTGAAGGATTTCCACTACAAAATGGACATACTTTGTTACATGAAGTGCTTGAGTCTAACATGGGATTCTGACTTTCGTTATCTAGACTTTCCTCCCCTCTGAGGGGCATCATCTTCCATGCTACGAATAAGGAAATAAAGTGCACTGAACAATTCATTTAGATCAAAATCACACTTTCGCAAATACGCAACGACTTTCTGATAAGCTCGCCCGAGACAATTTTTGACAAATTAGGCTCAATAGCATTCCTTGGTCTAATGCAGACCCACTCAGTCTCTTGATTTGCTCGATCAGTTTAGTTAATTCAATACGGAAGGCTTTTAAATCCTTACAATCACATTTGGGCACAAAAAGATCAGCTAACCGCTGATGCAAGATTACCAAGGTCTGATGGTCGTTCCCATAATATTTTTTCTTCAACTCCTGCGCTAGGCCCTACTTCATAATTTCCTGCCGTTACACTTAGAGATTGTACCACTCTAAGTGGCTCGCTGTCCAGAGATTCTAACAGATACATGAACTTCGCCACGTCGTCAGTGTCCATGCGTTTATGGACATGTACGTCAAACAATTCTTGGAAGTTACAGAACTTGCTCTTCTCTCCCTTGAACGTGGGCAGAGGCAATTCCTTCAATTTAGGCAATTGGGTTGTGGGTTGGTTTGTGGGTGTAAGAGTCTCAATTCGACTCACAAGTAGCATGGTCACTCCCGCTGCTCGACTGAATGACTGCCGCACTCGATCATGCATTAATATTTCTAATTTGCTCAGGCTAGATATATACAAAAGTTTTCAACTGCTGTTCGTCAGCTGGAATTCTGTTCAACAAGTTCTGATACACAGTGACATGATGTGACTCGAGGGGTATCCCTTGAGCACGTACCAGATTGTCATCCAGGAGGCCCAAGATGGCTTCCATTTGGGCTTCATTGCTGGCCGCCATTTTGTGAATGTGTGGGAGGGTGACTACTTATTTACGTTAACTTAATCTGTAGGTGAAAATAGGAGTGTACTTGGCAAACAATTCAAATGGGTTAGAAGGAAATGACGCCAGCCTAAGTTATGTTACGTTACTCTGATCCAAACAGTTAAAAGCAATACACAGCCCCCTGTCCTCCTAGCTAACTCTGGCGTACTCACTCGCCTTGGATGAGTCTCAATATACGATTTACACAACAGCTAAATTGTACCTTCTGTTCCAGAAGGGAAGCTCGCTAGATTCTAGGCTAGCTATCAGGCCTCTGGGCCTACGATAAACTTCAGTTTCTATGCCCTCATTCTCTGGCAAATGGGCTGGCAACTGTGAGTGCCCTACCAGCAAAACTAAATACCATGCCTTGCCTAACCCTCCACGGGGACTAGCACTTGGGTTAGTCTGGTTAAGCTATTAGTTAAGTTATTAGTTTAACCAGACCACTGAGCTGATTAACAGCTCTCCTAGGGCTGCCCCGAAGGATTAGATTTATTTTACCTGGCTAAGAACCAACTGGTTACCTAACAACAGGACCTGCAGCTTATTGTGGAATCCGAACCACATTATGACGAGAAATGAATTTCTATCACCAGAAATAAATTCCTCTAATTCTTCATTGGCCGGTCGGAGAGTCGAACGCTGAGCCAATAGCGTGCTAGCCAAGAGCTCTACCCACCACTACAATGAAGAACTTAATCCAGTTCGAAGGACTATTAAAATGTCAGGAATTTCCTCGACAGATGTCACTGGTTTTTGTTGTGCTGATAGACTGCACGATCAACCCGCGATCTACGATAGTAGACTTTTGGTGTTAATTACAGGTTAATTACAGCCGACCGCCAAAAAATAACGTTAAATTGTAAATAAGTAACCAAAATACTATGAGAAACTGCCATTTCTCGCTAAATACCCGCCGTGTATCTATTACTTAGATCTACCTAGAGTTCAAAGGTAAATTGTAAGTTAATTACAGCCGACCGCCAAAAATTAACGTTAAATTGTTAATAAGCATCCAAAATACTATAAGTAACTGCCATTTCTCGCTAAATACCCGCCGTGTACCTATAACTTAGTTCTACCTCATATATATATATATATATATATATATATATATATATATATATATATATATATATATATATATATATATATATATATATATATATATATATATATATATAAGCAAAGGGCACCAGAAGGAGACGTCTTGCAGCATGTCATCATTTATTTGACAACGTTTCGAGGCCAAGCCTTATCATCAGGCTGAAACATACAAACATTAAATAATATAAAATCGATTCGACTAATTAATGATAAAAGTTAATTTATTTAAAAAGAAACTAAAAGGGAGATGCTAAGTACCTCTCAAGGAATAGGAGGGAAGACGAGTGACAGCCACAAGATACGTAGGTTAAAAGTAAGCTCATGCCAAGAAGAGGTCGTTCGACTGTTTAACTCTGGAACTACTTGTTTAATAAAAAGTGATTCATAGATCGCAAGCTGTTGAGGAGAAGAGGCCATAGTAAGAATTTTGAACTGCTCATATTGGATGTTAAACTTACATTTATAGGCTTGGTCCCGAATATTAGAGTATTCTGGAGACGCCAGTCGAACTCGAACTCCAGTACGGTAACTCACATCCCTATGGCAATCAATGTGAACTTTGAGGAGCCTACGAGAGGATCCAACATATTTTCCTTGATTACATCGGGGACAAGTAAATAAATAGACCGAATTTGATGCCAATAGGGGATCAAGTTTATCTTTATATTTGAAGATAGACCCGACTGTCAAGGGATTTGTCGTTATTAGTTGGCATTTTAGGGCAGGGGCATGTTGATGTATTAGTTGTTTAATTTTGTTAAAGAAAGAATCATTTTGAATAAAGGAAGACTGGCATAAAATGGTTTCCTAGGAACAGTAGGGAAGTTAACTTTGGGTATAATTCTACCGTTAAGGAACTTATTCAAGTGTTTAAAAAACAGTTTGTTTGGAAATTAATTGTCTAAAAAGTATTTTTGTAAAAACGTTGCTTCCTTAAGAAAATCCTCCCAGCTCGACGTTAAAGTAAAGGCCCTGTGAAAGAGGGTATTAAGAGAATTTAATTTAAAATTAAAACAACAACTATAAAAATTAGTACCTAAGCCGGTAAATGTCCTTTTCCTAAAAACAGATGTAAAAAACCCTTCAGTGTTACGTGGAACCTCAATATCTAAAAATGCCAATCTATTTTTCTTTTCATAACCAATAGTAAATTTTATGTTACGATGAACATTATTGGCAAACTGTAGGAAAGCATCTGCTTGATCTTTGTTTTTGAATAAAATGAAGGTATCGCCACGTAACGACTGTAAAAGAGCGGGTAATAGGCCACAAGGCAATAGTTCAGCAATTGCTCTTCTAGGTAACAGTAACACATAAAAATATTAGCAAAGACTGGGCCCAAAGGACTGCCCATTGCCATTCCGTCAATTTGAGAATAAGCATTCCCATTAAAAACAAAGGCAGTGTCCTGCACTGCCAGATATAACAATTTTCTAAAATTATCTGAACTAAATCGATGAAATAGAATATCCTCATCGGTAAAAATCTTACTTAAAATAACTTGGATACTTTCTTCCGCAGGGACGTTGGTAAATAAAGACTCAACGTCCAAACTTGTCATAAAAAGGTCATAATCTTGAGCCAGTATTTTTTCCTTAAACTCTTGTGAATTTCATACCGCATAGTTGTTAAAAGAAAACTCATTTAGAAGAGGTACTAAAAATTTTGCTAGTTTATAGCTAGGGGTATCATATGATGTTAATATTGGTCTGATGGAAACCCCATCTTTGTGGGCTTATGGCAACCCATATAAAACTCCATATGAACCACCAGTACTTAGTAAAGATTGATATATGTCATTAGAGATAATTCTTCTTTTATCTAATAAAGACTTTAAAAACCTGTTAATTTTGTCTTCATCTCTAAAAATAGTAGAGAAGTCAGGTTTACCCAGATATTTAAATTTAGTATTATCATTTAAAATGTTTTCTATCTTGTGAATACTTTATATTCATTCTTATTAAGTAATACCACACCTCTGCCTTTATCGGGTCTCGTAATAATGTTTTCATTTTTACTCAAATGCTTCAGAATATTCAAGTCTTTCTTATTAAAAATTGGTGTCCGACTAGTTGTCAGGTTGTTATAAGTGTCATGGGCCAAAGTATACAGCTGAGATCTAAACACTTCGATATTAGTCATAAGACTGGAACTCAACACTGGAAAACAGCAGTTCCAAAGAGCCAAAGAACTGATGGAAAGAGGGTTTAAAACAGGGTAAACAAAAGTCCATCCGTTTTTTGGTTCTTTGGAACTGCTATTTTCCAGAGTGTTGATTTCCAACCTTATGACTAATATCGACGTGTTCAGATCGCAGGGGCGATGCCAACTGAACCACATAAGTCATAAAAGAAGTTGGAACCTAAAAACCACTGTAACTAATGTCTTTGCCTGGGAAGGCTTATGATTTGTGTGGTTCACTTAACAGCGCCATTGCCTTTCAATTGAAAGAGCTGGGTTCAACCTCGATGTGGGTCAGAAATTTATGTGTGTTCTGCACGTGATTGTGTGTTGATTACTTCTACATGTTTTATTGTATATATATATATATATATATATATATATATATATATATATATATATATATATATATATATATATATATATATATATATATATATATGCTAATATGTGTATATATATATATACACACACACACACACACACACACACATATATATATATATATATATATATATATATATATATATATATATATATATATATATATATATATATATATATATATATATTCGTCTTCAAAAAGGTTCTGGCCCAGTTAACAACATCTGAGATCATCCAGGCACCACGGCTGAAGGAGAGCCTTTGGTCTCTGGTTATTTAACGGGAGAGAATTAGATGCTAACTCTTGGCCGCGTGGCGATTATCTCGGGACCCAATATTGCCTTTGTTAAGAAGCCTTCCCTCGGTGTCTTTTGAAACTGGTCTAAACTTTGCTTTCCTTTTATGAGCCGCAAGTGAACATTTACGAAACGCCCAAAGCTTTCTGAGGAGCTGTTTTGGGCTCCGAATAAGCTTACCTGTTTATGAATTTACTTTATTTGAAATTTTCATTTATGCCTTTTTTTCGTCCAATGCGTAACTTCCCTCATAATAGTATTCACTTGTTTCTGCATTATGCCTTACACCATTGTTATCGTTATTTTCACTCAAAGTGCTCTAACGCATACAACAGTCTATAAATGATACTAGACTTTAAACCAAAGTCCAGCAGAACAGGACGTCCATCGTGAATGGAATGCAGGAGAGGTGAAAATAGGAACAGACCAAGAAGCAGATGAATCTTGTCCTACTATATAATAATAAATGTAATCCATATATTGTTATGTGCCTATAGCTACGGTAGTCTATGGGTAATAAATAATCAATTCTACGTTTAGACTCGCCGTCGTCCAACCCAGGACCATAATATTTCATCACTACAAATTATAGATAACGACCTAAGGTCGTGCCTTGGTCCCTGCCCTCTACTATACTACTTTCATTTTTGGGGCTTTAAAGCAACAGGAAACTTGAATTTATGAGCGCTGCCATAGTAAGGGAAGGAAGGAAGGAAATTCGACAGATTGAAAGGAAAGGGGACGATCATAAATGTGTGCAATCAGCAAATCTTTAACTATGTCCGGGAAGCAAATTCCTGTGATGTATGCCAGTATTGCACTAGCCCCAGTTTTTTTGCCATGCCCCTAGGTTAGCTTAGGTTAGGTTAGGTTGGGTTAGGTTAGATTAGATTAGAAACTTTGGTAATTTGGGTGTGGAACACATAATGAGCTTATCTTCAAGAAAATTCTATGGTTGGTTGTGAAGATATGGGGTCCCGCTTTTTCCAGGGAAATGTCCCGGTACTCGATTACATCTCGGGAAAATGCGTCCGGGAGTTATCTTGGTTTCACCTTAGAATCCTGATCTTTCTCAGTTTATTATCAACTCCTTATTTCTTAGCCCAGATTTCCTAAAATATAATTTAAAATTCATCAGTAATTTTCGTTAATATCATACTGACAACGACCGAAATTCCACCAAAGATAAAAAAAACAAAAATCCTGTCTACTCATCCGCATCCAGATCCATCTCAGAGTCTATTAGTTTTTCCTTACTCCTCAGCCACCCCTCAAAATTCCATTGAAATTCAACGATGTTTTTTTTACATCTTATCACTAATAGCCTCACCCTTCTGCATATTCGTGGCTTTGCATACACTCCCAGAGCCATTTCAGTTTTTTTTTTCAATCCTTTCTTGGTCCTCAGGCCAAAATTCATTCAAATTCTTCAATGATTTTTTAAAAATATCATAACACAAATTAACCTTGGCCCCACTCATAAAAGATAAACCTGTCTATACATCATCATTCAGGTCCACTTAAAATTCTTATGAACTCTCCCCTGATCCTTAGCCCACCATTCCTTGGTGTTACATTGAAATTTACCCCAATTTTCTGAATATACATTATACACACGCTGACATTGTCCGTCTGAAAATAAAATTAATGGTTCCACATCAGCATCTAGACCCATCTGTATTTCTTTTTAACTCTTCCTTGGCCTTTACCTCACCCTTCCTCAGTGTTTCATTGAAATTTCATCAATAATTTCCCCTAATATATTGCTAATGACTTCGTCACCCTTACCCATGTCCAAAAAAAAAAAAAAAAAGAATTCTGGCTCCGCATCCATATCCAGATCGTTCTCAAAATCTTACCAACTCTTCCTTGGTCATTAGTTGACCACTCATCAAAATTTCATTAGAATTCATCAACAGTTTTCTTATATATAATATAACCAGTGGTCTCAACCACCCTCCTTCTCCTCGCCCATCAGCATCCGAATACATCATAAATTCTTATCAAGTCTTCTTTGGCACTTAGCGCACTCTTCTACAAAAATATAGTTGGAATCCTTCTCAAATCTTGCGATATTTTATAAGTAGTCAGAGGGGCATAAGACAGGCCTTTGTCACGCGCCCTACTTTCTTCATTTCTTTTTCAGTGTTAGTGGTGAATTCGAATCCTGGTAACCAATGTTCTCGTGACCTTTAGTCAACGAAACATACGTCAAATACTCATTATGAATCGCTTGAGGGCGCAAAATGATATACGCTTGTCAAAACATCTCTCATTACGAAAATATTGTTCTCTCTGTCTCTCTCTGTCTGTCTGTCTGTCTGTCTGTCTCTCGTTTTTTTCAGGTTTTGTCTACTTCTGGAGGTAAAAAAAAAATCTATTAATGTTAACAAGGAGGGCATATCTCATATGGGTAT
This sequence comes from Macrobrachium rosenbergii, assembly GCF_040412425.1. NCBI lineage: Eukaryota > Metazoa > Arthropoda > Malacostraca > Decapoda > Palaemonidae > Macrobrachium > Macrobrachium rosenbergii. The sequence continues at coordinate 71,197,228 of NC_089752.1, forward strand.
ATCGGGTTTCACTTAAAACTGGACCCGAGGCAATGTTTTCCTCGTCTCGCTCATCAGTGCAAGAGATTCTGACTCCGTTGCCATTCCAAAGCGAAGAAGGAACTAACAGGAACTGTGTTCTATAGAAAGCTCACTGGTGTCTTGTGCGTACAGTGTGGACGTGAATTGTGGAGTATATCGTCGAATAGCAATTAAAGACTAGTATTTTCACGGAATATATTCTACAAAACCCCACAATGTGTGTGTGCATGAATCATTGCTCAAATAATAAGGCAGTACGCAAACTTTAGGATATCCAGTAGAACAGAAAAAAAGAAATTACGTACTTTTATGAAGGATACTGTAAAAGTCTTCTTGTCAAAAGAAACTAAAATTGAATGTCAGTTGCGAAATATCCAATAGAATCTTTTTCAAAAATGAATGTTTCCATGCAGGATATCCCATAGAAAGCCCTATGAAGCCATATTTGTATCCCTGTCAAGAGAAGATAAATGTGCCACTAAGTTTCAGAAAATACTGTAGAGTGAAATTATGCTTTCCACAGAATTAGCAATTAAATTCACATTTCCTAAAGGTTATTCTATCGGAACACCATTGAAGTTTGGCCCTGTCATTGCTAAGTGAACAAAATATCCAGTGGGGTTTAAAGACGTGTTTTCCATCGAGTAAATTAAAAATTAGCTATTAAAAAAAGACGCCACTGACCTCTCCTATGATTACAGTAAGAGGTGCCGCTGTGACTGAATTTTGTACATTCATTTGTTATTTTCAGTAATAATAATAATAATAATAATAATAATAATAATAATAATAATAATAATAATAATAATAATAATAATAATAATAATAATAATAATAATAATGAGAAAATATCAGGTTTTCAGAGAACATCAGTAAGATAAAAAATATTTTGTTTATATTTCTCAAGATGCATTAATAGGATCAGTATAAAGCGGCATCAAAAATATTTATAAATCTCTTACTTACTTGCCACTGGCATCTAAGACAAAAAAAAAATTAAAAAGAGTAAATGAGTTTAAAAAGGAATAAATGAGTTTAAAAAAGGGTAAATGAGTTTAAAAAGGAATAAATGAGTATAAAAAGGAGTAAATGACTTTAAAAAGGAGTAAAGCTTTCATCACGAAGATTCTCCATTTTTACTGAGCGAGAATAAACCGTAGTCTTCCTCAGGGAGGGAAGAAAACCAGATGGCAGATGCCGGAGGCGACTGAAAGTTAACATCCTAGAGAATCCATGAACTACAGTAGACTGGGAAGCACCGGACGGTCTTCGGTAGCACCAGTGACTAAAGATTTCCTCCGCAATCACCGGAGGATAGTCTCAGTTAAAGCAAATTGATTTGACTTGTGTAGGAAAAAGACACAATGCAGCTCCTGCTTTCTAATGCTCCTTGAAGACGCGGGTGGATTCCGTGTCTTTAAAGAGCTTTAGAAAGCAGGAATTGTGTTGTGTGACCTTTTCTAAAACTAAATTAAATAAACTTCACTAATAGAGGCTATCCTCCTAGAATTTCGGAAGGAATCTTTGGTCCCTGGTGTTGCCGCGGACCCTCTGGTGCTTCCCAGAGCAGCCCGAAGGCCCTGTTTGATAAAGTAGGCCCTGCGGGCTTAATTGTGACCCAGGGACTCTGATAATCGGGTAGAAGTCTAGAAGAGACAGGGTATCCTTTTCTGGCCTACGTGCTTGCCAGCCATTTCACATGGGGCATCTTCTGTCATCTAATGATTTCAAATCCTCAAGGTATGGGGACCTCTTTTTAAGCAAAATCGGTACCTTTTTAGTTTTCTGTAAAAGAAAACTACTGGGCTATCTGTCTGTCCCCTCGTACTTTATCTGTCCGCCCTCAGATCTTAAAAACTACTGAGGCTAGAGGGCTGCAAATTGGCATGTTGATCATCCACCCTCCAATCATCAAACATACCAAATTGTAGCCCTCTAACCTCAGTAGTTTTTATTTTATTTAAGGTTAAAGTTAGCCATAATCGTGCGTCTGGCACCGCTGTAGGCGCCAACAACACAGTCCACCACCGGGCAGTGGCTGAAAGTTTCATGGGCCGAGGCTGAGAGTTTCATGGGCCGTGGCTGAGAGTTTTATATAGCATTATACGCTGTACAGAAAACTCTATTGCGCCGGAGAAACTTAGGAGCATTTTTTACGCGTTGTATAGAGAGGAGGCTTCTGCAGGGCATTAATCTAAAGATCCAGTCCAACCACAGCAGCTTCAGATTCTTTATGTCTTTGTTGGTCGAGCACTGTTCGGAGGTCCACAACAGGCTTTAACTGCCTATCTCTTATTGCCACTCTACTGGACGTCTTTGTAACTTAATTTAACTAATGATAATTGTTGTGCTTATCTTTTTCTTTTCTGTTATTAGGTAAAATGGCAATAATTATTGCCACTCCTGGTTACGTGGTAAAATAAGATATACTGAAGAAGAAATGTAACTAAAAAATGAACAAATGAACAGCAAACAACGAGGTACTTCTATTACATATCTTATTCGCTTTATTAACAGCCTTCACAATGATATACGCTGAGTAGAGTCAGGTACTGACCACTTGTATCAAATTCTTTTTTCCGGATACCGATGTGCACATAAGCCGCTTTTACTGGAACGTCTTCATAACTCAGATTTGCGCAGGTGGAAGCTGATGAGGACTGAAAGCAAAGACAGACTGATCCCTTTCAGTAAAGGACAACCGCCATTTCCAGTCGCATCAACGTCGTTATTCCACACTTGTATATTCCGTATGGAACCCTTGTCATTTACCAACTGTCCACATTCCCCGATGATCAGGAGGGAAGTAATGTCAATTGCAATATAGGGGTTTGTTGTGATAATAGTGTTTTTATTTGTCTTTTAAAACTTCATAGAACATTGCTACATTACAGTAAAAATGATTCATATACATATATATATATATATATACGTATATATATACATACATATATATATGTATATATATATATATATATATATATATATATATATATATATATATATATATATATATATATATATATATATATACATATATTTTTACGAATTTCCCTGGGTTTATGGTATTTTTACAGACTGGCAACGGAGGCTTTATTTAATTGGCCTTGGAGTTCTGACTTGCATAAAGTGAAATCGTAAAAAACAAAGAACAAGGGATGATTTTAGGAGGTGAAGGCTCTACTTCATAAGGAAATGTTACGTAAACACTTGGGATAAATTAAGGGATTATATTTACAAAAGAAAGCATTAGAAGGGAAAATGGATAAGTAAATTGTTAAAGGGGCTTGCAACGCCTGAAGATCCTTCTACTGGAGTCTTGACTAAGGGCAAGGGACAGTCCAAGATGAGTCTACCGCGAATAGGTCCCTCTGCAAGAGAGATTTACACATTACACGCCAGTAAAGGAACAATATAACAGAATATGACTCAAGTCTGCACTGAGGGTGCCAAGGACTCGGGGAATGAATGACCACTTTACACTTGAACACAGGACACTGGAAATGGCACTGGATGAACTGGCACAAGGACAGAGGTGAAATACTGCCGCCCCAGTATTTTTCTAAAGGGCAAACTGTCATGACTGAAAAGTCTTTACTCGCACTTTACCTTAGGGGAAGCGATTCTCTGGTGAAGGATGACGAGGGACGATCACACGTACGGCGATGCTGGAGTCGGACAAGGGGGAATGAAGGTCTCTCAGCAAATGTATCACTCGCCCGCGTGTGTGGCTACTGGCCTTCTACTGCTACTGTACTTCTACTGCCAGATCTCCTGTCCTTTCCTTTTAAGGCCTCGGCCGTGTGTCGTGGCCGCGTGCAAACTTCTGCTGAAAACTGGGCCGTGTGCAAACGATGTGTCATTTGCCAGGTGTTCAGCCATCGGGTTGCCTCTTCCCAGGTATCATGCGAAAGGAAAGACAATTCAGCAGCTTAATCTGCCTTTAGAAGGTTATTTAAGCAACTGGTATTGGATGGACATGTCAGCCATATATATATCTCTAACAACAGTAGAAATAGCACCGAGAGAAAATATTAGTATCATGAAGCTTCTGCACACTGCACAGATCTGCTGCAGTCATTGGACATTGAATGTTTTGCACCTTTAAAAGCCTATTATGCTTCTGCACTGAGGCGGCATGTACTGTACGTCAGACAGGAGCACGTGCACCCTTACAAAAGAGATGATCTGTCAATATGCTGTGTAAAATGTGGAAGGAAGGACTGTCCAGGAAGAATTTAGCAGGTTTTTATGCCACAGGAATATGTCCTCTTAAATCCAGAAAAGTACCAGAAAGACTGCTTTTGTCCTTTGAAATGAAAACAAATAAAACGTGGAATGAGAAAGGAAGTCCCAGGAATGAAGAATGTAATCCTTTATTAAAGGCTCAGGCGATAAGGAGGCAGAGAACAGCGATTCTCAATTATTTCCGGCACCAGCAAATGATGAGAATACTTCCCAAGAATCTGTTTCTGTCAATCAACCGCCTACTTCATCAACACAAGAAACAGAACCAGATAACATTCATTTAAATATTCAGCCCATTTCCCATGACATGTCACCAAGCAGCAGTCAGTGGAATGATGAGGTTGGCTTCCTTAATCAAGAAGACCTTAGAGAAGATATTAAGTAGGATATTGAACAACGTCGAGCAATGTATGCCAAGCATTTAACGTGGAAGACTCATCAAAGAAATTCAGGTAAGGGCTTCCCCTTGAATGAAGTACAATATTCTCTTGGCAGAGAAAGAATTACACACTACATTAGAAGAAGTTTTGCACCTGTTCCCAGAAGAAAAATCAATATGAAGGATCAAATTATAACACAGGAACAGCGTAGTAAGGAGCCAACAGGATATGCTCCATAGAAGAAGCGAAACTATCAGAAACCCCACTAAGAAGAAAAACGACCCTGAGCCATTCTCCGACACTACGACAACAGATGAAGAAATGGAAGAAATGGAGAGCGACTCTGCTGGTGACGTCAGTTTCACTTTAGACCAAGATGAAAGTGATATAGAATGGGAAAAATATCAAGAGATAGTCCCTCAGTTAAAACTGAATATCCTGTTATAACAGAAATCTCCGTTGGTAAGTACTGTGCAGTATGCTACACTGAGCCACGTATGATTTACTTTTGGGGAAGATAATGAGAACGTTTGCGGACTATGATGATGGACCGGTAACAAAAGCAGCAACTGATTGCTTACAAGAGAAGAATATTTCTAGCAAACCTAAAGAAAATGGCCTGGATTGTGCGGAACAAGGTCAAGAAAGATGTGGATATTATTGACATTGGATTTATTTTCTGGGGACCAGAAGAACCCTAAGTGAGGGCATTTTTTAGATTACCGAATGAAATTGCAACACCATTATTAGCAAGCTTTTTCACATGTTTTGTAAGCAAAGGTTTTTTTTTGTTGTTAAAACATGAAATTTTTCTGTTAAGTGCACTTCATTTTTGCTGGGGAAAAGATGAATCTAAGACATCAATAATACAGTAAAAATTGTTTTCTTCTTATAAATATAGCCCATTTGATTATACAGTGGTCTTTTTGTCGAAATTTAATGAATTTTTCCTGCACCACTATGATTTTTTTATCCCTTACCCTGTTAAGAAAAAAACCAACAAAAAATATTCATATTCAGTGTCTGTTCTTCAAATCAAATCTGGTATCTAAGTGTTTGATGTTTGATTACCAAACTTACCATTTATTCAACAATTATAGTTACCTCACATCGGCCAGACATCTGAACCCTCATCACACATACAAAACGATTGATTTCTCTAAAGGCAACAGTGATCTCTTATAAAATTTATCAATCATGAAAGAAAGCAGATTAAGTTCGTTAAACAGGTGTGAGGTAAAATCTAAGGGCGTCACTCCATTAACATTATAAAAGTTCAAGTATTTCTATTTATTTCATTTCCCTGGTTCGAGCTCACTTCAATTACTTGAAGGAAAACATCTCACTTACCACTCTATCTCTAATTCAAATCAAAATTACTGGTGGGTCAATGAATGAAACTCTGATATAATATTTTAAATACAAAAATTTATTTCTAAATTCAAAGATTATACATGACATTTAACAGTCTCAGGGAAATTATTATTACTTGAAAACAAAACAAAATTGGATTAAATCTGAATTAATCATCAGTCAAAATTAAATCAGAAATTAATTTATTAATTAATCAAAAAATTATTCGAGAAGAATTTACATTGTTAAATAACAAAACTTGATTTAAAGGAAATATACTGTAAGTAAATTAATTCCCAAGTGTTAAACAAAATAAAGCAAATAAATCAATCATGTAAAAATGTGGATACAAAAGACACAGAAATATACTCAAAAATTAAATGCAAAAAATTAAATATCAATAGCAATAAAAATGTAAAGATAACTCAAACATTTAAAGGAATTAAGGCAATAGCAAAATACATCACATATATGTATAAAAGAAAAATTCTTCAAAAGATAAAGCATTTTAAAAAAAAATGATAATAACAGTGGAATTAAAAATATTAAAAAGTTATTATAATAAAATGGTATCTTTACATATAACCACTGTAAATCCTATTTTTGTACACTAATGGAGTCATCCAAGAAGGTGATAGGAATGCATTACTCCAGCAAGTTTTGGATATGTTTAAACACAACGAACAACTTGGTCTCTCTACGCAAAGTCCCTTTTTAAACCATACAGGGTGTAATAATTTTTTAACTCTTTTACGGTATATGCGTATCTGAATGCAAAATCATACAGTTATACAACTCAGACACATATTTACGGGAGATTACTAAGAAATTAAGCATAAGTTCCCCAGAAGATAAGTTGAACCAACGATTCACAACGGGATAAGTAATCAGCAACCACAAAATATTATAGGGTTGCAAGGACAGAGAACTGAGTGAGTCTCTGGTTGTGATTCTTGATTAAACGTGAGCAGATTGTGATCAGACAGCACTAAAATCTCTTCATTCCTAGGTCTGTTCACATACACTTCAAACTTTTTCAATGCTGTGATTAAGGCAGAGTTTCTTTTTCTATCGTGGAATACACTTTCTGAGAAGACATGAAACAGACGGGATGCAAAAACTTTCATCTTCTTGAAGTAGTACAGCTCCAATTCCACACTGTTCAGATAACTCAGACACATTTACTAAGGAATTAAACAGTTAAAGGATAGAGAGCGACCATCGTCTACCAAAATATCAACTACGTTACAACAAGAGGAGAGAGAGAGAGAGAGAGAGAGGGAGAGAGAGGGAAACGATTCCCCTTCAGCTTTGGTCTCTGAGTGTGGGCCTCACAATGTCTTTAGACGCAACAGGGCATAGCCTATGAGTGCATGGACAGGTCCCACACGAGGTTTTTATTTTAAAAACTCTTTAAAATGATAATTAGAGACAAAGTGGAATTACAGTTAACAATAATATTTATCATTACATAGTTTCAGAACAAGAGAATCTCTAGTTATTATAATAAGAATGGAAAACATCGTTTCATATAAAATTCCTGAATGACGTTAGGCAACTTTCGTAATGGAATTTTCCACCCAACAGTGTTTTGATCGAGTCCCATAATGCCTTGTACACTAATGGAGTCATCCGAGAAGGTGATAGGAATGCATTACTCCAGCAAGTTTTGGATACTGACTAAACAAATTGTGCCCCTACACAACGAACAACGGTTCTCTGTCTCTCTCTGCCCACGCATAAGTCCCTTTTTATAAACCATACAGGGTGTAATCATTTTACTTACGCTAACTCTTTTACGGTATACGCGTATCTGAACACAAAATCATACAGTTATACAACAACTCACACATACACACGGGGAGATTACTGCATTATGAAAACCACAGCATAAGACTCCTCCCCCAAGAAGATTGGTTATCCCGGGGTTGAATCCAACGATTCACAACGGGATAAGTAATCAGCAACCACGTTGTTCTTACCTGAGATATGCTGTACCTTAATATTATAGGGTTGCAAGCACAGAGACCACCGAGTGAGTCTCTGGTTGTGATTCTTGATCCGCTGTAAAAACGTGAGCAGATTGTGATCAGACAGCACTAAAATCTCTTCATTCCTAGGTCTGTTCACATACACTTCAAACTTTTTCAATGCTGTGATTAAGGCTAGAGTTTCTTTTTCTATCGTGGAATACACTTTCTGATGCTTTTTCAGTTTCGAAGACATGAAACATACGGGATGCAAAAGTTCACTTTCATCTTCTTGAAGTAGTACAGCTCCAATTCCACAGTCAGAGGCATCAACTTGTATCACAAATTTCTTATTGAAGTCTGGAGCCCGAAGTACTGGTCTTGAAGTTAAAATGGCTTTTACCTTCTCAAAGGATTCTTGACATTCTGTAGTCCAAACAAACTTAGCTTTGGGACTAGTTAAGTCTGTTAAGGGGGCTACTACAGCTGAGAAATTCGGGCAGAAACGTCGATAGAATCCTGCCATGCCCAAAAATCTCTGTAGCTGTTTTCTAGTAGTAGGTGGGGTAGCCTTATGGATACCCTCTACATTAGCATTTACTGGAGCGAGAAGGCCTTTCCCAACTTCAAACCCAAGATACTGCACAGTTGCCTTCCCAAACTCACTCTTCTCTAGGTTGACTGTTAGTCCTGCTTCCCTTAGTTTCTTGAAAACTTTCCTCAGGATCTTCAGATGTTCTTCCCATGTTGTAGAGTAAATGACTATGTCATCCAGATATACACCTACTCCTTCTATGGACCCTAGCAGTTGATCCATCATTCGTTGAAACGTTGCAGGTGCATTCATCAGACCAAATGGCAGAACAGTATACTGATACAGTCCAAAAGGAGTAATAAAAGCTGACAGCAACTTAGCATTCTCATCTAAGGGAATTTGATAGTATCCCTTCAACAAGTCTATCTTGGAGACAAACTTGGCTTGCCCAACATTATCAAGTAACTGATCTATAAGAGGCAAGGGATAATTGTCAGCCACACTGATGGAATTCAGTTTCCTATAATCAGTACACATCCTAAATGAGCCATCCGGTTTCTTCACTAACACACATGGAGAACTGTAGTGACTTGAACTGGGTTCTGCTAATCCATGCTGTAACAAATATTCAACTTCTTTCTTCAAAACATCTTGATGATAAGGTGATAGGTGATAAGCTCTCTGTTTGAATGGTCTGCCATCTTCTTGGATCTTGATCTCATGCTTGATCAGATCAGTACACCTAGGTACATCTGCAAATAGTTCTGTGAAGCTTCTAATCACTTCGCACAACTCACCACCTTGCTCAACACTCAGATGTTTCAGTTTATCCTCCAAATTTTCCAAAATTGAAGAATTATTCATCTTGCTTTCAGCTCCCAATTCATATCCATCGTCGTCTTCTGTAGTTGAAGTTGTCTGGGTTATTGACACAGTTTCCATTTTGGTTTCTGAGAAGTAAGGTTTTAAGAGGTTTACATGTATCTTCCTTTTTCGTCTTCGTCTTTCTGGTGTTTCAATTACATAAGTTCTATCACTTAACCTCTCAATTATCTTGTAAGGACCTTGAAACTTGTTGGAAAGGGGAAATCTCTTGACAGGTAAAAACACTAACACTTGTTGACCAACACTAAAATTTCTTAGCTTAGTCTTCTTATCATATCTCCTTTTCATTTTCTCTTGACTCAGTTTCAGATTTTCTAAAGAGAATTTTCTAATCTCTTCCAATCTTTTCCTCAAGTTCTTTACATACTCTCCTTGGACTTCCACTTGATTTTCTTCCCAATTTTCTGCAAGAATTTTCAACGGTCCTCTCACTTCTCTACCAAAAATCATCTCGTTAGGTGAACAACCCATGCTTTCTTGATAAGCATTCCTAATTTCAAATAACATCAATTGTACACCAACATCCCAGTCTCTGCCTGACTCAGAACAATACTTAGTCAGCATACTTTTCAATGTCTGGTGAAACCTTTCCAAGGCTCCTTGAGTCTCTGGGTGATATGCAGTGGACAACTGTTGTTTCACTCCTAACAAGTTCATCACATCCTGAAACAGTTTGGAAGTAAAATTGGTTCCTCTATCACTTTGTACAATTTCAGGTATCCCAAACTTTGAGAAAAACTCCACTAGTTTCTCAGCAACTATCTTAGCAGATATGTTTCTAACAGGGATTGCCTCAGGATATCTTGTCACAGGACACATCAATGTTAACAGATACTCATGACCCTTCTTCGTCTTCGGCAGTGGTCCAACCATATCTATAATCACCTTGCTAAAGGGTTCTCCTCTAACTTCTATAGGTTGTAGGGGGGCTTTCTGAATGGTTTCATTTGGCTTTCCAGCTATCTGGCAGGTATGACACTCCCGACAGAACTTGCTAACATCTTTGTGAAGTCCAGGCCAGAAAAAATATTTCATGGTTTTCTCCACAGTCTTCCTGATTCCCATATGTCCAGACTCATGAGCTACTGCTACTACTTGCTTCCTCAATGGACGTGGGATCAAAATTTGATGATATTCGCCCATTCAGCATCTTCTGGTATATCTGCAGGTCTATGCTTCCTCATCAGCAAACCTTCCTTCAGATAATAACAGGTAGGAGTTTCTTGCATCTCTTCTTGATCAACAGCTGTGAAAAACAACTCAGCTAAGGATACATCCTTCTTCTGTAGGTACGTTAGCTTCTCTCTGGTCACCTGACCAACTTCAAGGGTTGAGCTCTCAATATCTGCTAACTCAGCTACTGTAGTTTCACTGTTATCTTCAGGAACATCTTGACTACTCAGAGTCTCTTCAGGGACGACAGCTTCTTCTTGGGAAACCTCTTCTTGGTCAACATTAGGGGAAACATCATTTCCCTGGAACAGCTCTTCCAAGCTCAAAGATCCTTCTTGAGTGGGTAAATCCTCAGTCTCTTCACTTACAAGCATAGTCTTCTTACTCCTAGTAGTCACACAGCTAGGAAACAGGTGGGGGTTATTCTTCTCCAAATCTACCGTGGGACTAATCCTCAATGGTTTATCTGTCACCATAGGACAAGGAACAAATGGCACACTACCAACTTCATTCCCTAACAGAACATGTACACCTTCAACAGCCAGTGAGTCCTTTACAGCAAAATCAACATCTCCTGTCACTAATTCACATGACAGGTGTAAGCGGCATATAGGAGTTACCTCTTCTCCTCCTATACCCTTCAAAATAACAGAATCTCCTGTAAGATTCTCCTCCAACTGGGGGTGAGCACCACGGACTACCACACTATGGTTGCTCCCTGTATCACGTAACACCTTGACTGGTACCTGCACACTTCCTCCTGGAGTTGTCAGCGTACCCTCATAGATATATGGCTTAAAAGCCTCCAAACTGCTCAGCCACTCACTGTTTGAAGTTACATTTCCACTGGTAGCTAAACATTCAGCTTGTTTAGTCTCAGTCTTCACTGGAGTTTGACTCTTCCCCACATTGCTCTTTGTAGTCTGTTTCACCTGGTCACTTCTTACTACTTGACCAACTGGTTTGGACTGCCAATGTGTCTGATGACACTCCCAACTGAAGTGTCCTGCTCTTCCACACTTGTAGCAGACAACACCAGGCTTCTGTAATTGCCTTGCAACATTTTTATATGAGGATTTTACATTAGGTTGCTGAGGGATATTACCCTGAATTGACTTGGTATTGCCACTTGTAGGATTCCCATTAAATCTGCTCCTGAAGTTTGGCTGAGACCTAAAACCTGTGCATTGATTCTGGTACTTGACATTATAGTTCCTTCTGCTGCTGATGATGTTAAAATCCTCGCTAAGTGTAGCAGCTTTGTCAAGTTTATTCACCTCTCTCTCTCTCAAATAGGCTCTTATGTGTTCAGGAATTCCCTAAGATATTGTTCAAGAACAACTAATTCTTCAAGATCTTCCAGTGTTTTAACTTTTGCAGCCTCCAACCATCGTTTAAAACATCTTCTTACTTTGTAGGCATAATCCAAGAAAGTTATCTGGTCATCCTTTCTCAAAGATCTGAATCTTTCATTATAATATTCAGTGGTCATCTGGTAAACTTGTAGCACATTGTGTTTAAGTACCTTGTACTCTTTACACTGATCAGCTGATAAGGCTAAATAGGCACTTCTTCCTTTACCAATGAGAACACTCTGTAACAAGACTGACCATTTATCCTCTGGCCATCCCATTCCTCCAGCCACTTTTTCAAAGCGATCAAAAAACTCATCTGGAGCTTCTTCTGTAAACTTTGGAATTAACTTCTGCACTCTTGCTACATCAAATACATGGTTTGAATCACCTTGAGTAGGGTTAAATGGTGTTATGGGCAATTCAGCTGTAGCTTTCAACCTTTCCATCTCGCTCTTGTGTCTAGCTATTTCTCTTTCTTCTTCTGCGATTTTTCTTAATTCTTCAACAGCTTTCTCTTCTTCTCTTTCTTTTCTTTCTCGTTTTTCTCTGTCTTCTCTTTCTCTTTCTGCCTGCATTTTCTTTCTTTCAGCCTACATTCTCTCTCTTTCAGCCTGCATCTTCAGCTTAATCAAATTTGCTTCTGCTTCTAGACGTCTAAGCTCTGCTTCTGCATCACTTTTCTCTTTCTTTTGCCCATGTTTATCTATAAGTTCTGCCTCAGCTGTGTTCAACAATTCTTGTGCTTCTCCTAGCTCTTCATCTATTTTACCAGAGTCCATCAATGCTTGGATTGCAATGAATTTTATTTGTGCCTTTACCATGTTGGCAGACACCTGACCTCCATATGCTACTGCTATCTCACTCCACTGTGCTTTAGTCAGAGTGATTTCAGATAACTCTTGGATGGAGGGGTTTGCTAAAAACTCTTGAACATCGAAGGGAGCCATCTCTCTCAGTTACCCAACTAACAGTTCAATATGACAATAATTCAACACAATAAAATGCAAAAAAACAATTATATGGTCACTCTCCTCATAAAATAATAAACTATATGGTCACTCTCCTAATAAAATATGTCCCTAACACTACCAGTATACACCAGAGTGATATTTGTGATCTGTTTTCCCGGGGTCTTGGGCACCATTTATATATGTTGACCCCGGAGTGACCAGTGCCTGTTCTTCAAATTAAACCTGGTATCTAAGTGCTTGATATTTGATTACCAAACTTACCATTTATTCAACAATTATAGTTACCTCACAACAGCCAGACACCTGAACCCTCATCACACATACAAAACGACTGATTTCTCTAAAGGCAACAGTGATCCCTTATAAAACTTATCAATCATGAAAGAAAGCAGATTAAGTTCGTTAAACAGGTGTGAGGTAAAATCTAAGGGCATCACTCCATTAACATTATAAAAGTTCAAGTATTTCTATTTATTTCATTTCCCTGGTTCGAGCTCACTTCAATTACTTGAAGGAAAACATCTCACTTACCACTCTATCTCTAATTCAAATCAAAATTACTGGTGGGTCAACGAATGAAACTCTGATATAATATTTTAAATACAAAAATTTATTTCTAAATTCAAAGATTATACATGACATTTAACAGTCTCAGGGAAATTATTATTACTTAAAAACAAAACAAAATTGGATTAAATCTGAATTAATCATCAGTCAAAATTAAATCAGAAATTAATTTACTAATTAATCAAAAAATTATTCAAGTAAAATTTGAATTGTTAAATAACAAAACTTGATTGAAAGGAAATATACTGTAAGTAAATTAATTCCCAAGTGTTAAACAAAATAAAGCAAATAAATCAATCATGTAAAAATGTGGATACAAAAGACACAGAAATATACTCTGCAAAAAATCAAATATCAAAAAATGTAAAGCAAAAATTAAGGCAATAGCAAACTCACCACATATATGTATAAAAGAAAAATTCTTCAAAAGATAAAGCATAAAACATATAACACGAAAAAATATAAAAAAAAAAATGAAAAGGTATCTTTACATATAATCACTGCAAATATTATTTTTAGTGCACTAAAAACCAATGATTATGTTACAATACCTTGGTACAAAATTGCTTCGTGTTTTTAATCAGGCGCCGTTACACACACATTTGATAAAATACACTGTTCAGATAACTCAGACACATTTACTAAGGAATTAAACAGTTAAATGATATGAGTGACCATCGTCTACCAAAATATCAACTACGTTACAACAAGAGCGAGCGAGAGAGAGAGAGAGAGAGGGAGAGAGAGGGAAACACATTCCCCTTCAGTTTTGGTCTCAGAGTGTGGGCCCCTTGTAAGGATGTCTTAGACGCAACAGGGCATAGCCTATGAGTGCATGGACAGGTCCCAGACGAGGTTTTTATTTTAAAAACTCTTTAAAATGATAATTAGAGACAAAGTGGAATTACAGTTAACAATAATATTTATCATTACATAGTTTCAGAACAAGAGAATCTCTAGTTATTATAATAAGAATGGAAAACATCGTTTCATATAAAATTCCTGAGTGACGTTAGGCAACTTTCATAATGGAATTTTCCACCCAACAGTGTTTTGATCGAGTCCCATAATGCCTTGTACACTAATGGAGTCATCCGAGAAGGTGATAGGAATGCATTACTCCAGCAAGTTTTGGATACTGACTAAACAAATTGTGCCCCTACACAACGAACAACGGTTCTCTGTCTCTCTCTGCCCACGCATAAGTCCCTTTTTATAAACCATACAGGGTGTAATCATTTTACTTACTCTAACTCTTTTACGGTATACGTGTATCTGAATACAAAATCATACAGTTATACAACAACTCACACATACACACGGGGAGATTACTGCATTATGAAAACCACAGCATAAGAATATATATATATATATATATATATATATATATATATATATATATATATATATATATATATATATATATATATATATATATATATACAGTGACATTCTTTACATTCACAATTATTAGGCCACAAATTTTGTTTAATATCCAATTCGATACATCTCGGGAATAACTTATGTCCAAGGGGGAATTACAGTATAAGTGAATTAGGCGGCTGTTCGAATCCTACTGGTAATGAAGCTCTTATCACTTATAATTTCCCTTGGATGTAAAGTATAGTGAATTGGTAATTAAACTAAATTTGTGAACTAATACTCGGATACATATATATGCATTATATATATATATATATATATATATATATATATATATATATATATATATATATATATATATATGTACATATGTAATATATACCTCCTCTTTACGATTTCACAACTTCGAAAATGCCAAGGTTTTTTTTTTTTCTAATCAACTACTTCCATTCTTTATATGTCTTTTGGTCTACACCAGTCCTTTATTCTCTACCACGCACATAACACATTTACGGGATGCCGTTGGGGAAAGTGCTTACGCTGGCATAACTGGCTTATTGGTTGTTAGTTACGTTCTTGATTAGGCTACTTGCCCCACTCCGTCCAGAAAGAATCTCTGTGGGGCTACGCCTGTAAAGGTAGTTCATATTAGTTTATTCTGTGAGCATTACTAATCTTGTTTTTCGCTAGTATAGCAGTCACTAAATATAAATGTTTTTTATATCTTCTTAAAACATTCATAAGACATTTTTCAAACGCTCTAAGGTACCGCCTCAAAGTTTCTGACTGAACTGAACACATTAATCATACCTCGAGCCTTAGACTCGAACGTTCATTCCTATCTTCAGTTAATTTCAACTGCTCCATTTCCACCCATTTAATATTCATAAAATCACATTTTATTTGCAGCCACTCAATCAATCTCCAGATATCAATATATTTCTAATCCTCTCAGTCTCTTCCTGTAATGCTTTGTAACATCTTTTATTCACTCCAGTCTTAAGAAATCTCATGCAATTTGTTCCTTTTTAACCTTAGAGTTACAATCCTTTGTTCTATGATTTGCAGCACTTTTGCTGCAGCATGGATTATCCTCTCCTTAGCAGGGTATTTTTGTTCTGAGTGATCAAACCTTCCACAAGAGAAGTACACGGTGCCGTGATCTCTGTCTCTATGAATATGTCCCCTGCTTTAGCTTTATTTCACCAAGAGTCTTATGAATTAGGTCTCTAACAACTGGACCACATTTCAGTATGTATTCCCTAGCATTCCCAAGAGCTGGCTTATAATCTTTAAATGTTTTAAAGACAGTCTTGGTATTCTGCAAATATCCATTGCTAGCAATCAGATTGCTTATAAGATCTTTTGACTCTCCACTCATTACATGACACATAATTTTGGGTGAAAGTTTCCACATATTTTTTTTTATAGTTACTTCGTCGACTTTACCAATCTTACATGTATCATCTTCTCTCTTCCCTTCAATTTCAAAATTCATAAATGCTTGTATCTCTGAAAGTCTTCTGTCAGCAACTTGAATTCCTCCCAGAGACGGAACCATGTCTTGCTTTGGAGCGCCTACAGTTTAGGTGGCCAAGGCTGTGGTGTAGGTTCTGTCTAGGAAACTGGCGGACGAATACAAACAAGACAAACTTTTCCTGTAGTGCCAGGTCCTGACCTAACCAGATGTAACCAACCTAACCTAACATAGGGCGGCGTGCCCTAACCTGGCCGAGGGGGCTTCGCCCCCCTGGACCCCCCAGAAAGCGTGAGGTCGCTGGGTCGCAGAACTACTTACCTTGGCGGAGTTATTGTAGCGCAGGCAAAAGGTGTTACGCGGCCTGGCAACCGAAACTGTAAACTACCCCTTTCTTTTTCTTTTTATCTCTTCTCTCTCTCTCTGCATCTTTTCCCACTTCTGTGGGGGGCCGATGTTTCTGACAGCTTTCCTCCACCTGGCTCGGTCAAACACATCGTCCTCTGACAATTGTTTGTCTCTCAGATCTTCTCTAACTACATCCATCCACCTTTGCTTCGGTCTTCCTCTTGCTCTCCCACCAGGCACCTCCATCTGCATCACTCTCCTCCCTCCATGTCTCATCCTTTCTCATCACATGGCCATACCACTACAGTCTTCTTTCCTGGGCCTTCTTTGATAGTTCTATGACTTTAGTAGTTCCTCTTATTCTTTCATTTTTTATCCTGTCTATTTCTGTTACTCCACACATCCACCTGAGCATTTTCGTCTCTACCGCATCCGATCTCTTCTCTTGCACTCTCTTAACCAGCCATATTTCTGCTCTATACATCAAAGCTGGTCTCACTACTTTCTTATACACTCTTCCTTTAACCTTTATATTGATTCTGCAGTCGTACAAGACACCTGACATCTTTCTTCAGTTTTTCCAGCAAGCCTTTACTCTGTGTGTTATTTCTACATCCAAATTTCCATCATCAGCCACTGTTGGACCAAGATACTTAAATTTTTCTATTCAGTTCAACTTTGTCCCTTCCATACTAATATCGGAGTCTTGATCTTCATTAAAATTTAGGTATTCAGTCTTCTTCCCACTGATCTTTAAACCTCTGTCCTCCAGTACCTTCCTCCATTGCTCTAGTTTTGACTCCACTACCCTTCTGTTGGTGCTGCATAACACGATGTCATCAGCAAACAACATGCACCAGGGGGGATTGATCTCTTATTCCTTGAGATAGTACATCCATCATCAGGTCAAAAAGATATGGACTTAAAGCAGATCCCTGAAGTAAACCAACTCTTACTGGTATCTAATCAGTTAACCCAACACTGTTTCTAACCTGCGTTTTTGCTCCTTCATACATATCTTGGACCAACCTCACATACTTCTCCAGTGTTCCCTTTACTCGCATGCGCCTCCAAAACTCTTGGCGTAGTACTCTATCGTATGCTTTTTCCAGATCTATGAATACTATGTGCAGTCCTTTCTGCTTTTCCCGGTGTTTTTCCATCATCCGTCGGAGGGCAAACACTATCTGTCTTTCCTCTTCTTGGCATGAAACCAAACTGTTCTTCACCTACAGATGTTCCTTCTCTAATTCTTTGATCCATTATTCTTTCCCAGATTTTCATGGTGTGAGACATTAACCTCATTTCTCTGTAGTTTGCACAATCCTGGATGTCACCCTTCTCTTTATAGATAGGCACAATAAAGCTTTCTCTCCATTCTTTTGGTATCTTTTCCTGACTGTATATTTTCTTTGCTAGGTCACACAGCATGTCTATTCCTTCTTCTCCCAGGCTCTTCCAGTTCTCTGCAGGATTTCCATCTGGTCCTATTGCTTTACCGTTTTTCATTTTCTTTAGTGCCTTCTTTACTACCTTTCTGCTAGTAGTATGTGTCATACCAAGGTAATGGAATCCATCTTCAAAGAATTTTCTAGGAATTTCTTCATTTAACAAGTGTTCATAATATTCTTTCCTCCTCTTCTTTATCTTATCCTCGTTGCATAAAACCACTCCATTCCCATCCTTAACCTGTTTTATATGGGAGTAGTCCTTGGTATTCTTGTCCCTCGACTTTGCACTTCTGTGAATTTTTCTCTCCCCCTCAGGTGTTTCCAGCTCCTCGTACATGTCATCTAATGCTATTGCCTTTTCTTGTGCAACTGCCTTCTTTACTTGTTTCTTAAATCTTTGGTACCTCTCCTTATCCTCTTGCTGTCCATACTTTTACCAGATCTTTTTTTGCATCTTTTTTGGCTTTCACCACCTCCTTCACTTCATCATTCCACTACCCGGTTTCCTTATCGTCAGGAGGTTTCTTTCCCGATGTCTTTCCCCAACACCTCTCCACCCAATCTCTTTATCACCATACTGTTGTGATTCTATCGTTCTTGCACTTCCTCTAGCAATCTAACTTCCCTCAATACTTTCTCCTTAAATTCTTGCCTCGCTTCCTCCTCTTGTGTCAGCTTCCACCACTTGATTGTTGATGGGACACATGCAGACCTACCTTTTACTGTGTTCCTTATTTCCAAGTCCATTACCATCACCCTGCGCTGTGCTGCCACACACTCTCCATTTAAAATTCTACAATTTCTCACCTCTCTCAGTCTCTCAGATGTGATCTGCACACGGGGAAGTAATTTGACTTTCTCTTGCTCCACTCTTGAACAGTACTATCCAGAGTTCTACACCAGTCCTCTTACTCCCAGTCATGCCTTATAATTTGGGTAAGGCCCGGTGCTGGCATGGAACCAACTAAGTAAGGTTATCTTTTGCGCAGAACTTGCTTGACTTTACTTCACCATCATTATTCTAATTATATATGGACATTGGGAATGAAAAACACCTTTTCTTTGGTCCTAGAACATTTTGTTTCAGACTGGCTAGTAAACTGAGAAAACATTAAAATAGAAAGTCAATGCAGGTATATATATATATATATATATATATATATATATATATATATATATATATATATATAAATATGTATATATATATATATATATATATATATATATATATATATATAATATATATATATATATATATATATATATATATATATATATATATATATATATATATATATATATATATATATATATATATATATATATATATATATTCTTATGCTGTGGTTTTCATAATGCAGTAATCTCCTGTGTATATGTGTGAATTGTTGTATACTGTATAATTTTGTATTCAGAGTTAGCATAAAGTTACAGTGATTAAACGGTGTATGGTTTGAGAGAGGACGTGAGTGGCGCTAAGAGAGAGACAGGGAGCCGTTGTTTGTTGTGTAGGGGCACAATTTGTTTAGTCAGTATCCAAACCTGCTTAAGTAATGCATTCCATTGGGACGCGATCAAAACACTGTTGGGTGGAAAATTCCATTACGAAAGTTGCCTAACGTCATTCAGGAATTTTATGTGGAACGATGTTTTCCATTCTTATTATAATAACTAGAGCTTCTCTTGTTCTGAAACTATGTAATAATAAGTATTATTATTAACTGTAATTCCACTTTGTCTCTAATTATCGTTTTTAAAGAGTTTTTTTAAAATAGAGAACTCGTCTAGAACCTGTTCACACATTCGACCCACCCGTCTGTGTATGGACACCCATACAATTCTTATGAAGGGCACTTTGAGACCAGAACCGCTTTGAAGGGGATGCGTTTCCCTCTCTCTCCCTCTCTCTCTCTCGCTCGCTTGCTCTTGTTGTAACGTAATTGATATTTTGGTAGACGATGGTCGCTCATATCCTTTAACTGTTTAATTCCTTAGTAAATGTGTCTGAGTTATCTGAACAGTGTGTTTTATTAAGTGTGTGTGTAATGGTGCCTAATTAAAAACAAGAAGCAATTTGGTACCAAGGTATTGTAACATAATCATTGGTTTTTAGTGCACTAAAAATAATATTTGCAGTGATTATATGTAAAGATACCTTTTATTTTTTTATTTTTTTTATTTTTTCGTGTTATATGTTTTATGCTTTATCTTTTGAAGAATTTTTCTTTTATACATATATGTGGTGTGTTTGCTATTGCCTTAATTTTTGCTTTACATTTTTTGATATTTAATTTTTTGCAGAGTATATTTCTGTGTCTTTTGTATCCACATTTTTATATGATTGATTTATTTGCCTTATTTTGTTTAACACGTGGGAATTGAAATTTTGTTACTTAACAATTTAAATCTTTCTTGAATAATTTTTGATTAATTAATAAATTAATTTCTGATTTAATTTTGACTGATGATTAATTCAGATTTGATCCAATTTTGTTTTGTTTTCAAGTAATAATAATTTCCCTGAGACTGTTAAATGTCATGTATAATATTTGAATTTAGAAATAAATTTTTTATTTAAAATATTATATCAGAGTTTCATTCATTGACCCACCAGTAATTTTGATTTGAATTAGATATAGAGAGGTAAGTGAGATGTTTTCCTTCAAGTAACTGAAGTGAGTTCGAACTTAATTTGTTTTCTTTCATGATTGATAAGTTTTATAAGGGATCACTGTTGCCTTTAGAGAAATCAGTCGTTTTGTATGTGTGATGAGGGTTCAGGTGTCTGGCTGTTGTTAGGTAACTATAATTGTTGAATAAATGGTAAGTTTGGTAATCAAATATCAAGCACTTAGATACCAGGTTTGATTTGAAGAACGGACACTGGACACTTAGTGTCATACAATATATATATATATATATATATATATATATATATATATATATATATATATATATATATATATATATATATATATATATATATATATATATATATATAGAGAGAGAGAGAGAGAGAGAGAGAGAGAGAGAGAGAGAGAGAGAGAGAGAGAATGTATATATGTATATATATATATATATATATATATATATATATATACATACATATATATATATGTATATATATGTGTGTTTGTGTGTGTGTGTACAGTATATATCCTACTCAGCCAGTCACCTAATGGATCATTCGTTAAACTGCCGACCCCTAACCCGTGGCCTCCTAACCTCACCACACCTGCACTATCACGTTCCGACAACCGAAGCCCCCATTCTTACCTACATAGCTACTCACATTCATGTTCATGTTCTTTCCTC
The DNA here is from genome assembly GCF_040412425.1 of Macrobrachium rosenbergii. Classification (NCBI taxonomy): domain Eukaryota; kingdom Metazoa; phylum Arthropoda; class Malacostraca; order Decapoda; family Palaemonidae; genus Macrobrachium; species Macrobrachium rosenbergii. Next base: position 71,218,660 of record NC_089752.1, read on the forward strand.
CTTAAATTAAATCTCTCTCTCTCTCTCTCTCTCTCTCTCTCTCTCTCTCTCTCTCTCTCTCTCTCTCTCTCTCTCCACAAATGTATATACTGTAGCTGATATAAAAGTGTAGATATATTGATCCGTTTCCATTTGGTATGAATTAAGAAAATCATGGTTATAAGACTATGTCTCGTAACGATAAGCACGAGCCCTAATCATCTGTGGCGTACCACCAAAATCTCTTTGAACGCCGTTCAAGTAGTTGCAAGATATCGAACCAGAAAAACTCCTGTAAAACCGAATGATAATTACGGATTAAGGATAACATGAAGTAGAGAACAGATTCTTTCCCAGATTTAACCTGCCTGGTTTTGATCAGAACTAAAGAAAATTTTGACCAAAACGGGAAACGTAATGAAGATTGTAAAGAACAGGATGAACAGGAAAAAAACTGAAGCTATAAAAAGGAGGAATATCAGAAGAGATTAGTTTGAACATCGATGAACTATATAACAATGGTTTAGAACATCGGATATACTCAGAAAGAACAGTTTTTTTTGTCTTTTATTAGAAAAATACATTAATGCAGTTTTACAGTTATTTACAATATTTACATAATTTTACAATTATAATTTTTTATTCTCACCAGGAATACAATGCAAAAAAAAAAAAAACACTGGTAATATCATAATCCCTAAATTCTGAGTGAGTTATATTCCATAATTTAATGATATAATATATGACGGTTATCACAACTACAATTTCTGCAATATTTTTAACCCTCATAACAATTCTTATAAGCCCATGGCATTTAATGGAGTTCCTGCCATGAATTTTTATTTTTAAATATTGTTACTCAAAAACAGTAATTAATGTACTGTACTATTTTGTGAACATTTTATTTATTCTCTCTTTGTAATTATTTTTTAATAGCCACCTATCGTAACAAAATTTGCTCTTAACAAAGGCATCTGTTTTCTCTTTCGTATAAAGTTTCTTTTTACTAACCCAAACAGCATACAAACACCCTACAATTAATACAGTGGCACTATTATAATTCTTTTTTGTCCTATAATTGAAATTGAATATTAAGGTATTTAAAAAACTGTCTCTGTTTATGTTGCACGTATGGAATAGCACACTTTTGAAATATATCAATGTTGTTTTTATGTGACTACATGCAATACGTATTCAACATCTTTGTAATTATCATATTTATCACTGTTTCTGGCACATGAAACTTCATTTATTTCCTTCAAATCCACCAAAAAGCTCATTCTCATCTTACAACAGAAATTACTTAAACCAATATCCTTTCTAATATCATTCAGAGCTGTCGAACTGAAAATCGCTAATGATTTAAAGTAAACCTTTATTATTCCCAATCCACCTTTTCCTTTAATAAACAAAGAGTATCTCTGCTTACGGGATGGTAAGTGCCCCTCCGCATATATCGGAAAATATGCATATTTATTTGAGCAGTGTACTTTTTTGAGGGAGACAAGGTGTGAGAAATACACCAAACTTTGGACAAAATTAGAGAATTAATAATAATAGCCCTCTGGAAAATAGATAATTGTCTTTAACTAAGCATGTCTTCTGATATTTTAATATTTTTAGCAAGGCGAAACCAATTCTCTTCACACGTAACCTCAAAATCACTATGATAAATTATACCAAGAATTTTTATACTTTCAACCGTTTTCAACCAACTAAGAGGCCAGATGTTTCGATTTTCCAATTTACCAAAACCAGTTATACTAGTTTTGTCCTTGTTTAGCTGTGCACCTGTCGCAAGTTCAAACAACTGTATTTCCTTATGACACTCTCTAACTGAATCATCAGTTGACAAAATCATAGATGAATCATCTGCATAACCCTGCAGACATATTTTTACACTATTAGGAAGGCTTGGCCCTACTACCTTGTTATTACTCTTTATTGCCCTATATAAGGGTTCTTGAAATATGCAATATAACAGCATTGACAACATCGGGCAGCCTTGTCTTACAGACCTTTTAATACAAAAAGGGGAACTAATAAACCCATTTACAAAAATACAACTTTCACAATCCTTATACAAAATTCTGACTAGAGTCACAAATTCATCTGGTAAACCAAATCTCTCTATTGCTTTAAAAACAAAATCCATATTAACTCTATCAAAGGCCTTAGACTAGTCAAGCTTAAGATTGCCAAGTCTTGACTGTTTTGTTTTGCATGAAAAATTACATCTCGAATCATATTATTACAGTTCACAATTGACCTTCCTTTCACTACACAATATTGTTCTGGGGAGATAATCTTCCCAGTAACACATCTCAATCTGTTTGCTAAAACTTTAGCAAAGATTTTGTAGTCAACATTCAGTAGGGATATAGGTCTCCAGACTTCTGTTTTAGCTAACAATTTTATTATACCCAAGTATTGACTATCTGTCATATATTTAATAGTGACAATGAATATGAACACCTCCATAATATCAGACTTTATTATACACATACTCTTGATAGCATCGAAAACTTCAACCTCCTTTAAATCTCTGCTTAACAAATTTACATCTTGTTGGTCCAAAACAGAATGACAGAAGCTAAGAAAATAGTCTTGACTTTTTTCCTGACTTGCGACCATACTAAACGATCTTTCAAAATGCTCCTTAATAAAAACAGAAATTCTCTCTGTGCTTTCTATAATGGAACCATCTGGTTTTTTATGCTAGTTATGCATGATTTTTCTTTTTTTCGGCGCCAAGTAGATGTGCAGATATTTTTTTCACCCATTGTAAGATCATTTAGTTTGGCGCTTATCTTTATACCTTCTGAAATTTCATTCTGGATGTCACAAACCCTATTCTTGAGAAGTTTAATAATGTCATAATTTACACTAGTTTTGTAATTAATGTCATAAAAAATAACGTAATCTTGTTTGTAGTAAGGTCAGCAGGCCATACTTTTCTTGTGATATCTTTTTACACAATTTGTCAAAGAAATTTTTACACTAATTTTGCCCAGTACCACCATACAAGTATTTTATCAAATGTACCTTTTTTCTGCTTTATACACTGCCATACATGCACAAAATTTTCTTCAATTTCATCAGAATCTAAAACTTTCACATTTAACTTCCAATACCCTGTGCAAATTTTATATGTGTTAATGTTTAACCTCAAAACAGCCATGCTATGATCTGAAAAACTTATTGGAACGGTGTCAACAAATATTATATTATCAAATAACTTTACAGCATATATCCTATCTATTCTGGATCCATAGTTTTCACGTATATAAGTGTACTCTGGTATTCTGTTTGAGAATTTGTAATTATCTTTCAAAGCAAGGTTTTTCAAAAGAGTACTTATAGACTTAGACAACAAGGCTTTGTTATTATTACTGCAATCTCTTGTGCACGTTATATATATATATATATATATATATATATATATATATATATATATATATATATATATATGTATATATATATAAATGTGTGTTTGTAAATATATGTCTATATAGATATATATTTATATATATATACTATATATACAAACACACACACACACACACATATATATATATATATATATGTGTGTGTGTGTGTGTATATTAATACATATATATATGTATGTATATATATATATATATATAAAAAATATATATATATATATATATATATATATATATATATATATATATATATATATATATATATATACAGTATATATATGTAATATACTGGTATCTTCTTACACGAAGATATATCATTCAGTTGTATTCCACATAGGAAAATAAAAAGTGTAAATGGTTAAAAATGCTCGACAGTTTCATCCCCCAGTGGACTGCTTCTTAGAACTTTTAAAAAAAGAAAAGTTTCCAATGATGCACTCAAGAAAGGCCTAAAATTTTGAAGGATGTGGAATATCTTTACCAATAAACAATAGTTTAAACTAAAAACATACTAGTAACAAAGTACAATAAAATGAAAATTGCCAAAATGTCAGCTGAGATAATACTGCATGTCCATTTGAAAAATAGCTAAACATTAGGTGCATTATATGATAGTTAATGGATAACACTATCCAATTTGTACTGACATCTGATAACATGTCAAATAAAAGGGCCTAATTTATATAAGCCAGGAGATAAACAGAATTTTTTTCTTTTGCAAATAAAACTTGTCCT
>NC_089752.1:71225319-71232819 GCF_040412425.1 Macrobrachium rosenbergii
CTATTTTTAGTGTATGCAATTGATATGGAGTTGGTCTGGAAAAAAAGATGGTTCAGTATGCCGATGACGCAACACTTGAGGGTGTAGTAAAGTCTCCATTTAAGAGGAATGAAGCTGCCCTTAATCTCGATCAGGACATGAGGCGCATTAGTGAATGTTGTAGTTGGCAGGGTATGAGGTTGAACTCCAGTGAAGCGAAAATACTATTAATTGGTAGATCTGGTACTGGACTGGCTGAACAGCAGCACAAATATGCAAGCAATGTGCCTTGCTGTCGAACTTCTCAGTTCCACAGGTCCTTTATTCCTTGCTGCTGGACTGTGGAACAGTCTCCCTGAAGAAGTTGCGCATTTGGAACCTCAAAAGTTCAAGCAAAGATGCAATGCACTACTCTCCAAAGGAAATTTAATTTTATTATATAATTTACATTTTAACTATTTATCTATTATTTGTTAATTTGTTTTTTTCTTTTGCAATAACTGACCTCTTCTTTCTGTATATCCAAATACCTTCTATTACTTCTTTCAAACGAACACCATGTGGTTTGGAAGCTTAAATTTCAAGTCAACGGATCCTGTGAGAGTGTTCCATGTGAATAGGGTTCCTCTTCTCAATAATGATATAAAAATATCTCTCTTTATATATACACAGTATATGTATATATACATATATATATATGAATAAATATATTCTTACGTGGGTCCTTTGGCTGATAAGTTTTTTATCAATTACTGTAATTTATGTAGCCGTGTTCTACCTAAGACCCACATAATCCTATCAGTTGAGGCTAAAAGTTACCCCAAGAGACAGACAATTACTTAATTGGATTAGGTCACCAGTCAGAACTATGCCTTGAATAATTTGGATTATTTCTGAAACAAATGAATTACCTCAAACCCATTCATTTCCCACCTAGTCCCAACAAAAGAAAGAATGCGCTGTTACAAGTGAGGAATTTACATGAACCAAGTAGTCCTCTTCGGACACAAATATTTTCCCCACTTCAGTTGAAACGCAATGGGTGATCGTCTATTAGCTCCCTCGTAAGCAATTTGAGTATTTAAAAGGCTATTCCTCTTCCAAACAATGGTATGATCAGGTTCCAAGGCTTGCCTAAATTTTGCTTATGCTTGACCTCTCCCTAATTCCTACTTACTGCAAAGGGGGTGGGGGTTATCTTATGCAATCTCAATAGACAATAATACTTATTCATATACTAGACTTCATACAGGAATTATGGTTCCACCAGGATCTTTAGTCAGTGGCCGAGGAAGCGGGAAAAAATGAAAATAGAAATACAGGGGAAGAAATACCAGCAGATCGAGAAAATCTTGTCAATTCCAGACTTACCTTCACGTAGGCTGCTTGCGCACTGCACAGACACCCGGGATTTCTGGAACAACACATTACGTCTATTCACTTAGTAAAAGACAGAAGGAGGGACAAAGGACAGAATTATCAGGAGCACTGACGCGTGTGTGCTCGCTAAGATGGTTGTGCTCCCTCTCTGACCCTAGGTCAGAAGCAGGGTCTCTGTGTTTTCATGAACAGCGCTCCTTCAACAGCCTCCGGCAGTCTGAAAATTGACAAAAACATCGTCGATACATGGTACAGAGGAAAATGAAGGCTTAAGAACATCCTCACTAGAGGTGACCAGGCGAAAATCTCCCTGTTGGATAGGTTTCTAATACTAACTTATAAGCTGTTAGGAACTGTTAATTTTGAAAACACAACTAGATCCTGCCCACGTCTCATCCTGTGTTCCCCAGAAACCCTTCTGGTCCTTTGTTGGGAGTAAATTAATGCTAAAATAATGCAGGGACGTCGAACAGCAGAATATTTATAAAAGCTTCCCCCCCTTTAAGAAGGCCTTCACTCCCTTTTGGGTGTGAAGGTCTGTACTAAGCAAGCTGTTCGCCTCGATTACTTTACTCTTCTCCTGTGAGCAGATTTGTCCTGTGCAATCTACCTAGTTACAGATCTACCTAACTCTAGAAAGGATCTGAGCATTAATCACTGACTTCTACAGACTCCTAACTGTACTTAAAGGTACTTACGGTTATTACGTGCTACCTATCATGATCGTGATGTTTTAGACCTAGCCAAATGGTACATTCTATGGTATCTCCTATCCCAACCTATCAGGACACAGCCGTAGCACCCACGTAAAGGACAATGAACTAGCCAAGGTACAAGGTTTTGCACTATAATTGGTAATTACTGTTCGGTACATGAGGTTTGCCTCATGTGATAAATGCTTGCCTCACTGAGGTCTTAGGCCATGTGTGTCATGAGCTTAGTGGCTCTCTTCACAATAGTTTAGAATGGCTGATTTCAATTACAATGTACTTACGTGGTTACTGCGACTCGATGGAAGGTGTAAGTGACAAGGTTACTGCTATGATGTCCTCAATATGGTCTAGGCTACAGTATGACAGAGATCACGCTGGCTACCTCCTCTGGGCAATTAGCCAGGAGCACTCTAAGATGGGAAGGCACTGTGCCAAGAGGGCACTAGTGCCAGGATGAGGTCATGGCTCTGCAACTACTGGGCTCTCTTCCGCTCCTTCTTCTTCTTCTTTGGGTTCCTCCAAGGCCTATCTATGTCAGACCTAGGAGGACATGAGGGCACCGACTCTGGGGAAAGGCCAGAAGGGCTAGTGGGCGTGAAGTCAGGGATCACTTCAGAAGCTACAGGAGGGCTCTCTACTCTGGCTGCTGCAACAACCGGAGTGAGAGCGACCTCAACCTCTGCATCCAAGGAGGCCAGCTCCTGGTCTCCCAGAGAAGGTGTAGCAGTTTGGTCTACCAGGTGTTCATCCTCTGGGGATGGATTTGGTGAGGAAGAAGTGTTGGGTGCCGGAGGCTCACCGGTTGCCATGATTAGTGCCGTGAGGAATCCTGAATCTCCCGGAGGAGGATCTGCCTCATGATCTGGACCTGGCACAGGGTCCTCCTTGATTGGTGACTAAATGTCCGAGTCGGACAGAGCCTGGCACTGCTCAGCGCTCACAAGTGGCACTGGCAGCGATTGAGGGTCAGGCATGCCTGACAAGGGGTCCGGAGGTGCAATACCTCACGGATGGCTTGAATTTGGCTGCGACAGAGATTCCTGCCCCAGCTGGAGATCAGAGCCTTTGTAGGTGCTTGGCGACCTGCGGTGATGGTTGGTGGAGAAGGTTGAGTGGATGTAGAGGGAGAGGAGTTCTGGCCATTAGTAGGAGACTGCTTATTAGTGCCTAGCTTGTAGCGGCACTCAGCTTCAGTGTGCCCTGCCTTCTTACAGTGGGTACACGGAGACTTGCTTGGCAGTCCATTCTTCGGGTGAGTCGAGCCTGAGAGGTACCCAGGTGGCACTATGCACTGCTGAGATGTACTGTGGGACTGGTTGAAGGTTTCCCGTGAATTGGCCATGCGGCAGGCTTCCACAAGGGTGGTGGATTGCTTATCATTTAGATATACAGCAAGGGGCCCAGGCATGCATTGGTAAAGATCCTCCAGCATGGTCCGATTGAAGAGGTCCTCAAACATAGTGCAAGACAAGGAGTCGAACCAGCGGGTACCAGACTGGGTCTTGTGACAGGCCCATTCAGTCCAGGACCAGCCGACTTCCTTGGTAAGACCTCGGAACCGCTGTCTCCATTTCTCCTGGGTTATTTCATAGGCCTTTGTGATGACTCTATGCACTTCGACCATGTCGCCTCTCTGACTCTTCTCCAGTAAGCGAAGGGCTGCCTTAGCTTTTCCCTCCATGTGCTTGGCAGGCACTAAGGCCCTCTCTGTCTCGGTGGCACTATAGTCATCAAAGAGTGCCTCTATTTCCTCCAACCATGCTTCTGGCTCGTCCTTAGTTCACTTGGAGACGAGGGAATTAATACTTGAGATTGGAGCAATTGGTGCAGCAGGTGTGGCGTTGGAGGCTTGGTGTATAGCCATAGTTTCAGCATTTTCCCTTTTAGCCCTTTCCAGCTCGGGCTCCTTTTCTTTGAGAGCTAGCCCACTCTCCTTGAGAGCTTGCTCGCTTTCCTTGAGTGCTAGTTCATGCTGTCTTCTCTGTTCTTCTCTTTCATCTTCATACCTCTCCAGCTCGGCTTTATAAGTCCTCTGTTCAGCTTCATAATTCTGCTGTTCCAGTCTTTCTTCCTTCTCTTGTTTGGCCAAGTCATCCAGCTGTTCCTTAACCCACTTGGTGAGGTCCAATCCTGTGAGACCTGCCGCCTTCCCCAGCTCCATGAAGGCTCTATGATTATCTGTTGCCATGGTTCTGGTGGGTAAGGGCGTCTATTCAGGTTGACTGGATGTACTTGGGTAGCGAGGAAGTGTCCCTTAGATTTAGGGTGACACTTCAGTGATGTGGCACCTTTTCAATAAGGTGGCACTGTGGTTGAGTGTGCCTTGTAAAGGTCACACTGATGGCACTCAGTATCTTTATGTACTGGTGTAACTTAGTCACAAAAGGACTTTTCTTCTGTGTTCCTTTTCTGTTTTTTTTTTCTTTAGTGGCACTATGGTGCCAGTGCATTCTTGGGAACAACATTTGCCTTGAGTTCAACTAATTTGTATTTAAGGGGAAAAAATTCATCCTGTCCAAGCAGAGTGTAACTAATAAGTAGGAGAGAAAGGGAAGGTAAAAGGAAGAGATAGGTAAGCTATTCTGTTTGTGACAGTGCCTCAGATTAGTGGCACTGTGGAAAAGGAAAATTAAATTGTGGTTGCTGTTTTGGGGCCTTGTGAGTGACTAATTTCTAGTACCCTCTGTGCTACTTCCTTTTCATGCAGAGGGAGGAAGGCTACGTGTTACGCTGAGGTCTGGACAAAAGTCCTCACTCGTGACCGACAGCTTCTAACTGTAATTAATCTTAACTTGTCCTCATCTATTTGTGGGACAGAGGTGTTTTTGTTTATTTGTTTTATTTTAATGAATTATTCCTATGTCTGCCTGTTCTTTCGAGGAAGGTGGTGCATGTACAATTTGGATCTATGCTGAATGCTTACTTGAGAGAGAGAGAGAGAGAGAGAGAGAGAGAGAGAGAGAGAGAGAGAGAGAGAGAGAGAGAAATATTCAGCCAGCAAAGTTCGTGCTGCCTGAGAAAATCAGTAAAATTATTGTAACTGCACACTTGCAGGTTTCTTATTTGGAGACACGTCTTCTTGGGCTGTTTTTTAAGGGATTGTCTTAGCAATCTTAGCTTTCCCTGTGACCCCTGAGTCATATGTCTTACACTGAGAAGTATGATTAAAAATGATAAGTTTCTTTCTTTTTATAAATCCCTACATCAGTGTATTTTTATAACAAGAAAAGTTATATATTTCCTAAATAAGTACTGTCATTCCCTGACTAAATTATTTCTTGCTTTTATCTACTGTATGGAATCCTATACCTACTTCCCGATCTATCGAAGTCTATTCCTTTCTAAGAGTTTGCAAGTATGATTACTATGCAAGGCAAAGTAGTTCCAGAAGTGGAGCAAATGAGGCAGAGGCTATAGTGACTGTGTCGCCCTCACAAACTAATCACACAAACAACAATAACAAGGGTTTTAAGATGGCAAACTGGAGAGCGGTCAACCCGTTTCCAAAATGCCGGATGAATCCTGTCATAACATGGCGAAATTCAAAACACGCTTATAAGCAGCCTGGTGGAGGGATACACGACCTCTCAAGGCATGGAGTTTCTTTACAATGAAAAGCACACAAAGCACCCAAATTCCTCTAGCAAAACGAACGAAGCAAATGTAGGAATACAGGTTTTAACTAAATGCACCAACAATGCAAGGGATATTATGTTATGGAGATGGAAAACGAAATTACTAGGATCTATGCTTTTTTTTTCTTGAACTGCTTAAATGCTCCAAGAATCCACCATGTTTTTGAGGGGTCGTTCAAGACACAAAAGGAATGGATCTGTGACGTCCTGACGGTCCTGAATTTACGTTAATTGAAAATACAAATTATGATATTAACAGTGTTGCTGTTCATTTGCAATATTACTGGCAAGGAAATTTTATATGATTCCCGCAATATGGAAACTTATTAACTTCGTCACACTCAATTGGTGGCCCTTTCTGTAGTGATGAATGGTTACTCTTTTGGAAATTCTATGGACTTTGTAAATTTGTCCGTCCTACCTATGAGAGAAACGTTAGGCACAAGTCCTCCCAGTACTGTCATGCAATAGCTAACTCGTTCAAAGATCAATATCATGTGTTAATCCTTGGCTGGGGAAATAGCAAAATACTAAATCCTTACTCGGTAACTTGCACGCTCTTTGGTGGAATGCCGGACTCGGTATCCAAATGTGGCAAAAGTGTTTTCTTTAAAATTTTGTAAATTGTAAATTATAGCTGCTCTCAATGCACATTTCCCTACCTATGCTAATTTCTTGATTATAAAAATGGTATTCTTATTGCTTGGCCTGTCTCCTTGTTTGGAAGAATTAGTAGGAAATCAATATGATCTGACTTTTCTCTTTGAAATTAATCTGTGGTTAATTTGATCCCAGAGTCTTTTCTTTGTAAATTAAATAGAGATTGTGGCTAAGGTCACCACTCTTACGTGGGTCCTTTGGCTGAGGAGTTTTTTTATTAATTACTGTAATTTATGTAGCCCTGTTCTACCTAAGACCCACGTAATCCTGTCAATTAAAGCTAAAAGTTACCCCAAGAGAGACAATTACTTAATTGGATTAGGTCGCCAGTCGGAACTATGTGTTGAATAATTTGTTATTTCTGAAACAAATGAATTACCTCAAACCCATTCATTTCCCACCTAGTCCCAACAAAAGAAAGAATGCGCTGTTATAAGTGAGGGAATTTACATGAGCCAAGTAGTCCTCTTCGGACACAGAAATATTTTCCCCACTTCAGTTGAAACACAATGGGTGATCATCTCATAGCTCCCTCATAAGCAATTCGAGTATTTTAAAAGGCTATTCCTCCTCCAAACAATGGTATGGTCAGGTTCCAAGGCTTGCCTAAATTTCACTTATGCTTGATCTCTCCCTAATTCCTACTTACCTGCAAGGGGGGTATCTTATGCAATCTCAATAGGCAATAATACTTATTCATATACTAGACTTCATACAGGAAGTTATGGTTCCACCAGGATCTCTAGTCAGTGGCCGAGGAAGGGGGAAAAAATGGAAATAGAAATACAGGGGAAGAAATACCAGCAGATCGACAAAATCTTGTCAATTCCAGACTTACCTTCACATAGGCTGCTTGCGCACTGCACAGACACCCGGGATTTCTGGAACAACGCGTTATGTCTATTCACTTAGTAAAAGACAGAAGGAGGGACAAAGAACAGAATTATCAGGAGCACTGACGCATGTGTGCTCTCTTAGACGGTTGTGCTCTCTGACCCTAGGTCAGAAGCAGGGTCTCTGTGTTTTCATGAACAGCGCTCCTTCAATAGCCTCCGGAAGTCTGAAAATTGACAAAAACATTGCCGATACATAGTACAGAGGAAAATGAAGGCTTAAGAACACCCTCACTAGAG
>NC_089752.1:71235319-71242819 GCF_040412425.1 Macrobrachium rosenbergii
AGTTGGCTTACCTCCGTTTCAAAACCAAAAGGCTTAAGTTCGATTCCTGCGCTTATCTCTGGGATAAAGAGAACTCTACTTTAAAAGGTAATTGTGACTTAATGTTTTAGAATATCTATAAAACTATATATATATATATATATATATATATGTGTGTGTGTGTGTGTGTGTGTGTGTGTGTACATACATGTATTTTTCAAAGAGGATTCGACCAAGAATACGACGAGATGATCATTTTCACAATTTGTTCTGACGTTTCGTAAATCATATTCACATCTTGGAATTTCTAAAAAAATATAGATAGAATAGAATAGAATGGAAGATAAAATTTAGGCCAAAGGCCAAGCACTGGGATCTATGAGGTTATCCAGCGCTGAAAGGGAAATTGAGAGCAAAACGGTTTGGAAGGTGTAAAAGGTGCACTATGAATCAGTTGTTAGGAGATGGCTGAGCAAAGTAAGATGAAAGAGAGAGTTATGAACGGGGGCACAGTAAAAGGAATGAAATGGGTTGCAGCTAGGGGCCGAAGGGACGCTGCAAATAACCTTAAGTAACGCCTACAGTGCACCGCATGAGATGCACTGACGGAACTACCCCTCCTACGGGGCAAAAATATATATATTAAAAATTGACCAAATAAAACTGGAAAAAATGAAATAATAAAAACTCAGAAACCGAACTAACTAACTATACAGTATATATATATATATATATATATATATATATATATATATATATATATATATATATATATATATATATATATATATATATATATATATATATATAAAATGATAAAACCTTTCTGTGTATTGGCATGTGAAAAGGTTATAATACCATTTGGGTCGTTGATATTTAATTCCTATTCTTACTACTTAATTGTTGTAATTTATCAAGATCTGTTCGTAAAAATATAACTTTGGTTGGTCTGTGCATGCATTGAAGGTATGCTTGTAGCACATTTTGCCTGTTACGTCACTTCCATTTCTTGCCTTGAAATGGTTGATTTGAATGGGTATTTAGGAGTTCATGCAACTGATGATGGTGAATCACAAGGTAGGTAAGGCGGAGAAGACAGCAAACTGCAAAAGTTATTGAAAAGAGGAGGCTTGCATAAGAGAGCAGCGTTAAACCGCATAAGGGAACTGTTCAATCAGCTCTGTCGTGGAAGTGAAGTTGGGATGTTGAATGAGAAAAAAGAAAATGGTTGAAACTGCTGAGAGGAATTGTTGCTGTAGCAAAAATGGTGTAAGAATTGCAAGGCTTAAAATGTGAAGGTATGTAGGGGTATGAAGCTAATCGGAGATGACAGAATAAATAAGTTTTTAAAGGTGCGTTCGTCACGGGAGGCGAATGGAGAACTCAGAAGCGTTCGGGGGAAAGCGCCGTCCGACCGAAAGTCTCTACATCTGGAAAGCGCGGAAGTGTGCGTGGAAGAGTCGGGTAATTTGTGCAGAGGTTGTCGGGAGGATGGAATGTTGCTAGTAAGCCTGCCGTGTTGGTGTCTTAAGTGGCTGTTGCAGAAGCTTTCTGAACTAGGCGATCATTTTATATTCTGTAGTTAGAGACTAAAATTGACCACTATAATTAGATAATTTCCCTTTTTATCCGCAACTACTAGTCTTATTAGCGAAAAGCATGTACATGAATATAGTGTACGCACACAGATATCTGCATACACACACACACACACACACACACACACACACACACACACACACACACACACACACACACACACATATATATATATATATATATATATATATATATATATATATATATAATGCACTGAAATAAACATGAATATATGTATGTATGTATGCGTACAAATATTAAACCACAAATATCGTTGAATATCCATTCACCAAGGAAAATTACAATCAATAAATGCTTGGTCATAAATGGGATTGAAGCCTCTGCCTGGTTTAGAATCAACGATGTACAGTGACTTTAGACCTCTAAGCCATCAGTACAAAGGCCAAAAGTCACTGCGGATTGTTGTTTCTTAACCAGGCAGCTGCGGTTCGAAACTAATTTGTGACAAAGCACTTATAAATTATAATTTCCTTTAGGTGTAAGTTATTCCCGAGTTGTGGTGAATTGGAGATTGAGCGATATATGTGGCTTAAAGTTTGTGGATACAAAAAACTGTCACGGTGTATGTGACAAAATGCACGTATGTGTGTGTGACGATTTGCTCAAAAACCCACCATGAAAGACCATACCGCGAATCTTTCCAAATATTATACCATCATGAATGGAATCAAGGGTCCTTTCGTAATTACTGCCCCCTTCCGTGAAGCGAATCCTTTTGCTAATAATGACTGACTGAATGAAGAACGAGTCACCGAATCAGTGAATGAATGGAGGCAGCGTTACTGAACTTAATTCACGCCGGAAGCACCTTCATTTGTTTAGGTTCATTCACGGCCCCTGCCTTGGTGGTCGGAGTAGATCGATACAAAAAGAAGTTTACTTTTTTCAGAAATCAGGATCTCCCTTGAAAATTTTCAAGCCCTGGGTTCGATCGACGGGGCGGGAAGAACGATCTGGGTGTGTTCTTTATTCCCATAGTAAATCTGTTTAACCAAATAACTGAAGTAGTTTTCTGCTAGTTGGTCGAATGTTTTGGGATAATATAGCAGGTCTGGAGATCGTTAAAAGAGAGAGAGAGAGAGAGAGAGAGAGAGAGAGAGAGAGAGAGAGAGAGAGAGAGAGAGAGAGAGAGAGAGGTGTAAATTTGTATACCGTCATATTCGAATATGGGATGACTTCGACGAGGTCATTCTTACTCTCCCCTGGTGAAACCATTCATCATCTACTCTATCTGTCTGTCTGCCTGTCCCACTGTTTTTACCCATCTTCATTTTACCATGATTAAATATCTACATAAGAAAATTAATAACAGAATAAAAACGTTGGTAGTATTTTCATATTTCTTCTTTAATACTAAATTCTTATTACTTTGATTTATTTGGGGCAGTTTACAGTATTTAAGAATGAAACCCAAAGCTGGGGTAGACAGACCTCCAGGGCTTGGGAGTTGGTATAAAGTGACCAAACCTTCCTGGCACACTTTCCTTTTGATTCTTATCAAAAATCTCTGCTGCATCTCACAGAATTAAATACACTATTCAGAAATGATATTTTTACCTGCAATTGAATATTAATCTCTTTCAGACAAAATTATAATTTTTTCACTCCCTCAGTATATATAGCATCTATGGTAATTAGGGTTTTAGTGTAAAGGTGAATGAGGTATTGTATTACCGTTGAGTTTGATCGATACGTAGAAGGGTTATGACTCAGAAATGGCCGTCAGTAACATTCCGCTGCATTGCTGGTTTGCCGATCAGTGAGTTCAAGCAGCCTTGGGTCTTATCTATCTCTGAATGGGTGACAAAATATTGCTGACAGACAAATAGGGTCCTGTGACCATCGAACTAGCAACCCCCGAAAATCAGCGCTTGGGAACTTGCATCACACAGTTGGAATGTGAGCGACAGTGTGTCACACTGAGCCCAAAGAATCAACATTGTAAGGGAGCGAGAAGAAAAAGTAGGATAATCTTTGTTAAACACTCATTTACTCTTTTATTGTTAAATACTCATTAACTCTGTTGTCTTTTGAGCCTCACTATTTCTCAGCACCCGTCACGATTGGTGCTAAGGCCTGATAAAAATTGTTTATATTTTACTCATCATTTTCAAAGTAGTGCGCTGACCCCGCTCTCAGCTCCTGGCTTGATTTGGTCCTGGAGACGGTCCCAGAAACGGCACTGCAGTGTTGATCGAGGGTATTGTATAACCACCTATGAATGCCGCTCATCGTTGGTATAGGAACTCTTGCAGCCATTACTGAAACTCGCAACAGACAGTAAAGGTCTGGTGGCAGTGATGCGTTGTCACAAAGAGGCCGTAAAATCATCAAGAGTAAATGAGCGTCCTTGTTTGTCATCCACTTGGATAATCATCAACAGTGTCCTCTGGTAAAATGGCACCCATATCAGGAACATTTCCGTAAGGCCTTTCATCTATTTCCGATGTAGATGCTCATTTCGGTCCTTTGGTTGCCTTCTTTTGAATACTTTACAGATTTTATTTTTGGAAACGTACCTAAGAGTTTTTTATTTATTAAAGAACCTCTTTTTTTATACCTATGCCAGCGATTTTCTAGGAGGTGTTTATGGCTTCGTTTATTTATGTTTGTTAAGAATGCTTGCACAAAAAAATTCAAGCGCAGATTTTTAGAAATTTCATTCTAAATGGGGGCCTCGTGACTGGAAACAAATACTTAACTGCTAGGGGCCTTGCCGGCATATGGCCAGTTTACTCTAAACCAAAGAGCCATCCAGCCTTGGCGCTTTCGGGGAGAATATTAACGCGCTGTCTTACTGAACAAGCAAGTTTATTTATTTATTCCATTACGTTTAAAAGATCTGTAGACCTCACGGGGTGGAAAGCTCTCATCTCGAATAAGGCGTGGGTCAAGGTTCGGCAGAAAATGCCCCTTCGTGCAAATAATTGCCTTTTGTGAAAGCGCGACACTCTATCATTTACCCTCTCCCTAAAGCCGAGCGAGCGCTCAATGAATCATGATGTGAAGTGAGTTTTTCTTTAAGCACGATCTTTCAAGATCCTCCCACAGAACAGTTTTTTATCGGAATTTATTAGAGTGTACCTTAGCCAGAGTTTCTTAAATGATGCAGTTATTAAATGGGCCTTCCACGAAGTATAATGATGCGAATCTCTTCCGTTCAAGCGAAAACTGTAAGACTACCTTAAATCGAAATTTATTCATGTCCTCGTTTTTTAACTTGTAAGTAAGTATGCCTGTGTATGTGTACTTGCTTCTCGATTTCTTTCTTTTGTTACTTCTTTGTTTATTTCTCTTCTTCGTTTTCTCTTTTATCACAAAAAAACCAAGTTAATGATCTTTAGGAATTGTGCCATGTAGAATAATAATAATAATAATAATAATAATAATAATAATAATAATAATAATAATAATAATAATAATAATAATAATAATAATGAGTATTTTCATCTTTGCATTTAGCTAATAATAATAATAATAATAATAATAATAATAATAATAATAATAATAATAATAATAATAATAATAATAATAAATAGAGTATTTTCATCTTTGCTTTCAGAAAAGGAGTTTCAAGTGCAGAAAGAATGACTTCCGAGAAAGGCCTTAGGAGATATCGAGCCAAAGATACATTAAATCTTAATAAATTTTGTTGTTAATGATGCCACTATATTGAAACTACACCCTTACAGAGATTTACGGTAATGAAGACTCCCGCCTTGGTGCAACGTGCAAACAGCGTCTCTAGTTGTTGCCTCCATACGGTTTAATTTACAAGATTCCACAAAGCATTATGGAGACTGAATTGCACTTCGAACTTTTACACTGAATCGGGATTAAAGTCACTCTTTAAATAGCGCTCTGGATCACAGTGTGTATAGTTTAAACATTTATGCGTATACTCTTATCCAAGTGTCTACATTCATGTTCACATACAAACAAATGGCTCATTGTCTCACCCAAGGAGGGTTAAACAGAATATATGTTCATGTCTGTTTATTTTACATATACAGTATATATATATATATATATATATATATATATATATATATATATATATATATATATATATATAAATAAGTGTGTGTGTTTGTGTGTATATATACATATATGTGCGTGTCCATATATTAATAAATGTAGTCGAAACACTCATCCATAACCAACTTTATTCTAACATTGGGCATTTTTAGTAGTACAAAAGCAAATGTCCTTAAAATATAAAAAATAATATCCTCGAAAATATTAATCACTCATGCCCTTTTATCCATTTAGGATAACACTTTAGCCTTTTCATCACCATTCTGTTCTGCTTTGCCATCTCTACCCTGTCGTATTTGCCCTAATTTGGAATCCCTAATCAAAAGGGCTCTACTAACCAAGAAAAATCGTTATATTCGAAGCCGCTCTCTCTCTCTCTCTCTCTCTCTCTTCATGAATACTGTGCCACTTCCCTAGACAATGGCTCACTTGCAGAACCTAAATAATCACAAACTGACGTATGCAGTCCTAAGTTCTTTTTGCACGTTTCTGTGGATATGAATCTGTTTGTTCCAAATCACAACAGACAAATAAATTAACTTTCGCAAGAGAATTATATATGAATATACGTAATGCGGAAAAAAGAGCTTTAGATTGACGTGTAGGAGCTCGTATTCTTAACGGGTTGTTTTTATAAATACAGATACACGGGAAAGATTAATGCCATGTCTTTATTGAGCTCAGGCCTAAAGAAACCGTTAAAAAAAGCTGAGGAAGAAAAAATGAGTGAGTTTATCAGTATTTTTAAGTTTTACAGAAGCTATAGTTATTCCCATCTCAAATTATTTCTCTATCTTCTAAAGGTCTCTTCTTTTATCCTAACTGACTCTGGGAGCTTCTCAGTGAATCAGACAACTGAGATTGACAATTTCGAAATTCAGCTCAGCTCCCTTCGAGCAGTTACCAATCACAAAAGAAGTCTTGGCACCGGCGGTTTCACTGCCTTGGCCACCTTTGCTTTGAAGTATTATCTGACTTTTCGCTTCAGCTTTCTTCATTTTTATATCGTTGTTTTCTCTCCTTAAATTGATACACACATACATACTTTCTTGTCCTGTATATATATATATATATATATATATATATATATATATATATATATATATATATATATATATATATATATATATATATATATATATATATATATATATACATATACATACATACATACATACATACATATATTACAAAGTCCAGAAAGATAATGAAGGGCACTATATAGTACCAAGGGCTTTCGACTATTGGATATGCACTTCTTCAGGGTACAGTAATTTTTTGTACATTAATTTCTCTCTCTCTCTTTCTCCACATTCTTGTAATTTTTTATCTATTTATTCATATATGCATTGGTTTTATATTAATTCTTCCTTAATTTTCTCTTTTCTTATAATCCTATGTGAAAATTCACTTTCCTGCTTGTTCAAATTTAAGACCACAAATCTCCGCCAAGGCTAAGAATTCAGACACTCCTCCCACAAATGTCCCCTCCTATCGATTCGAATACCTCCCAAGACCTAGTTACTTGTTGGTAGATACGAGACCCACCATTTGGTCAAATTTTCATGAAAATCTACCGATAAATTTTCGTGTGACACTACAAACAAACACACAAACAGACGTGTCAACAGGCGAACAAACAACCGAGTCCAAAACCCCATCCCCCTCGAACTTTGTTGAAGGAAGTGATCGTACGGATACTGCACGCAGATATCGGTGCTCTGTGAGGGGGCGGGGTAAAATCAACTCTACGGTCAGTTGTTTCCACATTTAAGTTACCTTCTATGCCTTGTTTTCTGTCCCTTAATGTTAATTTATTAACTCTAATTTAACTCTAATTTTGAGTATTAAAGTAAAACAGCA
>NC_089752.1:71247819-71252819 GCF_040412425.1 Macrobrachium rosenbergii
ATGGAGAGACCTGTAACTCGTATAAAAACTTTGTAGAACTTCTTTTCCGTTAATGACGAAGCGCAGATTTAAAAAGAAGAAATCTTCCAATCGTATTTTCGTTTGAGTGGAAGCCCTCTATTCGTCCGTCTGTGCTTTGTCTGTCTCGCTTACACCGATGAGATTCCGAATACAAACGCACATAAATCTCTCTATGTCTATTTCTTGCACATAGTTTGGGGGATATGTCCTAACGTTATCATGTGAAAGTAGTCCCACAGATGAGAACACACCCACCATTTCTAAACTAAACAGGTAAACCGCCCCCAGCACACACACGAAAGAAATCTGTATTAGCAGTCGAATTTGATTCCTTCCTAAGTCTAACCCATTCTTCCTACGTCAAACTTCATCGGTGTAGGTGAGGGGTGGGGGTGTTAAGTGGTTGTATAACTGAATACCAGTGTAAGCAGTTTACATATATTTAAAACATACATATTACTGTTCATTATTATAAATATTTACACGCACACACGCATATAGCGCATATTATATATACTATATATATGTATATATATATACATATATATAGTAGATAGATAGATGGATAGATAGATATGCGTGTATGTGAGTGTGCGTGTGTTTGTATGTCTGTGTGCGAATTAAATTTTTTCTTTAGTGATTGTAATTGAAAAGATTTGTCATATACGCACCAGCAGCGCTTGAATGGATATTTTAATAGTATCTGTTGCTATATCGAATACCAGATTAATGTTAGCTTTTTTCATAAGGTGAGAGAGAGAGAGAGAGAGAGAGAGAGAGAGAGAGAGAGAGAGAGAGAGAGAGAGAGAGAAATACGAAAAAATATGTGATTATATGCACACCAAGAAATGCCATAGTAATTAGAGAGAGAGAGAGAGAGAGAGAGAGAGAGAGAGAGAGAGGTGCCAAAAACAGATATGAATTAACTTTCCGAGTATTTCCATCAAATAAAATTTTAATGGCCGATGAACTCCTTTCTTTGTGCTACCATTTCAGCGCTATCAGTCATTTTTTTTTCTGAAATGGAATCGGTCAAGTTAAGAGTAAAGCGTCAAAAAATTTAAAAATTAAGGGGGTGGTGGTTTGTGAAGAGGTTTTGATGAAGGAATGGTGGCATCTTCCCCCTTCCCCAACAAACGATCCCTAATCGGAAGAGTCAACTCAAGTCCTTTGTTTAACAGGGGAGAAATTTTTCATTCACGTGAGTCCGGGGACGATGTGGGAAAGGATGGGGTTAGGGGTGTGGATGCCTTTCACCAGAATGGTTGGGGTCAGGGCGAAGCACTGTCACTAAAGTTGACACTTCGCCGCCCACCCACCCACCCCACACCATCTCTCTCTCTCTCTCTCTCTCTCTCTCTCTCTCTCTCTCTCTCTCTCTCTCAAGACAATTGGTATTTTAATGGATACTAAACTTAGAATGAGAGAGAGAGAGACGTTCATATTCTTCCAACCGAAAACATCTTCAGAGACTTATCTTTGAGCTAGATAGAAACGTACGAGAGAGAGAGAGAGAGAGAGAGAGAGAGAGAGAGAGAGAGAGAGAGAGAGAGAGTTTTTCATATGTTCCACGCCCTCATTAACTCAGTAGAGCCAGACCTCATCCAATACTTAATGAGGGAATATCTTTCAATTTTCCTTTTTTCCCATTGAAGTGTCTGACCCTCATTTATCTAGGTAGAGACTGACGCCTCCAATGTGGCTTGAAAGACATCTTTTGTGTGTAGGTAGTTACCTTGAATATATCGCCGAGAGAGAGAGAGAGAGAGAGAGAGAGAGAGAGAGAGAGAGAGAGAGAGAGAGAGAGAGAGGAAGGGAGGGAGCTCACTGTCTTTCTTTTTCTATACATCTTGCAAGTATCATGTTAACTTTTTCCTCGGGGTTTAATTCTTTTATATGTAAATTTTAAAAATCTCCACATTAAACTCAATCAGACCTCTAGATACGAGTATTTCCGCCGTTTCCCTGTCACAGCTCTGTAGCATTCAAGTAATCATGTGAATGCACTTGAACGGTTCTCTATTCTAAATTTGTTCACAAACCCCATTTTGAAACATTTCAGCTCGAAGCAGACGTCACCATATCAGTTTTAGCAGAAATATGCTTTCTTTCCGCTGTCTAATAGATCTACTAACTTGTCTTCATCCGGTCACTTTCTCTTAAGTCTACTGCCAGTTCTGCCCATTAGTCATCATCCTTCCACTGTTTTCAAAAGTCTACCCACTGGTCTTCATCTTTTCACTATCCCAATCTACCCACTGTCTTCTTCTTTCCACTGTCTGCTAAGTCTACCCACTATTCTTTCTTCCATTTTCTTCAAAAATCTACCAGGTAGTCTGCTCCCTTCCACTCTCTTCAAAAATTTACAACCGTTTTCATTCATTGAGTATCCCCACTGGTATTTTACCTTACACTTTCTTCAAAAATCTAGCAGCTAGTCTTCTTCCTCCTATTGTCTCCTTAATCTTCACATTGGGTTATGATGTGTTTCTTCTCTGTCCCGTAAGACTACCCATTTGTCTTCCTTCCTCTTCAACAGTCTACCCACTGGTCCTCTTCATCCCACAGTCTTCAAAAGCCTAACCACCTGTCTTCTTCTTTCCAGTCTCCTAAGTTTTCCTACTGATCTTCTTCCTTCCAAGGCCTTCTAAGTCTACCTAGTGGTCTTCTGGCTTCCATGGTTTCCCAAGTCTATTCACTCCACTGTCTTCCAAGCCTACCCACTGTTTTTCCTGCTTCCGCTACCACTTAGGTTTATCCACTAGTCTTCACTCTTGCACTACTTCCTAATCATACCCACCGGTCTTATTCCCTCCCCTTTCTTTTAAGTTTACTCACTGGTCTTTTTTTCTCACTATCTCCTATGTCTACCACTGATCTTTTTTCCTCTGTTTCTTATGTTTATCCACTGGTCCTTTTTTCCACTATCTCATATGTCTAACCACTTGTCTTTTTTTTCACTGTATCCTAGTCTACGCACTGGTTATTTCCACTGTCTCCTATGTCTACCCAATGGTCTTTTTTTCCACTGTATCCTATGTATACCCGCTGGTTTTTTCACTTCTTCTAAGTCTACCATTGGTCTTTTTCTCCACTGTCTCCTATGTCTACCCACTAGTCTCTTTCACTGTATGCTATGAATACCAACTGGTCTTTTTTTCACTGGATACTACGTATACCAAATGGTCTTTTTTTCACTGTCTTCTACATCTACCCACTGGTCTTTTTTCTCTACTGTCTCCTGTACCTACACACTGGTTTTCTTTCTACTGTCTCCTGTGTCTACACACTGGTTTTTCCACTGTCTGCAAAAGTCTACCCACTGTTTTTTTCCACTGTCTGCAAAAGTCTACCCACTGAATTTTTTTCTTTCACTGCCTCCAAAGGCATATTAATAATCTTCCTTCTATAGTCACCCAATTCTGCTCGATGGGTGTATTTCCTTCCATTATCTCTTGATTCACCAACTGGTTTTGATCATTTTCTTTCTGCTGTCTCCTAACTCGACCTACTTGCCCTCCACCCCGCCTCCCTTTCTTCGAAATCTACTGACTGGTTTTTCTCCTTCCATATCTTCAAAAGAGACCAGTGGTCGTCATCATTTTCCTGTCCCTTAAGTCCTTTCACTGATTTGCATCTTTCTACTCTCCTAAGTCTACCCTTTGGTCTTCCTTCCTCCTCATTAATTTACAGACGGGGTTTCCTTTTTTCATTATCTCCAAAGACACCAAGTGATCGTCATTCTTCCATTGTCTCTTCAGTCTGTTCACTGGTCTTATCCTCTTCCCTCCTACTGTCACCTTAGTCTACTGCAAGTCTTCTTCCTTCCGCTCTCTCCTAAGCCTACCCATTATTCTTATTCTTCTACCATCTCTTAAGCCTACTCACTAGTATCATTATTCTGTTGTCTCCTTTGTTTACCTACTATTTTTATTCTTCGCCTGTCTCCTAAGTCTACATCGTAGTCCTATTATTTTGCTGTCTCCAACGTTTTCCCTCATAAAACTCAAATGTTTCCTGGTAGTTGTATACAAGAGCCAAATTCAAAATACGTTTGCAAGCTGAAATTTAAGGCCTCGAAGTCGCCAAGTTTTATTAATAATTTAGAACTTTGTATTATCATTGTGGATTATATTTCTCCATTAATCACTAACGTTATTATGTAGTAGTCTGGCAATAATAATAATAATAATAATAATAATAATAATAATAATAATAATAATAATAATAATAATAATAATAATAATAATAATAAGTACTCGTCTAATCTCCTAACCCAACCTCTTACAACGATGGCAAAAAGCCGGAGCATTTACGATGAGAATGAATGTCCTTTTCAGTTGCGGTTTCACTAACAAGCAAATTTGCATTGTCTCAAGAACACCGGAGAGGAGCAACACCTGTTTGTTGACGCGCTTCTAATGAGATCCGTGGCAGTTTCGAGTTTCTTGAGAGTTATAAGAGTATCTTCACTATTGCGAAACTTCGTTTCCTCCAGTCAGATAGTTTACTCTGATATTATTGTCTTGATGATTATGGATATGAAAATTGCTATTTAGTTGTAATATCATTGGATGTCAGACGTTGACATTTATTTCCCTCGCTCTAACAGCTGATGGGCAGGTAGGGTAGCAACTGGGTGTACAAATTCACCTCATATATGCAACATGTGCAGAAACGGGAAGGTAGAGCCTTCTGAAACCAGTCACCCCCTAATCACCACACCTCCAATCTCCGCTATTGATATTGGGTGGATGTTATGCGTTCACCAGTACCTCTTTGTGGCCACAAAGTTATTTAAAGATCTCAATAGGTCATTTATGGATCTCAACAAGGACTTCCGCTTTCCCCCCTAACGCGTGTCTTTGATTATCCAGCGAATGTGGACTCTCCGAGCAGTTTTCTTTCCAATTTTTCTGAAGACGAAAGGCAACATGAAATAGAACAGGTAAATCAAGACGCCAATAAAAAAAGAAGAA
>NC_089752.1:71257819-71287819 GCF_040412425.1 Macrobrachium rosenbergii
TCCTGCTGATAAGGACAGTTTGGATTACCCGTCCAATATGCCTCTAGAGAACGAAAGACAAATTGCATCCATAATAAACAATATTTTCTTAACCCCACAAATATGTGTTTATAAAATCAAACCATGGTAACTTACTAGAACCCAAACATAATATAAAATCTCAGTAAAGAACTCCAACCATAATACAATATCTCGTTAAAGAGCCCCGCTAATGGCAAATGAGCTCTGTAATGATAGTGCAACGCAACAATGACATAAAATTTCAGTAAATAAACTCAACAATAAAATTATATCAGTAAAGAAACCCAACAATGATAATGTAAAATCTGCTAAGAAATTTGAAAACAGACCCAATTAGGCATCGAATAAGCGTTACATCAACATTCAGTCGGAAGAGGAATTGAACCGACAGCCTTTGGCGCTTTTTCTCGAGGGAAAGTCAACTGAGCATTCGTCCATGTTTAACTTTGATTAGTATCTTTTTTTTTTTTGCTTTCTTTTAAATATTAGACATTTTCGTCTTTAATTGCACTAGATGTTTATATTAGATGGATCACGATTTTAATATTAATAAAATAACTTCACAAGGCCTCTTAATTGTGGATATCATTATTATATATAATAAAGAGAAAACGAGATGTTTTGATCCGCCAGCTGGAGATTCCTCATATTTTGATACCTTAATCTGAATGCTATAAGTTATTATTCGCACTTAGTGTTAGGGAACTCAGGCTTGGTAAGCGTACAGCGTAGTCACATTAAAAAATTCCAAAGAGAAGGTATTAGTTTCTCTTTGTTTTTGTAACAGCTGTATAGCGGTTCAAAAAACTTCTTTCAACCAAGCCATATGGAGGTGTTTTCACCACGAACAGCAAGATGATGATAATATTTCCATTTCGGACATTCTTCAGGATTATTGGAGTGATGGCCTTTGTTTTAAGATAACGAGGCCGCGCTGCCTGTTTTAAGTATGTCCGGATCTTTCCTAGATAGTGACCCCAAGGGTTTTCGGGGGTCTTTATCTAGGATTAATATTTCTTGGGGGTCATTATGATATTTACAGTCTTTTGTTTATGTTTTTATGGTAATCCCCACCGGGCTCGTACTAAATATGCCGCAAGGTTGGATACATACCGGGTTAAAACCCTTAGGGGTCACTATCTAGGAAAGATCCATATGTCCTAACTCCTCAAGGCGTCAACGACCCTTTACTAGACACTTTCTTTCCTTGGGCGCATTGCATTAGCACCCCATTATTAAAGTAATTGAAATTAACTTCTAAGGCTGAGGCTACTTCTCCATCTGTTTGGGAATATTTCCGCACCCACAAGATTCACAACGTCCAAAGTGTTCTGTATTTCTTGGAACACTGCACTAGTATCCTTAACCGTTTGGAGCGGCTCTGTGACGTTTTGTAGATGAAACTTCTGAAAATTTGTACAGTTGCTTGACAGATCTGATGTCGATTTGACAGAAATTTCTAAATGTTTTGGTCTGATAGTTTTTGAGCTTCTATTTTCTTTTACTCGTTTCTCAAAATGTAAAAACTTAATGTTCACCTTGCCATGGTGTCCACATCTCATCTTGAAGTATCTTTCGTGGTCTTACAACGTACATCGCCAAACTTACTATAAATGAATAATAAGGGAGAATTTTTAAAATTATATAAATTGAAATTTTAATTGTACTTTTCCAATTTCAATTAACTAATAAGTTAAAATGTTAGCTTTATTTTCCTAAGATGAACGTTTTGTACTGCCCATATGGTCGTTTTCTTTTAAAATTTTACCATTTCATTGAAAAAAAGGAATTTTATTAATACTTCATTACATAAAAATTCATGAAAAAAAGTTTATAAGAAATATCAACTTGAAGTTTGATTAATCTTTGCGTAATATCAGCATGCTAGTGGGATACTGTATTCATGTGCTTCCCACCAAAGAAGAGTATTCAAAGCACATAATCTGTACCATTGAAAGTCTTTGGGGCATTTCAAGAACCAAATTCTATAGCTGAAAACATTCATAAATTTACCTTTATTTCTACTCTAAGACTTTCCTAGTATCCCGGGAAATATCTTTTTCGGCTCATTTGTAAGGATTTAAAGTGTCCCTTCAACTTTCGTACAAAATTCACTCCTTCTCAGAGTTTCACTGTGACACTCTTCACATCGGAATATGCATGAGCAATCGCAACCAAGCTATCAGTAAGATAATATAACTTTTCCAATGTACGGACATTCTCCTGACGAAACTAGAAGCTGAACAAGTTCAACTTCACGTGGCTCATTCATCCATGTCTTCGTCTTTTTTTGTGCACCAACACTGTAAACTTTGGTTTTGCGTTCATTTTATCACTGTGGATAATTTCATGACACTTTCATTTCCTCTCTATATTTTTCTTTATTTCGATTGTCTACTGATCTGCGTACTGCTTGCTATACTTGCAAACATCAGTGAACGCAGACGAAGCAGGCCAATGGGTAACGACAACGCTATCTTACCCAAACAAAGGACACGACTGAGGTCCTTGTTTCATGCCGCCAAAAAGAGATTCAAGAGATTCAAGGAATATGCTCTGTCCTCGGAAAGGGGCCGTTGCTCGATTGGGGTTGTCCTTTCGAACCGGTTGAAAGAGGAAAGGAATGCGCGATGTGCAAAAACATTCTATGTCTAGCATTGGTGACACGTTAAACTATAGTAAAATGGCGAAAACAGAGTATCGATAGTTGACACCCCAAACTCGATTTTTTACTGATAATATGACCTTAAATACATTTTCACTTGCTTTCCCAGTAAGTTTTAGGTTTGAATCCCTGCGTTGCTGTTTTAATGCATCAAACGCCATAACCAATGACGGCACTATAAAAATGGGTCGAGACGGTAATTGCCGACCGAAGGGAAGCTATGTACCGTCCTCAAGTTCTTTCCAAAATACCTTCTCTCTGTCATCTTCTTTCGGGGCCATTGGTGACAAAAGCTAGCTAGCCCCAAGCTCGACTGCGGAAGGTCTCAGCATGAAGGATACCACATTAGAGTCATAATATATGGGAACATATTGTTTTATTGCATGCAGTCATCAACCAGTTTCATGACTTATTCTTATTTATTAGTGACTATTCATAACTCTTTTCGTCATGTTCATTACCTTCTTTACTTACTGCGTTTATTTCTTTGGAAGATCGAATAATGACATTAATAATGCAAGAAATGGCAGACGCCGACTGCAATACAATCTTGATGACAAGTGACAAACGATTACAGTTCCCGAAAATATTTCGCTTTGCCTCGCTATGTCAACTAAATCAGTCAATCACAGTCGGCTGAAAATCCCTGCAGACGGAGAAATGGACAACGTGGATCGAGTCAACAGAAAGGGAGGATTATTAGTCAGTGCTAGGGATTACCTATTTCTCTGGAATTGGATGTATTGGAATATGTTAAAAGGGAGAGAGAGAGAGAGAGAGACTGAGAGAGAGAGAGAGAGAGAGAGAGAGAGAGAGAGAGAGAGAGAGAGAGAGAAGCTTTATTACTTCAAGAGGAGCGTTAAGTGAAGTCTTTCATTTGAGTTGAACAGTTCATGACTAAAACTGTTTTTTTCCTTCCTCCTGATACCTTCTTTGAAACACATTGAGATCCAAGCGCAGATCTGTTTTTGTTTTGTTTTGCTTTGTTTCATCTAACTATTGTAAGCTTGTGACGAACAGATCGCAAAACCTTTGTTATACATTGTTTCCTTCTCTACAGACATGCTTAAGCCCCCCATAGGATTTATACAGTTTAGTAGAAATCCTTCATAGGATTGATGGTGATCCTTCTACTGAAGGAGGGAAACGCATTCGGGCAAAACTCGTGGTGCTGACGGGGACACAATGAATGATCGTTTCAAAAGGAATGAGATGTCAGCCGCCCATTTATCATCACTCTACTGGAAATGAAACATGTGATCGCTTCGCTTTGCTTTCATTTGATAACAAATAAGCGAATACAAAAAATGCTTCGCGTGAAATTGGATGAAATTTACGTTAGGAATTCTGAGTCTAATGTAGAAATAGTATCTCTAAATATACGGCTCACGGGAGGATCACCGACGGTATATAAACGGTAACGAAGAATTCACGCTTTCATGAAGTACTGCAGTTTCGGTCTTGCTTAGCATCATAATGTACACTGGATATGACGCTGATAATTATCTAGATATCATAGTCATCGTTATTCCATCCATCTGACAATATTCCTTAAGATTATAACTCACATCAGTCTCTCCATAACCATACATGAATTCAATGTCACACTGAAAAGCCTACGGGTCGATGATTATGTTTCGTTGGGTAAGGAAATTCGCTGAAACGGTAAAAATTAAATTAATGTTAAACTCATTTGCAATTCAAGATTCGTAAAGTTTTTAGCTGGGATAAATAGTCCTCCGGTTATACAAAGGTTACTTCAATTATTAATTACTTTCTCTCTCTCTCTCTCTCTCTCTCTCTCTCTCTCTCTCTCTCTCTCTCTCTCTCTCTATATATATATATATATATATATATATATATATATATATATATATATATATATATATATATATATATATATATATATATATATATATATATATATATATATTATATACATAGGTGTGTGTGTGTGTTGGAGGGTGGGAGGTTGTGTGCAGGTTTTATGTATTTGTGCAGATTTATATGCAATATCTTTCATTCTAAACCAGCATTTACGCACATCCATCACAACAGCAGTCCCCTTCCTTGCAATCCATTTCGAAACAATTTCGCTTGACATTCTTCCACACGAATTTTGTTGAATGAAGACTTGAAAAAATTCAAAACGCATCGTTTTATTCCCAGGATATTCCTGCCCGCCTCATATCTCTTTGGTGTCGTCCTACTGACATATCAATATCCTTTCCATCTCCTCTTATGCTCTCTCACCCCCTTCTCTCTCTCTCTCCATTGCTTTTCGTCTTTCCTTGACTTTGTCTTGGGATCGACAGGTGGCTTAAGATACGCCTAAACCGTGGGACCTCCTTGTGTACAGTACGGTGTGCATTTATGTATATTGTATAAACTCACTCAAGGTATTGCGACACTTTCCAAAATCTTTCAGACTACAGTCTATAAAAGTACTAACTGGCAACTTTGTACTAAGCGCATGAAGTCAAATCACAACTATCAACAGCCGTTGACGTATTTGACGAATTCCTCTATTTTCCTATTTCAGCTTGATATCTCGTTTTGCTCTGAAACTGTAGTATTATGTTACTAAATTAAATTACGTTACTATTATACTCCAAAGGTTTCAGCATTTGCAACTATCACTGTTTTCATCTAACTGCCTTTCGTTAGTATAGGTCTATGGAAATACTTCATGAGCCTTTGTAGCATTGCAATTATGTCTTCAATTGTCGTTTGCATGATGATCTATATAAAACTTTTCATGAAAGGCGCTATAGTGTATGATTTAATCTGCACATTTTTCAAAAATTCATTTAAACTTATTCTTAGGTCAAACCAACTCTCGATGTAAAATAACTATATGTTTCCTGTACTGTAAAATAAATTTACCTACATTAGGTTTAGGGTAGATGGACAACTCGGCAAACGGACCTCTGTCTCTCTCTCTCTTCTGTGTGTGTGTGTCTGTCTGTCTTTGTCATAGGATGGTTGGTGCATCAGTTAGGAGCTTATTATCTCTCTTGATCGCAACGTCTGTTGTTAGGGGTTTAAGCAAGCTACGTCAATGGTCCGTTGACCTTGGAGAACTGTACTGTAGGCGCAATGTAACATAGATGTGCACTTCTTTGCAACGTATTTATACTTACTTCCTCTCCGTCGTCGTGCATGACATTGCTTTGTAGATGTTAAGCTGCCAAGCAATATCGTTTATCGAAACATTAGCCTTAAGCTAGTTAATAATCGATGGACCTAGGGATTTGGTGCTGCGCGCTCTCCTGTTTTCCATGCACATGAGTCGGTTGACTCTTCCCGCCCATGTGTTACGTCATAAGTAAGGGTCGAGGTTATAGTCACTAATTTTCTTTTGTGCGTGTGTGTGTTTTCGACATCCTTTATGGAATATATATTTCTTGGTTTCTTTACGTAATCTAAAAATCAATTATTAGATACTACGAGTCTAAAAATTATTTTTTATGTCAGTAGTCATGCTTAATTTTGGGTTTCCAACTTTAGTGTCCCCTTTGACTCTTCTTCCTAGCGACCGAAAGTGAACTTTCAGAATGTTTCGTATATCTTTCTTGAAATGAGTTTTTATATTACCAGAACTTTATATAATACTATTTGTAAGTTTAATAATAGTATCCTAATGAGAAAACGCATTTTCATTTGTATAACAAACGAATACGTCATTGGTTGGTGAACAAAAACAGGACAAAACACAATGAAAATCATGTATTTACAGTTTACTTCTCACTTTTGTTTCCTCACCAAAATAAAAAAGGAAAATAAATCCCAGCAAGGGAGCATAGTTGAATGATTGCAGTGTGAAAACTGTGAAGTCTTCCCTGAAACATTTTCAGTAATGGGTCAGTAGATCCGGATTTTTTTTTTGTCTGTTGGAATTCTGGGATAAAATCACATTCAATCAATTATTGTAATTGCAAAATTCGAAAACTAACATCGGTAGAAGTCAGCGAGTAAAACAAAAAACAAACAGATGAATAAAAAATATAAAAAAACATAATTTTGAGGCCCGCTAATCGGTCAACTGCAATGGGTCTTCGAAAAGTTGGAAAAAAGCATCGGTGCCAACAGCCTCATCTTAAAAACCAATAGGGAGCCGGAAGGTTAACATCACCCAGAGCCACCCGTCTGAAGGGTAAAGGCTAATTATTCGTTGTATATATGTATATATACTGTATATATATATGTATGTATGTATGTATGTATGTATGTATGTATGTATGTATGTATGTATGTATGTACGTATGTATGTATGTATGTGTGTGTTGTGTACGCATGTCTTTGCTTGTGTGTGTATTTATAATGTCCATAAAGACGATTTGGGACACGCTTGTCATTACAAACCTAAAAACGAGCGGCAAGAAACAAAGCCTTCGCCCTCTGTGGCAGGATTTGAACCAGCACTGAGGTTCCAGCAAGAACGCACTAACACGCCATGTAAAGAATACGAAATATAGGCTAAGTCTAGATCGGTTCATCAATACACATACCTGTCAAATTGAAACACTTTTTACTAGAGCAGTCTAGACCATCGACACCATTGTATGATTCTTCCAGGGTCATACATTTAAGGCTGAAATGTATACGTCATTAATGCATATGTGTCAGGTAAAGGTGACATATATACATATATATATATATATATATATATATATATATATATATATATATATATATATATATACATATATATATATATATGGCATGCATTAGCTGAAGCAAACGTATACCTGTATTTATAGCATGGTATGTCAGTATACCAGAATGCCGGTCGTTTATGAATTGTGCGACAAACCCTAGCTGCCTGGTAGGAGGGGCTGTGGGTTGTAATGAGCTCTTAAGCCAAAAAAGCGAGAGTAAATTTTTGCAATATATATATATATATATATATATATATATATATATATATATATATATATATATATGTGTGTGTGTGTGTGTGTGTGTGTGTGTGTAAATGTATGAAAAATATGCAAAGAGAGACAGGGAGAAACAGAGGGAGACTTGCAGTATTAAAATATCTCGTCTGTATAGAAAATGGAGACAAAGAAAACGGGCCAAAATGAAGCACTGATGACATCGAAGCTTAACTAGGAGGAGCGAATCTTTGCCACGTCTGATAATCCTTTGACCAAATATGGCCAAAAAATGGCGGGGCCGAATTAGGGAGTTAATTTGAACACTTCAAATAGGCTTAAATTCCCCTTTAAAGCCGAGGACTTTTGACCCTTGTTGTATTTTGGGATTGCATCGTCTGACCTTGGCTATACTTGAGGAAATCTTTTCCGTTCCTTCCGCCGCAAAATTGAACGGACCTACATTTTCACTTGCGCCTTTTGTCTTAGTGCGTTTTGGCAGGATGGATGAGGAACGTACGATCATTAGAGTAAAACTTGCAATTGTAGTCCTGAAGAGAAATCCCTCTAAGTAGACGATGTGTCTCTGTGGAGATCACCTCTCCTCTGAGCCGATTTCTCGAGAAAGTCGCCTAGTGAATACATCTGCCTATTTCTATCAAGTCCTGTCTACCCGTTCTTGAGATATAATGCCAGCACACAACGCACAAACATAAACACAAGCATTTTTGACTCTTTAAATGCTTAATAGCTGACCGGAATTTTTAGTGGCCTTTGTTGGGGTATAGGGATCTTTTTGTTCTGTGAAAAACTGATGGTTATTAAACCATCATTTTTTTTATAGAAACAGTTTCCCTTCATGATAACTGCGGCTAAGATTATCTTCTAAACACTAGCTCAAAAGGGAACCCACGTGAAGAAACTTCATTAACACAGGATATTTCATATCCCTATTCATTATTATTGTTGTTGTTATCCTTATAAAGCCATAAAACTTTGATTTCGCAAAGCACGGAACTGGGCAAAAAAGAGTGGACTAAAACGACATACATACTTACATTACTTAATACATACATACACACATACATACATACATACATACATACACACAAGTGTTGAGTATATCACAGATGTCTGATGCATAATCATTAAGCTTTTATGTACCCCACACCGAAGGAACAGGAAAAGCGAGCTCGAAGGCAAAGCTGGGTTCACCCCAGACCGAAGTGGCTGATTGTCATTGTCTTTGCTGACTTTCGGGCCTCAGTATGACTCATTACCGCATTCCCACATCAGCTAAGTTCTGTTTCGACATCCAGCTACATTATTATTATTATTATTATTATTATCATTATTATTATTATTATTATTATTATTATTATTATTATTATTATTCCCCGTTACGGCTTGCCCAAGACCACTGAGTTTGGTTGCAGGCTTTTGTTCTTCAAGGAGCGCTGAACCCAGCGCTCCACTTGCCTCTCTCTATCGTGGCCCAGGGCCGGCGCGGGCGCCTCAACATTCTTTGAACAGAGTTATGTTAGGAAAAAAATGCAAGTAGAATGGTTAATCTATGACAATGTCGCTATTTTCTGTATACATACCACTTAATTATATGACTTACACTTAGTTCTTTTTTCATAAATGGGGATTCTGTTTTGTGGAATATTGTTTTGCAAGTTAGAGACATTTTAGCTTTTTACCATATGAATTTTTCATATTTTAAATAATGATAATAACCACATATGTATATAGCGCAGTGTGTATCCGTATAATAATAATAACAATAATAATAATAATAATAATAATAATAATAATAGTAATAATAATAGTAATAATATCCCACATCTTGACTTGTTTGTCAAACATTTCTGCAAACACTCCAGCAGTGAATCTGAAATAGGAGATGCCTCTCCGTCGAAAGGAGAAACGCTTAAGAAAACCCCAGGTTTGCTGACAATAAAAGGAAGAAATTCTTACTCCTTTTTGACAGAGAGAGAGAGAGAGAGAGAGAGAGAGAGAGAGAGAGAGAGAGAATTCGGTCGGAAGTTCGACAAACAATGGGTTGCCAGGTGTGTAATACCACCGGATGCCCGAGTACTAGATTAAAATGCTAACGACCTTTCGATTTAACTATTGTTTGTATGCAAAATAGTTCTCTCTCTCTTTTTTTTTTTTTACTGAGTCACGCGCTTTATTTATTTTCCTTACAAGTCAATGGACAGATGCTCAATGTCCATTTGGATTTATTTGTTTATTGTTTATTTATACTAATGCACAGCTAATTCCAATTCCGACTTGGTTATTTTGTAAAATAACACCCACTTTTCCACCCCAGATTGTAGGGATGCAAGAAAAGAACTGAAAAGGAAGAGAGTGGGCCTCAACTTCAGAAG
Organism: Macrobrachium rosenbergii; assembly: GCF_040412425.1. Classification (NCBI taxonomy): domain Eukaryota; kingdom Metazoa; phylum Arthropoda; class Malacostraca; order Decapoda; family Palaemonidae; genus Macrobrachium; species Macrobrachium rosenbergii. The sequence goes on from NC_089752.1 coordinate 71,267,779, forward strand.
AGACGACATGCTGTCTCTTCATAGATGGAAGGCCACACGGGTCAGGGAAACGGAAAGCGGGAAGGAAGTTCATAGCTTGTCAGCATATGGAAATGAAATATGTTGACCAAATTCTGTTTCCAGTGACACATTAGCGATAGTCTGTCATATTTCAAGAAAGGTGCTTTATGTCGACTTGATGGCTTACAAATTTATTTTTTAAAATGAAATGAAATGGTTACCCATAAATAGTCTTCTGTTAATGGACTCCAGTTTCAACTATCACAAAATCGACAACAATTAAACACTTCATTATAAGTAGGATGCTATGTACGTCTTCCAGTTAAATTAAACTTCATTAGGTCTGGTCAGTATTTGGATGGGTGATCACCAATTAATGCCAGGCAGTAATGCATTGGCTACACTGTTGGCTTTCTGGTGTTGTTAGCTCAGAGGCTCTATTGTTATCTGTTGTGGCCCGGCCATGGGGCTCCCACCCACATGCCTTCCAAGCACCAATGCGCAGAAACTTGCATAAGGCCTTGGGAATTTGGTGCCAGTAGAAATGGGTAACAGTAAGGTCTCAGGAATCAGTAGGTGGTGACGCAAAAACATTCACTGAAACTGTTGATTTTCAAAAGAAAAAAAAGGTATTTGTTTACTTTTTTATTGTATTTTAACAATTATATGAAAGTCAGCCGTTTCTGTGAATGTTATGTGCCCAAGTCATGAGGTCGCCACCCTTGTTTCTTCAACCACCTTGCTTCACACTTGAAGAGTGATCTCACCATGGCGTTTATTCTCACAGACTGTCGCTGTTACACACAGGAAGAATATCGAAATTTATCGGTATTACCGAACTAGAACTTTTTTCGTTGAGTTATGCATAGAATTCATAAGTTTATTAAGACATCGAGTTAGCTTTTCATTTTAACTTTCTATCAACATGAGTACCAGCTGAGGACTTTAAACATCTTCCAATTACGTTTTGCTTAACTAAATGACATATCTGTCGCAGTATTTGTGGCTCCAAGTTTGTTTCAGGTCCCACTTACGCTCGTTTTACACCCGATGGTGACCAGAGAACCAGTGTTCTTACACCGTAGGTTTTGCCATAACGTCTGGACGATGGCCTTCCACAGTTCTGAATTTGAATGCTTTGCTTGAGGGTGCCCGCATGTGCACTTGATCAAAGCATAAGGTTAACTGTAAGGACGCTCTTAAAGCACAGGACTGAGGCCCATGCCTTACATGATATTTGTGGGAGGGGATCTGATAAGCCCATATGTATAAATAAAACACTCATTATTTACCACACATATAATAACAAAAATACTGTTGAGAGGATCCCCCTCGAAATCACATTATAGGCAAACATCACAGAATTAATCAGTGTACTACTCGCGCAAGAAGTCATGAGTCAAGGGTACATGATGTCAGCAACTAGCAAGGACTCAGAGAGCGCATACCTCCTTCAGCACCAAGTCAAAGGAGCATCTATTCTTATCCACTAGATGGATTTAGTCTTCCGGACACACGTGGAATCTTGCAGGCTGGGAGAATATTATGCATTGTTTAAAAATTTTCAGATTCAGTTATTTCTTCTACTAAATCTCTGTTCTACAGATTGAAACTAATTATCAAGTCTATTTCATCCAAAATAAATGATTATGAGTAAAATGGAAATTAAACATTTCAAATGATCCTAGAGCACACTGGACACAAAAGCTGGATTTTTGGAGTTACCAGTCCCCGGGATGCCTCCAAGATCCACCAGGACTAAACTGGTTTCTACACAAGGTCTCAGGTCAAGTCTTAGGTCAAGTATCTCCTTGTCATATAATGAAAGGATATAATTTGGTATCAGGTCATGGCCAAGTATCAAAATTGAACGTAATAAAATAGCACTGAATATAATGAACAAACAATAAAGCAGTTAAATTCATTCACAAGTTGCATAACTATTCAGGTGAAAAGTTCAGTGAAGTATAAAAGACAAAGAGATTAAGCAATAAAGGAGTAAGACAGACAGACGTCAATGAATATACAGAGGTCAAACAATTAAGCCACTTGATCACCGAATTCTCAAGGTCAATCCAGTTCAAAAATGAAAACGTCAACCAACAAAGCAGTCAAACAAAGCCGCAGATCAATTTATAAAAAAATTAAAAACTGTACAGTGCAGTGCATAAAGAAAGAATCACTTATAATAAATTGGTAAAAAAAAGGCAATAATAACATTACCACCGATTTCAAAGGTCAGTGAAGCATAAGAGACGGAAAAAGGAAACAATGAAGCGACTAAACAGAGCAGCAAGCCCCGTTTTATCACCTACGTGAAAAGGTCCTTGAAATATACAGCGAGACCACTGTGGACGAAGCTGCAACTTTCAACAACCCAGCCGTTCTCTGAGATGCAAGAGCAACAGACACTGGCTGATTCTTTATGTCCTAATGTCTTCTCTCAGTCAACATACTGAACAGTCATTGTTAAAGAGTGACTTCGCCGGTCATAATGACAGATGAATAATAATGAAGCAATATAGTAACCAAATAATAGTGGTCGAGGATATTTCACAGGAATTCTGCTGTAAAGGTGGACGAGCGGCACTTCCTTCGGGACTTTTCAAAGCACTTGTGGCCGTGTTCAACCCATCATCGAGAAATCGTCTGAAAAAATAAAACAAAATAAGTTGAGGAGCTAGTGCACTGGAATTTTCAAGCTGCTTTATTCGCTTGCAAGCAAAATACACACATACCACACATATATATGTATACATATATGTGTGTGTATATCTGTGTATAGATATATATAATATATATATATATATTATATACAGTATATATGTATACATATATTATATATATACAGCATGTATATATATATATATATAATATATATACAGTATATATATATATATATATATATATATATATATATATATATATATATATATTTATATATATATATAATTCGAAGAAATACGAATGGAAAAACATGATCAACGTGTATATTTCCATTTCTTTCTATGAACAGAATAAGAATTTTTCTGCGTAATTGACTAAGAAACAGCTCTGCCAAGAGTTTATGGTTTCATGGTGGTTGAGGTCCCATGACACGATAAAGTTGGCTGAGCGTAGTGTTAGGCAAAACAAGTATTAACCCTTAAACAGTCTGGTGCTGGCGGCAATGGCCCAAAATAAGGCCCGAGAGCCACTAGGGTAAGTAAGCAAACTTACTGCCGAACATAAAACTGCCGGGCACCTGCGGAGGTCTACAAACGCTCTGCTGACGACAGATGTCGAAGCAGCACAGTCGTGCAGGCATGCACTGCATGTGCCCCTGGCAGGGCATCGAGAACCCTCCGAGGGAAATATCCGGACCCATACACATCGGTTGGGTATAGGGGCATCTTGGGAGGTAAGGCGCTACCTGGGTGATGGGATCTGTGAGGAACAAGGTTTTCATGTCAATACTTTAAGAATATAATGCCTTCGAGATTTTAAGATTTTTTCGCCTGCTACAGTCAAATTCACCAGTTACTTTCATAATTCCAGATATACATATATATTTATTTTATATATATATATATATATATATATATATATATATATATATATATATATATATATAATTTATATATATATACAGTATATATATATATATGCATGTATGTATATAAAAATGTACTTTATATATGTATATATATACATATATATATATATATATATATATATATATATATATATATATATATATATATATATATATATATATAGAGAGAGAGAGAGAGAGAGAGAGAGAGAGAGAGAGAGATGATTGCTTACCAGATTATGTCTTTGTTAAGAATTTCCATATGAGATGCAAGAGGAAGAGTATGGCCACGAAAGAGATACCAGAAATATACTTTAGTGTTTTTAAAGGCATAGGAGGTAGTGTATTTAGTCGGTTTGTGTTACTTAACAGATTACCATTAATATATCTACTAGTATACCCAGGCTTTCTGGGTGTACTAATTGTGTATCAGATTTTGAAATGCAATGTAATAACAAATCTAGTATTTAAGAATGGAAAATTATGTTTTGTTGGGTTACTGAATGAGCACACCGGACAATGTGATATAATTGCGATGTTATTGTTATCAAAATTTAATAATTTTTAACGTCACAATAAAGGCAATTGAATGAGTGTGCAGAATGACGTAGAAGGAAAGAGCCTGATCGGAATCATTTCAGGAGCTACAGTACTTACTGTTACAGCACTCGGGCATGCCCATCACATTTACGCAATACTGGCTGCAGCCACCAGAGGAATAGGCAAAATTAGATCCAACTGGGTAGAAACTGTTTGGCATGAGTGGGTCATATGGAAAGTAGCCGCCTCCCCAACGATTTCTTCCTTTTTCCGTGGAATTAAACTCAGAGATGTGGTAGAAACGGTTCTCATCTCCATTTTCTGTGGAGTTAGACCCCGGGGTTTGTTCCAGGGAGTTATTTTTAGCGCTCTCATTCGGGGCACCACCTTCAGGTATCCTTCTATCCATGATACCACACAGACAGATACCCACCCCACTTAGGAACAAAAGGACAGCCAGAATTCTCTGCATCTGTGAAAGAGAATGATGAGTTAAGCATAAAATATATTACTGAACTGATTCAATGGTTCTCCATTTCGTAGCATAGGGTATAAATGTTTTGTGTAGATCAATAAATATTATCTTAATTTGGTTGTATACTATTGCCATATATATATATATATATATATATATATATATATATATATATATATATATACATAAAGTTATGTATATATATTAATTTGGTTTTATACTATTGCCATATATATATATATATATATATATATATATATATATATATATATATATATATATATATATATATAAATCAAACTTCTGCTTAAAGCTTTATTTTTCTTTTAAAAACATACTTCTAGTTTTGCTTACTTTCTTACTTCGAGTGATGTTCTCTGGATTCTTTGGTCTAACGTATAACTGTCCCTTTGATGTTGGTAATCTTTTCCATTCTACTCTTTTGGTGTATTTATCAGTGACTCAAGTCTGTCCGTTCCCATTATCCTCACCTTCTGTCTCAAGTTAATCTTTTGATGTCAAGCTAACATAGTCCATGGTCTGATAACTCGGGGAATATGTGGTGAACACAAGGGGTACTTGGTTAAGTTAGGGGTATTAGGTTGAATCTAGGGTTACTTAGCTAACTCAGGGAAAAAGCTTCAATGACTTTTTTTAATCAGAAAAAGGGAAAAAGTATCTGTCAGGGGATGCTAAAGCAGTAGCTGCTACAAGTACTGACGAACCGAAAATGAGATAATATGTTTTGGAGAAATTATATCATATTTTGAGGAGTTCACATCTAGTAACTGTAATAATAATGATATTACTAATACCACTCAACAATCGGTGTAGAGTTGTATTGTTTTTGTGACAGTATTATTTTTACTCCTATTTTCCTTTAGATTAGGCCTTGTGTAATTTTGAAATACCCAACACTGTAGGACACTAAAATCTTCATCAATGTTAGAGAGAGAGAGAGAGAGAGAGAGAGAGAGAGAGAGAGAGAGAGAGAGAGATTCTTCAAATGAGCAAGCTGATCACTTCTTAGTACACCTTGAAAAGAAGATTCAACTTGTTTTATTATAATTATCATCCTACAATGCGAGAACAGTAAAAATAAGATTTTGTCAAGACCTGGGTTGATTTGCACTCAGAGTGGTTAATCGTAGAATTCTCTAATATTCATCAGCTACTATTATCTTTAGTAGTAGAAGCAGTGTGAGTAGCAGCAGCAGCAGCAGCAACAATAATAGCAAAATACGACTTACCATTTATTCTTCAAATCCAAATGGCTTTCAAGAAAGTGTAAACGAAAAACTTCAGAGCAAAAATTATTTGTTCTTGCTTCGGGGAAACCTTGTAGAAGAGAAGGCTGCCGTCGCTAATGTCCAAATGACTAAAATTCTCTAGAAATTCCCCTATTTATGTGAAGGCAGCAACCTAACAGACAAAGGGAAACGGGTCTGCATTAACATATATCCACGGAACGCCTCTTTTGACGATCCGGCACGCCGCCATGTTTTATCTTTCTTTGTTTTTACTCACCCTACTTTTTGACACATGCTTTGTTCAACATTAAATTGCTCTGTTCCGTCCAGGAGATGATTCAGGACCTTGTTAGCACGGACAAAGGATAGTTAACGGGGAATTTCACAGTAAACAAAGGACAGGCGGGACAAATAGCGGTTCCTGCGACGGTAAACTAGTTTAGATGTGTTCATGTTTCAAGAGCCGTATAAATTATGATTTCTTTGTTTTTGTGTGATCTGGTTTTCACTCGCCACGTTCCGTATTATATAGGCATGCGAAAAAGTAATATATATATATATATATATATATATATATATATATATATATATATACATATATATATATATATATATATATATATATATATATATATATTGAGTTATTTACTTAAACATGAATATAGATGAGTAATAGGACGTTTTGCATGCACTAACGAACATGTGTAAGCATATACTGTACGTGCGCACACACACGCAAACACATACAGGCACGTACACACACACACACACACACACACACATATATATATATATATATATATATATATATATATATATATATATATATATATATATATATATATATATATGTGTGTGTGTGTGTGTGTGTGTGTGTGTGTGTGTATGTGTATATACTCATGTATAAACGTGTGTGTGAATTTTTGTCAGTTGCACGTGCGTGACTTTTATATTCACACATGTTAAGCCGCAAGGTGCTGAGCCGGCCAGGATTCGAACTATGGCCCGGTTTAGAAACAATGATAGAGAGTGACTTGGACCGCGTGCTTAATATTGTAAGACTTTCACAAATATTGCCTTTACCTTTCTGAAGCAGTCCTCTTATGGGAAACGCCTTGTTAATGCAAAATGTAAAACAATTTATATCTTTTATATTGCATGTGGTATCTTGTATTTCATACTTGAGCCACCTTTCCTTTATAGTTTTATTCTATACTTGTTTTTTTCCTTTATGCTTATTTCTGTGAATTTCACACATTGCATAATTATAATGTTTGTTCACATTCACAGGCTCAGGTTCGCGTCCTTGTCCTCAGCGTTGTTTGCTTGGTCGTGCTGGCCTCCCTGACGCAGGCCGCCTCCATCACCAGTATGTGCATCAGGTCAGTCCAGAGGATTCCTTCTCTTTCATTTCCTTCGGTTTAATGGTTCGACTTACTCTCTTTGCCGCCCTTCACATGACAGTGAGTGTCAAATGGCTAACGATCAGTACTAGCTAAACAGATGATGATAATGTTTTGGATGTAATCGATTTGCTTGTCATCTTTGGGGTGTGGCTACTAACCTCATCAAAAACTGTTTGGAAAGAGCGGCAATGGGTCGTGAAGAGGCACGAGAGGGTAGGCTGAGTCTCAGTTCTAGTCCACGAGTCTTCTAAAAAATAGTCACTCCTTGGAATTTTATGCAAGTCATGACATTACTGCTCTTTAAAACGTTTTTAAAATGTAAAGTTACTATTCGAAAAATTGCTGATACATCTTAGCTTGAATGTCTCATAAAAACGATACACATTCACAAAGTTCACACTTTCCACGAAATTCTTCAGTGTAGTGACTCAAGGTATCGGCCTTTCTCCTCAGGAATTCGTATTGTACTAAATGTATGTACATACGTATGTACACACATATATATGTATATATTCGTGTGTTTTATATATATGATATGATATATATATCATTATACACACACATACATATATATATATATATATATATATATATATATATATATATATATATATATATATACATATATATATATATATATATATATATATATATATATATATATTATAATTTTCTGACGTATGAGAAAATCAAGGCAACAGTCATTAAAACATTGATCTTTTTTAACTGCTGGGGCAATGATGAAACCAAAGCACAAATAGTGTACACCTTTTTACATCATATACTTAATATATATATATATATATATATATATATATATATATATATATATATATATATATATATATATATATACGAGTATATATATATATATATATATATATATATATATATATATATATATATATATATATATATATATGTATATATATGTATATATATACATATATATTGCCAGCAAGCTGCTTACCTCAGCAGGTATATCTTACATCCCTTTCTTCTTACTTCGTCACAGGAACTGCGGTCAGTGTAAGGAGATGTACGGCGACTATTTCCACGGCCAAGCCTGCGCCGAATCCTGCATCATGACCCAGGGCGTCAGTATCCCCGACTGCAACAATCCCGCGACGTTCAACCGATTCCTGAAGAGGTTCATCTAAAAACTCACGAAATAGTTTATTTTTATTTCGGTTCCGAATCCGGCCCAGATGAAGAGAAAGGTTCCTAAACTAGTTCCGACCCCGCCCTCTCTGTTCGTTTGACACGAAAGAAAATTCAGGCATTTAGCAAACCACAAAATTTGATGTTTTCAACAAACTCCGCATGACCTGAATCGAAAACATCTGGAATGAATCTGAACGCGTAAGAAAGTACAAGAATTCATTGTGGACGGCTAACATGGCCACACCATCTGTTTGCTCTCTTCAGACTATCAAATAACTCATTCGCTACTTCATCCAAAGAATTAGGACTGGTGTTCTTGTACTGCTCTCTCCCCTTCAACAATTCTAACTCTTTCCCTGATTATCAGCTTCATTTTCTTATTTTATTCTACTTCTCACCTCATTTCTGTCCTCTTGATCCCATCTTTAGTCTCTTCCGAATACATTTTTGTTTGGGTATGTCAATTTTTCAAAACTATCCTGTCTTCCTAAGTTTTAGTTGATCAGCTAGGCGGTCAATATTAGTTTTAGTAACATCTCAGTCAAGGAAGACTCATTTTTAATCAACGCGTCACCTACTTCATGTCACAAAATCTCTTCAGCGTCCAAACAATATAATGATTATCTTTTTGGTACTTGATACTGCCTGACTTCACGATGGCAACAGTTCAGTTAAATCTCTGGAGCAGAAGTGAAGCTGCAACATATTGCTGAAAGTGATCTTTCAGTTGCGCGACTTCAACTTTGCCACCAGTATCGAGAAAAATGTTGACTACTTGATGGAAAACTGGACAGCCAAATGCTGAATGATGGCGGAAAATATCTTTGCGTAACACCTTATGAAGCCAGTTGTTTTGAGATTATACGGGATCTTAAAATCCCGGTGACAATGGTCGCAATTGCGTAACCGTCCTCATTGTTTTCCGTTTGTTTCGGAACTAGAAATCACCGTGTCTTAATTAATTGGAAGAATACATCAACTTCGCTGCCGATTAATCTTCTTCATTCGGCTGAATTCAAAGAGAATATTCGTGCCAGTTATCTTCACCTCTCTTACTTCCGGAAAAATTCTCATTGCCGAAGTGTCGTCGATTACATTATTTGAAAATGAATGGGAAGTAGACCAGTACTGTCACCCTGCTTCACCTACCTGTTTTACTCCTTTCTCTCCCTCTTCCGATCTATTCAAATCAGGTTCTTTTCAGATCCAATTGGACATTACCCTCGCCAATGTTGCTCGTGCATCTGCTCGAATATTCCAGTTCTTTGAATCGAGTGTGTCGTCAAACCAGAGAGGGACGGGGATAATCTTCAGTCTGATTACAATGTATAACGCATAATCATTATATTCTCGGATGGTGCAATGATCTACAAATATATATATAGGAGATCCTTACGATTTCTGACAGCATTGTATACATAGACGAGACTATATAATATATGAAAATAGATATAAATATATATACAGCAAGGCCTGGCATAATCGTCTGTCGTGGCGTCATCTAGTGGTAGTCAGTCTGTTGAAGCTGAGTGTGAGGAGGGAAGCTGTGGAAACTCCACTGTATTTACGTCAGATCTGATCCATAATAAAATATCACAAGAAGTTTCAAGGTGCAAGAGCTGTGTCCGTGGTTGTTTTTATTTACCTGTAATGCTGCATTACCTGTGCGTGTCTGAAATGTCCTTATTTGACTCTCGTTTACAGGAAAAATTAAACATGTACGTCTTAGTCTTAAGAATTCGTTTTATCTGACCTTCTGTGTGAATAAGCGGAGTGATGACAATGAGCAGTGAGTTTCTTATTACTACGATTCATTATTATTCTAGATTCTCACAGGGTTAGACTTAAGTTTCTCAGTTGTGGGGAGAACATCTATGCAAAACAGTTAAAGAAACTGGGTAGCTAGATGGTAAGAAAAAAAACCCAATGCCAATACATACAAATAAAAGGGCAGAAAGCAATGTAGCTTGGGGTCCAGACGTTGCTGCAAAGAGCCTATAGTAATGTAAAAATATTACACTGTGAAAGAGGATCTGCAGGCAACGCCCCCAAGAGACCTCATACCATCGTTTGTCTGTGTAATCTGGCGTGGCAACGACTACGGCCATCGGCGCCCTGCAACATATCAGAACATTCAGATGAACTTGAATAATAACATAATTAAAGATTGCACTGTAAAAACAGGATTTACTAGAGATAAAGGAGGTAAGAATTTAAAAGAAATTTGACCCAACAAACAATTATATATATATATATATATATATATATATATATATATATATATATATATATATATATATACATACATACACACACATATATATATGTGTACATATATATGTATATATATGTATATATACATATGTATATATATATGTATGTATATATATACATATATACATTCATACACACACACATATATATATACATATATATATATATATATATATATATATATATATATATGTATGTATATATATATATGTATATATATATATATATATATATATATATATATATAAACAGATACAGATATATATACATATATATTTTACATATACACAGATAGATATATATATATATATATATATATATATATATATATATATATATATATATATATATAGATATATGAACATGTATATATATATATACATATATATGTGTAATGATGTTACCAAATGTTATGATGTTCCTTTCTTTATGTCTTTTATAGTTGCTTTACCATTTCTAGCTTTGTTTTTTATCAGTTGTAGAGTCCCAGGAGGCTTAGTAAGACACAGTGTAGTTTTCTTACTTCATTAACACACTAATAAAATATACAGTATTTATACAAATTAAGTGAATCGAAGTATGAGCCTTACTTTCTTCTCAACCCACAACTGGTGAGGCTCACGACCTCACTCCTCTGCTTCTCTATCTTCTATCCTCTATCTATCTGCTTCTTTTCAATCTGCTTCTCTCTCCCTTCAAACTTGCTTTTTGAAGGTTCTTGAAAGGAAAATGCCCATCCCATCAATTGGTGGGCAATAGCTTCTGTCCTGCCTTGTAAACGTCCTAAGAGGTTGGAGCTTATCTAACGACGTCCTTTTGGGTGTGATTATATGACTTAATCCCCTCCTTTGTAGGTGGGACTAATGACATCACTGGAAGTCTTTAGGTTCCGGGGAAAGTTGAAAGGTCAGCTCACAGGTAGGACAGTTAGGCATTTTTGTTATTGATTGCTGTTAGATTACTAGCACGTGTGTTTTGGCTACATAATCATAACACTTCCTGTTTCGCTGTTCTCTCTCTCTCTCTCTCTCTCTCTCTCTCTCATTTCTTTATTATTCATTCTCACTCATTTCTTCTTTCTCTGTCTATCTTTTGTCTATTACAGGTTCTCTCTCATTTCTTCTTCTCTCTATTATATTTACGCTATTCCTAAATAATATTCTCCCAGCTATCATTACATCACTCGGCCACCTACCAAACATTGTCTTCAATGTTTAATTTAACATAATAAAATGGATACAATAGCAATAATTAAATTGGCAATAAATGTAACAATGGACATAATAAAAATTGTTTCCCCAATTGTGGAGGAAAAGACATAAATTCATTAAAACATTCTTAAAAAATAATAATTTTAAAATATCAAATACATCAAATTATAAGTATATTAATTTATAAGTACTGTATATTAAATGAACACTCAGAACAATAAACATATGAAATTATTATCATGTAAGAAATAATGTTAACATCAATTGTCAATTGTTCTAAGTGGTTGGAGATTATTTAACGACGTCCTTTTGGGTGTGATTAAATGACTTAATCCCCTCCTTCGTAGGTGGGACTAATGGTGTCACCGGAAGTCTTTAGATTCCGGCGAAAGTTGAAAGGTCAGCTCACAGGTAGGACGATTAGGTATTTTTGTTATGGTTGCCTTAGATTATACTGGCACGTGTGTTTTGGCTACATAATCATAACACTTCCTGATCGTTATTCTCTCTCTCTCTCTCTCTCTCTCTCTCTCTCTCTCTCTCTCTCTCTCTCTCTCTCTCTCTCTTTCTTTGTCTATCACCAGTTTTTTTCTCTCTTTTGTATTTAAGCTATTCTGACTAATATTATCCCAGCTATCATTACATATATATATATATATATATATATATATATATATATATATATATATATATATATATACACAGTATATATATACATATATATACACACACACATATATATATACATTTAAATACACACACATATATATACAGTTTATATACAAATATGTATATATCATACGAAGTAGTTGATGTTGTCGAAGAATTGAGCTAGGAGGATTCACCCTTAATTCATCAGTTAAAATATGAACGTGACTGTTTTGTTTTTCTCGGGAGCCTCTCCTGAAGGGTGATACAGCTTCTTGGGGAAACAGATATATGAACAATTGTATCAAACAGAACTTTATAAATCAGATGCTGCAATAGATATGATGATAAGGAAATAGATGGCACTGTAAATCATAAAACGAAAACAGATATTTAAAACAAACTGGGTGATAATTACAAATTAATGATTGGGGTTTACCTTACATAGTTAATTTCTTATTATCAAAAGCTTATCCCTCCACAAAATTTCATTGAAATCAGTCATTAAGTTTTTATGAGATATAACTGGGACGGAGTAACAGAAAAACCAGCAAGCAGATATGGGTCAATACATAACCTACAACCAGGTTTGTGGGCGGGGTTTATAGATTGCTGGAAAACAGACTGAGAAGTAATGGCAGGAAAAAAAGGTATCACTAGCAATGGTACCTCAACAGGATTATGATGGCGCTGGGGAACTGTCCCAGAATAGCAGCTGGGATATCAGCAACAAGAGGTGACGATAACTAGCAGATAGGACTCATTCTTAGGATTGGTGATGTTGAATGAAAGCTGTTATCGCCAACAGTAGAACCTTTCCCCAGGGTTCTTTGGGTCAGGTATACAGAGAACTCTGACAAGGAATAAAAGCACTAAGATGTGTTGGATATAACGCAAGGTAAGACTGGAGAACATGAGAAGTGGAGCTTTCCCACTAGGTTTAAAACAGCAACGGAATACAGAATCTAGTTGTCACTCTCACAAGATTCATGTTGTTTATAATAACCACAACGACCTCTTGACTTCTCGATTTTCTCAAACTTTTGTAGTTTTGTATTCTCCAGTTTTTTCAAAATCATGACGTCATCAGTAGTTCTCAGCTATATTTGTGAACACCAGAATTATATACTTCTGAATTATTTTATTTGATTTCCTCGCTTTATGGATTTCCTCACTTTATGGATACAATTGATGACATCATAACGATTTTGGCAAACTGGAGAGAGTTGGAAGATTAGCACTGAGGCAGCGAATATGGAATGATTATGAAACCTAGCCAGGATCATAAGTAGCAGAGCTAAGCAATGTTAATCACTGGTTGATCCTATCCAAGATTAACAAATGGAATTCCTGGACACAGATCATAGCCTGAAAATCTGAAAAGGCATTAAGGTTTGGTCATCTTACTGGGATTAATTGGGAGGAAAACAGTGATCAAGTTCATGCCACAGAAATCATGAAAGTTTGGATAACAAGGAGCACTGTCTTCAATTTTTAGCTAGTAACTGAACATGCTTAGGAACCTAGCAAAACTTTTAGCAGAGAAAGTCTGGTAAGACTTTGATAGTAAAGATACCTGTCCAGGATTTTAAGTGCGAAGTCTGATCTCAGTATAATGATGAGATCTAGCTTTCAGTGGTAGCTCACGGAATCTGATCACAGTTGGTAACAAAATCTGGTTATGACTTGTATGTACGGTTGCATTTTGATTTGGAGACCCAGCTGGACATTGGGTTGAGAAAATCTGGTTACAATTTGACAATGCTGGGGCTGTCTGCAATTTGGTAATTGTAGTTGGGAATATCTGTTTGCAATTTGGTAATTAGAAAACCTAGCTAGGACTTGCAGCTGGCGAAATCTAGTCACAGTGTGATAAGAAGGAGGACCAATTTTTACTTGAACTAAGAAAATCTTCTCTCAATTTGGTAATAAGGTCTAACTGTGACTTATAACCAAGGAAATCTGATTGTAGTTTAATAATATGGAAATCTGACTATGACTTGCAGCTGAAAACACCTGACGGTAATTCCATAGTTATGGGTTTTGTTGTCACGTGTAGCTGGAGATATTTAGTCACAATCTGGCAGTGAATCCAAGCTATTACCAATAGCATGGATGACTGGTTGCAATTTGGTAATTGTGGTGTCTAAAAAATGGCTCATAACTGGAGGAATCTAATTGAATTTTGATATTAAGGAAATCTAGCTATGAGTTATAGTTGGGGAATCTGGTTGCCGTTTGATGATAAGGTCATAACACACACCTTGAAAAAAAAGTCACAATTTGATAACAAGTTCTGAATTTGAACTGTAACTGAAGGAAACTTGTCACACGATGAAGAGGGCCAGCTATGGATTGCAGCTAAGAATGTCGACACGAAATTTGAAATTAAAAAACCTAAGCTAATTCATATAACTGGGAACTCGGCTTTCAGTTTGATAACAAGGAGGCCCACTTTCGACTTGTAGTTTGGAGTATGACTTGCAGCCCGGAGAATCAGGTAGCAACTTTAACAATAAGGAGACCTAGTGTCGACAAGGTCTGGGAAATCTGGCTGTAATTTGATTATGAGACTTAGATGGGATGTTCATCTGGGGAGATTTGAACGCAATACGATAAGACACAGATGAGAGATGTTGCCAGGGCAATTTGGTCACAATTTGATGGCAAGGTGACCTAGAGACAATGCGGCTAGGGAAGTCTAGTCCCAAGTGATAAATGGGAAAGAAAGGCAAAATCTAATATCAGGAAAGCAACACCTTACAAAGTGAAAAGCAAGCACAATTAACAATGATATCAGTTCTTTGACACCAAATTGTTGTATTATAGAAGAACTCAATACTAAAAAGACATCTCTAAGTTTTACTAGGAAAGAAAAAAGATCTTGGCTCTGCCTCTGGATCAAAATCCATCTCAAGATAAAGAACTCTTCCTCACCGTTTACCTCACCCTTCACAGAATTTCATCAAAATCCATCTATAGATTTTTGAGACTGGTATGTGCACAGACAAACTAATGCACGGGCATACACAGGTGAATACAGAGCCTCGTTCCTGTTTCATATTAGTAACTTGAGAAGATTTGTTTGTTATATGAAGAACACTTTGAAGCGAAGAGTAGTTAACTAAAACTGATACTTAACCTAAACTTTACCTACGCTGTGGTAAATCACTCCTCATTCCAGCACAGTCAAAAAGGGTGAAATGGTTTGCTTACCAATGCATGAAAAGGTAGCATTCAACACGCACAATTCGGCAGATAAAGTATTAAAGTGTCAGTGACCATTGACTTTTTTATTCTCTCGGCCACCTCCTGTTACAGAAACGCCTAATAGTTTATACATATATATACACATATATATACATAAATATATATATATATATATATATATATATATATATATATATATATATATATATATATATATATATATATATATATATATATATATATATATATATATATATATATATATATAGCGTGCAGAGAGAAAGAGAAAAGTAGCAGCGTTATAATGAAGACAATAAAGTGTATAGTTTGACTTTTATTGTTGTTCTCTATTTAGTTATCCTTAATTCACCGAATAGCACGAGTCTTGTTTGGCCATTATTTGCTGATACAGGCTCAAGTAGATTTCTTTGGGGTAACTAAGGTTATTTAAATGGCTCTTGTGCTTGCTGAAAGGCAGTCGACGGAACCACGCCCGGTAATGAATGAAGGATGTGTCGAGATGACATTTACACACACACACACACACACACACATATATATATATATATATATATATATATATATATATATATATATATTATATCATGTACCTTTATCACACCTAACGCGAATACCCTTATAAAACAAAGTAGACTACACCACTCAGTCATGACTCCCAGTTTGGCTGATTTTACCTGATAAATGCAGGTGCTTGAGTCCCCAGGCCCACATCCCTATACACACATGTATAGACGCACTTGCATACATAAAATTATATATATATATATATATATATATATATATATATATATATATATATATATATATATGTGTGTGTGTGTGTGTGTGTGTATGCGTGCATGTGAGTGCGTGTGCCATTCGCCTTTTTCCACTTTAGAGAGTGTAGTGCCAGAAGAACAGAGCCTTCCAGTTCATATAGTTCTCAATCTTTAGAGAGACAGCTGCTACTCTACGCCCTCTCCTTTACGTCAACTGTTGCAGGCAACCATTCAAAGCTGGATCGACTGGTGGACTGCCAGCTGGGATTAAACCACGAACTTTACTAATGCGGACACATTGGTCTAGAACCGAACTACGGTAGTCCATTTTATATTCTGACGTGCGTGCCTAGTTTTCACGTCCATGTGTATGTGCATATCCGTTGTGATTCAGTGTTGATGGGAGAAGCTCAGCTGGGAGAATAGGTGCCTGCCTTTGTAGAGTGATGCTTTTGGTCGGTTACCAGAGGCACAGGTGATGATCTAAGTTTGTCAACAAAATATCTGTTTTATCACAATATTTCACGGTCCCTGTCCCTTTTTTTCAACATTGTCTTTTGGTCGATAGTGATTATTCAGCAAATAAGGAGGAGGAGGAGGAGGGGGAGGAGGGGAGGAGAGAGAGAGAGAGAGAGAGAGAGAGAGAGAGAGAGAGAGAGAGAGACACTTGATTCATCCCTCCAAATGATTTTTATATTTTGGATATTAAAAAACAGTATAAAAGAGAGAGAGAGGATATTACATTTTACATAGATCGATAGATAAATAGATAGATAGACAGATAGGTAGTTTACAAAAGAAAAAAGTTCAATAAAAGAAGATGAAATCGGAAGAAGAAATGTTTCCTTACCAGATGTGTACTTTGATAATAACGAGTACTAAAGAACTGTCAGAGAGCACAATTTTTCATAGTGCGGATCCTCACGAAATCTTAATAGCAAAATACGGAAATGCTTGACCCTCATCCGTATCTTGTGGACAGACAAAACAAACAAGCAGGCAACCAAACAAACAAACAAATAAACACGTGAGAAAACATATCCCCGAATGTTATTCCATTTCTATTGGCACAGAGTATCTATTTGCGTAGGTAGGCGAAGTTCCGGATAAGTCGATAACAGTAATGAAAAGAAAAAGAAAATAACTCTCTCTCTCTCTCTCTCTCTCTCTTAAGGGATTTCTCATGATTATCTGTTTTAATGAAAATCATCCCCTTTCTGCGTTAGCTCGGAGCAATTTGTTTTCCTTTAAGATTATCGTGATTACTTTAACAAACTCGCCCAAAAGCAAGAAAATATTTGGATATATTAAAGGGCTCAGAGGGTTGCTGACTTTTAATTTTTCTTTTCATTACTGTTATCGATTTATCCGGAACTTCGCCTACCTACGCAAATAGATACTCTGTGCCAATAGAAATGGAATAACATTCGGGGATATGTTTTCTCACGTGTTTATTTGTTTGTTTGTTTGGTTGCCTGCTTGTTTGTTTTGTCTGTCCACATCTGGTAAGGAAACATTTCTTCTTCCGATTTCATTTTTTTTTTTATTGAACTTTTTTTCTTTTGTAAACTACCTATCTGTCTATCTATCTATTTATCTATCGATCTGTGTAAAATGTAATATCCTCTCTCTCTCTTTTATACTGTTTTTTAATATTCAAAATATAAAAATCATATGGAGGGATGAATCAAGTCTCTCTTTTCCTCTCTCTCTCTCTCTCTCCTCCTCCTCCTCCTCCTCCTCCTTATTTGTTGAATAATCACTATCGACCAAAAGACAATGTTGAAAAAAAGGGACAGGGACCGTGAAATATTGTGATAAAGCAGATATTTTGTTGACAAAATTAGATCATC
The DNA here is from genome assembly GCF_040412425.1 of Macrobrachium rosenbergii. NCBI lineage: Eukaryota > Metazoa > Arthropoda > Malacostraca > Decapoda > Palaemonidae > Macrobrachium > Macrobrachium rosenbergii. The sequence continues at coordinate 71,286,163 of NC_089752.1, forward strand.
ACCTGTGCCTCTGGTAACCGACCAAAAGCATAATATGATATCATATATGCGATATCATATGCATATATGATATCGTTAATGATGTTACAGGGTTTTTACATCTAGCGTCGGTCCTAAGACCGGGTAACAGTGGAAAGCTGGGCGTTTCACTTTCCTTATAGCAAAACACCAAGCGTTACTGCAACTTGCAACAAATCTTAGCAGGCAGTTGCAGGTATTAATGGTTCATAAAGTGGGCCCATGTGCAGACTATGTTTTACATCGAATGTTCACAAAGTGTGTCATTAAATTCGGAAGAAAATCTGTGACACTCTGATGACATAAAGCTCCTGTATGCAAGCAGCTCAGTAATAACTCACGCTAACAAAAAGAAAGGCAGATCATAAATTTAGTTTTGATGTTTCTCGATATTACTTGCGTATATAACTAAAACCTGCCCTGAAGTATTTTAAGTTGAAGCACGGGCTTAAGTGTGACTCATTTCGGGTACTAACATCCTCCTGGGGTCTCTTGGGAGTTTCTGACCGGGCCAATAACTACGGTCGACCTTCTGATTCCACTGGGATTGGAGTCGAAACCGCTGCTATAGAAGAGTATTCATCCTAACCCAGAAAATAGGATTTTATATATCTGTTTTGAGGATACGGGATGATTCGAACTGTTTCTCTCTTTTTTTTTTTTTACTTTCTTGCAGACTTGGCCATGAGATGCCTAAATCTCTACTGAGTTACTGAAACTGCATATTTTGTACTCCTTTTTTAACTCTCTGAGGAATCTTCTATCCTTTCGCTCCATGTTGCCGTTCATCTGAATCTGCATCATAAGTTATCACTTCAATGAAGTTCTTATGCGAGATATTTCAAATAGTTAGTGATTACTTTTGATGATATTTTGTTGAGTACGCTACTTAATAAACGTTTAAATGAATAAATAAATAAATATGAATTGATTTATTTTTTGGGGGAATCCTGATCTTAGTGCAGATCTGGATAATTTTGTTGTTGTTGTCTTTGACGTTAGTGGACATATGCTTCCTCAGAGTTGTTTATAGTTTGTTATAATAAAATATTATACATGTACATTATCTTTTCATAACGTGCTAGCAGTTTTAAGGAACACGTATAAAGTCAACAGTCATGAAATTTGCAAGTTTCGACAAAATAAGTATAAGGCGAAAAAGACAGGAACAAATTAACAGATAAATTCTTCACAGACAATTATGTAATTAGAAGTTGAACAACGCGACTGACTGGGGAAAAAATAAATAATAAAAACAAAAGAATGAGCGTTAGTGTGGCCTTAAGCAACGAAACACAAAAGCCAGGATTATTTAGGGCCATGATGACACGTACGTACAACCCAGGGCCATAAGCAGAAGTATGAGAGCTCAAGGCCCTGGTAAAGAGGTTATGACAGCTCAAAGCCAAGGTACTGAGCTATGGCGCAGCCTGTATCTTGATAGCGTTGGTTACTGAGTCGCCGCGCCGCCCGGCAGCAAAGAAACTAAATGGAGCATCTAAGATAATTCAACTGCCACAAATAACTAGAGACAAAGCAGCATAGACTCCAGCCTGTGCTTGGATGATGTCCATCAGTGAACGTTAAACAGCACTGGCTTTCAAGAAAGCTCCTGTAACCACCCGTTGGGAGGGGGATG
>NC_089752.1:71292819-71350319 GCF_040412425.1 Macrobrachium rosenbergii
AAGAACAGACACTGGACACTTCGTCACAATATACATACTAATAAATCATTATTGATAGTAAATTTTCATTGAGAATGCTGGTAATGATAATCAAGGGGTTAGATCCCTGCAAAATGATGGAAATTCACTTCTCGATGTGGTTTGGATCCCACAATAAGCTATAGGTTCCCGTTGCTGAATAACCACTTGGTTCCTTGCAACGTAACATTATCATAAAAGCAAGAACAAATAATAATTACCACCACCACTATTACTACTACTGCTGCTGCTACTAATACTACCGCTACTACTACTACTACTACTACTACTACTACTACTAATAATAATAATAATAATAATAATAATAATAATAATAATAATAATAATAATAATAATTATCAGATGTATGTGGAGAGAGAGAGAAAGTACCAATTCCTGTTGCTTGGTAATGATCAGTCTCATATGTGCCATACGCGTATCATTTTCATTCAGTACACAAACATGAGCCTGACAGTCCGACACGATTCATCTGTGATGAGTGTTAAGGGCGGATCTACTTGTTAACTTGGCTGCATCAGTGGACAGAGTGACCACAGGCATTATTAGCCATAAATAATTATGGAATTACATTTAAAGGACGATGAAACGCCAAACGCAGCAAAATGCTCCAATGAAGCAAACAAAACTCGATGCTTTTTACCAAGGCTCAAGTTCGTAAGTAGCCTCATTCGGTGTCCATGTTGTTGACCAAAGTTTATATCAACCTGATTTAGTAGGTGAGACTATTGTAGTCGGACAATTTGTCTATATATTTCTATCACTTTGTATGGGTGCATGTAGGTTTCTGGCTTTCTTTCTTGCTTTCTCTTTTTTTTTTTTTATGGACATTATTTTGGGAACGCCTGATCGCCGAAGCCGAACCCTTGCATTTGACTTGCGGACGTGCTTTACGAAAACAGCGGTGAATTTATTCATAATACATTTTAGGGTTGCCAGGCCTGTATTTAATGATTTTGTCTTGTGTTCTGTAATGATTTTATCAGGACACCTTGAAAATTAAGTTACTTTAAATAATATGGAAAACCAACTATTTTGGAGCTGTGCATTAGAAAGCGTCAAAAAGTTCATTTATAGCGTATTACAGTGCTTGAATTTTTCATCAAAGATAACAAAATCTAAATAGCTTAACGTTGGAGGGAGTTTCCTGAAGAAAACGTTCATTTGGGTTTTTGGATACAACATCCTTCAAAAAGCGGAAAAAAAAAATAAACGGCTCTTACACAGTAACACAAAGAACAGAATAGATTTGTATTATGAATCTAGATAACCCTCTCAGCAAATATCAACACAGTATTTGTTAGCATGCATATAAGTTTTCTGTGTAGTAGTATTATTTTATGGCAATGAACATAATGTACAGTACAATCGCTAGGAAAAAAAAAGCTCTGCAACGCTTCCAGTAAATTTCGTTCATCAGACAACTTCCACCCTCGTGTACAACACTTAATAATAATAATAATAATAATAATAATAATAATAATAATAATAATAATAATAATAATAATAATAATTTGATAGCCGCTGTCTTATTTTCTTTTAGAGGCTACAACAAAGTGGTGATGTAAGGAAAGAAGTTGGTGATAAAAGCTCAAAGGAAGCGTGCAGTGATGGCTCCTCAGGTGTCACTGCTCAGTTATTACTCTTCTGAACTTCCAAGTACTATACTTTTAGCAGTAATAGAGAGGATTATGTTGCCCCGGTGGGTGATGCATCCACTGCTGAGAGTGAGCTTGAACCTGAGACTAATGAGCCATTCTCAAAGTGCGACGTTGGCCTATGGATAGGAAAGACGACAACAAAAAAGATAAATATGATATATTGACGAATATTTGGAGACTAGAGTGTGACTATAAGCTGCCTTACTCGGTAAGAAGTGAAAAGAAGCGCTATTTAAATAAATATAATTTTGACTTGTATCCCTGGCTTGCTTACTCACATGTAAGTGGAGGACTGTTTTGTAAGGTTACTAAGGTATGCTCCGTATTTGGTCAAACTATGTCGGGGGAAAGAGAAAGCAGCCTTTAAGATCTCTTGTTACAGGCCCATTAAGACGGTATAATAGTTTAGCTGGCTGTGAGGGTTACCTTTCTGTGCATAACAAAAATGACTATCACCAAACAAATATTCTGAAATCATAAGAGTTTTTGAAAAGAATGGCCGATTCAACAACTGATATTCAGTCTTCATTGATGACCATCACAGGAAAGAAGCAATAGCTAATCGTAAGGGTTGGGAGCTATTGTGCATACTATAATTTTTCTTAGAAGACAAGACTTATCTCTAAGAGGCCATCGAGATGAAGGCCCTCTTCTTAGTTTGTCAGACATTAATGACGGTAGTTTTAAGCAGCTTCTTCGATTTGCTATAAAAAGAGATGTAGGCTTAGGCAGCCACCTAGGAAATGCTAAAAAGAATGCAACTTACACGAACAAAAGAACACAGAATGAAACAATCTCATGCATAGATGAACACATATCAAGCATATTGTCCCACAGGGTAAGTAAGTAAAAATTCTTTTCTGCAATTGCAGACGAAACTACAGGTAATCAGAGGAAGGAACAGCTGTCAGTAAGTGTTAGATATGTGGACAATGAAACCATACGAGAGGATTTCCTTGTTTTTACAGAAATAGAAGATAGGTGGGGGCATTGCATGTGTTTTATTGGGTGAACTGTCCAGAAATAATTTAGATTTTCGTTATACTGGTGGGCAAGGATATGATGGTGCTAGTGCCATGAGTGGGGCACTGAAGGGCTGCCAAGCAACTATAAGAGAAAAGCACCCTTCTGCAGTGTACTGTATATTCACTGTGCCGCTCATGCGCTGAATCTCGTAATTTCTAAATCTAGTGAAGTGCCAGTAATCATAAATTGCTGGGGTGATATTAAGGTTATTGTCAATTTTTTCCACTCATCGGCGCGAAGACTTAATGCCATGGAAAATATAATTCATAATGATAAGGATCATTATCAGTCTCTTAATGGCTTGCGCACCTTTAGTGACACAAGATGGGCAGACGGACATGATGCCATTGTGGTGTTTAAAAGGTTACTGCCTCATGTTATTGAGGCTTTATCAGAAATCTGTAATTGGAACAACCTAGGAATTGTAAGAAGTCTACTAAAGAAAATAGACTTTGAATTTGTTGTTGCTCTAAATGTCCTTTATGCGGTAATGACTGAAACCAGATCTTTGTCACTTTTATTACAAGCTGCCAACACAGATGTACTGGAATGCTCAACGCAAATCAAGTTGGTTAGGGATAAAAAGTATATTTTAGTTTAACCAGACCACTGAGCTGATTAACAGCTCTCCTAGGGCTGGCCCGAAGGATTAGACTTATTTTACGTGGCTAAGAACCAACTGGTTACTTAGCAACGGGACCTACAGCTTATTGTGGAATTCGAACCACATTATAGCGAGAAATGAATTTCCACCACCAGAAATAAATTCCTCTAATTCTTCATTGGCCGGCCGGAGACTCGAACTCGGGCTTAGCGAGTGCTAGCCCACAACTCTACCGACTCTCCCAACGAGGAACTGTGGTTAAGGATAGAGTTCAGAAAATGAGAGAGACAAGGATGAATATTTTATTACTGTATATAATGTAGGGGTGGAAGGGGTTTTGGAAATTAATGTAACTGAAAGTGTTCTTAGATTAGCTGTAAAGCAAAAGAAAAGAGCCAATCCCCTGTATCTAGGTCACGTGGTTATTAAGGCGTGACAGTGTTTTTCCCATTTATTGGTTATGTAGTAAGTGAGTTTAATTATCGGTTCAAGAACTACCATAGCACAGTAAGTTCCTTATGTTCTTTGGTTCCAAAATATTGTGCTTGTACCTCTTTTGATGATATTACTCCAGCATTGAATGCATAAAGCTCTTTCTTTGTTGATGGTAAACCGCTAAATCGTGTTGATGATAATAAATCAGAGTTCAATTTATGGAGGACTCACTGGAAATCTGCTCCAACTGATTCACTTCCTAAAACAGCAATGGAAGCATCCGTTCAATGCTCTGAACACGATCATGTTACTAAGTTGTTGCTACAATTAAATGTTATATGACCTGAGTCATCAGCAACAGCAGAACGAACGTTTTCTTCATAAAATTTCATCAAGTCATACAGGAGAGCAACAATGGGCTCTGAAAGGTTGAATAGTCTTGCAAAGATTCATATTCACCGAAGTATTTCAGATGACACAGCATATAATTCCATTAAATCTGTTATCAACATCTTCTCCAAAAGATCTTCCCGCAGGTCAGAATTTATTTTGTCGGTAGAATAATATGTAAATCTCAAAGCTATAATTAAATTTTGATAGTGTGTACCCACTGCACACAAGTAAAATATTGATAGAAACACTGAAAATAAAATTATATAATAATTTGTTTTTCTTTATGCATTTATTTAATGCTTGTATTTACCGAAGCAACTTCACCTGCCACTTCTTTGTAAGCTACAGCTGTTGAAAACATTATAACAATCTTCATAATTATACTCTCTCTCTCTCTCTCTCTCTCTCTCTCTCTCTCTCTCTCTCTCTCTCATTGCGTGCAATATATATGTGCATACGATGTAAATTATATGTCTGTGTGTATATATGGGTGTGTGCATACATATATAAATAATGATATATATGTACTGTATGTGTGTACGTAACACACACACACACACATATATATATATATATATATATATATATACTGTATATATATATATATATATATATATATATATATATATATATATATATATATATATATATATATGAGATAATCGTAAGGAAGCCGCCCACACCCCCGCCCCATGAAAGATTTCTAGATCCGCCACTGACGGTCTAGCCTAAAGGTTTCAAGTCTGTTCATACTGAGACATCGACATTTAGTGAACAAGAAAAGGGTCTTACTGTTGTTATCATTCCTATTCCAAAGGCTTTAAGTTTCCCATCGAGTAACCCTAGAATGCCACTTATTTCCAAGCGAGCTTCCACATGAGAAAATCCCCAAAAGAGGGGAGAGAGTAAAAATCTCATCAAACAGATCTAAAAAATGAATATTACCTGGAGATGAGCCACCCAAAAGATGAATTTCACATACAAGCACAAACATCATTGAAACTGAAAAGAAAGATAAGGTGATGATGCATCACCCTCAAAATGGCAAAAGAGTGTACCAGATTTGTCTCAGCAACTGATTAGCACTTGAGCGATCAGCGCCTAAGTCCTTTACTTCAGTTGAATTATCACCAGACAAATGCCATGCGCGGCAGGAAGATGTCGTCGCAGTAAGGGGCCGAGCCACTAACGTCACTTCTCTTGATTTCTTGCATGTTAAGTGGAGGCGGACTTCTTTCTTGTTGATTCTGTTGCCGGGCTGCGCATACCTCTAGCCTAGTGACTTTGACGTTACATGGATATTGCAGGAAAGATAATCTTTATATTTCATATTCTCTTTTATTTAGTGACTCTCTCTCTCTCTCTCTCTCTCTCTCTCTCTCTCTCTCTCTCTCTCTCTCTCTCTCTCTCAGCAAACTCTTGGAAGACATACAAGTGCATAAAGAGTGACCACTGAATCTTTTGCAATTCTTCAACGGCGTCACCAGCTTAGAATTTGTTGTAGACAGTAGCTGCATTCGGATCTGTAACACCGAATGAAAATAAGCAAAATAAAGGAGAAATATGCTCACACCTTGCCCCATGATTATCCAAATATTAAAGAAAGGGAAAAAAAAGACTCCACCATCACCAAAAATAAAACTGACAAGTTAATCAGGGTGAATGTGATTATTCTGAGAGATACTGTATATTCATTAGATAGGTAAAAATGAAAGGCATATGACGAAAATACATAAAAATCGATCCATGCCATCTCCCAACTTCTGTGCCCAAGAGTAAACGATAAAAATACAAATGAAGTTAAGTACAAATATCCCCAAGAGAAAAATGGTAATAAAGAAAAAAGGTAAACCTAATCAGAGTGAAATGAGCGTTTTTGTCAGGAGAGCGCAATCGGGAAATATGTCCGGAGGCCGTTGAAATTCCTGCGGACGGCGTTTGCGCTGCCAGAAAATTCAATTAAGTCGGTGTATAAGCTTGAGCAAGCACTCCACCTCGAATTTGGACGGAATTTCCATTTGAGAAACCCCGAAGAAAAATAACCGACAGCGAAATTGGGACGTAAGATGTGCAAATATTTGCTAAGAGGAAGAAGCAGAAGAAGAAGAAGAAAAAAAGGGTAGACGGAACAGTTTAAAAGAGTTTAAGCTTCATTAGTCGGAAAAGATTCCAGACCTTTTTAGGAGAGTTACGGAGTAGGCATTTTTTCAGGTTTACGAGTCTCTATCTATATCTGTGTGACCGGCAAAAGTTTTATATAAATCAATTGTACGGTTTCAGTTTTCAGTAATAAAGGTTTTCTTGCCAACAGCCCAAACATTCAACTTACACCCCACCAATATCTCTTTCTCTCTAAACCAGCTAAACATAACCATTTGCAGCATACATATGGCAATTAAGTTTTCAATTACAGTTTTTACACTGAGAGTAATAGCATCATATTGCGTTAGCTTCACCATTAGTGGAATATTAGCGTGAGGGAAAGACCGGTTTGAAAATAAAGTGATAAGGTATTGGTGCATATGCTGCATGTCATAATTGTATATCTCTCTATCTGTCTACATGTGTATACACACACACACACATATATATAAATATATATATATATATATATATATATATATATATATATATATATATATATATATATATATATATATATATATATATATAGCAAGAAGGCACTAAAGCAGACAGCTTGGTAGATGGTTTTCCTTTATTTATCACGGCCTACGTTTCGAGATCATTGTCTCATCCTCAAGGCTAAAAATACAAAGTAAAATATACAAATACAGCAAGAAGATTTAGGATATATGTACAAATAAAATATGATAAGGTAAAACATCAGTGAAAAAGGTAAACCTAAAATAAAGTTGTAAAAAAAAAGAGAGAAAGAAATAGAAAATGTTAACTAACAGACCTTATTCCTCGAAGTTCAGTTGCTGTATGAAAAACAACAAACATAAGGTGGGGTGTAGTTTAAGCTATATACAGGGGCGTGGACGAGGAATGATTGTTCGAAGAGGGAACAAGCTTCTTGATCGCTAACGATTCGAGAATAGGGAGGTGGTGTTCGTGTTGACTGGTTAGTATAATCTTAAAATCATAATTTATTTTACTTTTGCCTAGTTTTATGTGGTTTCTAATATATATATATATATATATATATATATATATATATATATATATATATATATATATATATGGCAGGTTGAACATAGGAAAACTATGGTGCAGCCTCAGATAAAGTGGTGGAGGCTAAAAGACCAAGAGATGAGACAGAGTTTTAAAGAAAAGTTCCTGCACAGCATTAGATTAACAGATGATGTGAACATCTGGTGGTTAGAAAATGGCACAATGATACTGAGAACAGCAGAGGAGCTATTAGGAGAAATATCAGCTAGAGGACCACCTAATGATAAGGAGAGCTGGTGGTGGAACCAAGATACTCAAGATAAGGTAAAAAGGAAACGAGAAGCAAGGATAATAGATGAAAGGGATGAATCTGTGGAAAATGAAATGGTTTGGAAAATCGCAAATAAAGAAGCAAAAAGGGCTGTGGCAAGGGCAAAGGCAGAAGGAATAAATGAGATGTATGAGAAAGTAGAAACATCAGCAGCGGGTCAGAAGATGATCTGCAATATAGCAAAAAGAAGAGATAGAGCCACTAAAGATCTGATGCACATCAAACAGATCAAGGACAGAAATGGAAGAGTTTTGTCAAGGGAAGAATGTATAAGAGCAAGATGGAAGGAACATTTTTAGAAGCTATTAAACAAAGAGAACCCCAGAAGAATAAGAGAAGAGGGAAACCCACGAGTAAGAGCAGTTCCAGATATCACCAGAGAAGAAGTGAAGAGAGCACTTGACAAAATGAAAAATGGAAAGGCTGTTGGACCTGTTGGTATACCAGTTGAGGTGTGGAAATGCTTGGGAGGAGAAGGGGTTGATATACTATGGGACCTCTTTTCAAAGGTCTACCACCAAGAAAAAATGCCGGACAGCTGGAGAAATAGTATTATGGTCCCAATATATACGGGAAAGGCGGATATACAAGACTGCACAAATTACAAAGGGATAAAATTGATATCTCATACTATGAAGATATATGAACGAATTATAGAGAAAAGAATAAGGCGTGAAACAACATTAATTGAAGAACAACTAGGGTTTATGCCGGGAAAGGGTGCAGTAGATGCAATTTTTGCACTAAGGCAAGTAATGGAAAAACATGCAGAAAGACAGAGAGGGCTACATCTAGTATCTATTGATCTGGAGAAGGCATATGATCGGGTACCTAGGCAAGAAGTGTGGAGATGTATGAGAGAGAAGGGTGTTTCAGAAAAATATGTTAAAGTAGTCCAGGATATGTATGCAGAGGTTACTACTCAGGTAAGGAGCACTGTGGGAACAACAGAAAAGTTTAGTGTAACAGTTGGTTTGCATCAAGGTTCAATTCTCAATCTCTACATCTTTGACCTTGTGATGGATGTTATCACATCAGATGTCAAAGAAGAAGTCCCGTGGAGTGTGATGTTAGCTGATGATGTTGCTTTGGTGGACCTGACTAGAAGAAGGAGTGGAGATAAAACTAGATTTGTGGAGACAAGCACTTGAAGATCGAGGTTTAAGGATAAGTATCTGTGGATGGGAGGGGAAGGAAAACAGGGTGCAGTTAAATTAGGTTTAGACTACATCAAGAGGGTTACCACTTTCAAGTACCTTCATGGACTGAGAAATAAACCACAGGATACAGTGCGCTTGGGTGAATTGGAGGAGATCATCGGGAATATTGTGCGACAAGATGATTAGTGCAAGAGTAAAAGGAAGGTTTTATAAAAGTATAGTTAGACCAGTCTATGGGGCTGAGGCGTGGTCAATAAAGGCTCAAGAAAGGAAGTTGGAAGTGGCAGAAATGAGGATGTTGAAATGGATGTGTGGAGTCATGAGAAAGGATAGGCTCAGAAACGATGATATTAAAGGGGCAGTCAAAGTGGTAGAAGTGTCAAAGAAGATTCAGCAAAGAAGATTGCAGTGGTTTGGTCATGTCATGCGGAGAGAGGAGGATCATGTGTGTGGAAGGGTCATGGACATGTAGGTGGTTGGGAGGAGGGGGAGGAGGAGGGGTAGATAACATAGCAAGCGACATGCGGGAAAAAGGGTTAAGAGAACAGGATACGCAAGATAGAAGAAGATGGAGAAGGCTTACACGGAACAGCGACCCCATGTAGAGATGGGTGAAAGTTGAAGACAAAGAAGAAGTTATGTATACATATGTATATATTTATGTATATGTATGTGGATGTGCGTGTGTGTGATATATATATATATATGTATATATATAAATATATATATATATATATATATATATATATATATATATATATATATATATATATATATATATATATATATATGTGTGTGTGTGTGTGTGTGTGTGTGTGTGTTTTGTGTGTGTGTGTGTATGTGTGTGTGTATCTACGTAATTCCCCTTCGGTGATATTCTCGAGGTATAGTGAACTGGATATTAAACGACATTGGTAGCATAATGTTAGTGTATCTATATGCGTGTTTGCGTGAAGCAAAACATTCTGATTAGTTGTTGGGAGGAAAGAGAGAGAGAGAGAGAGAGAGTCGTAAACATGCAAAAATGCCGAGCGTGGTAATCTCTCCCAAAAGCGTGTCCGAAATCTTTTCCGACTAATGAAGCTTAAACACTTTTAAACTGTTCCGTCTACCCTTTTTTTCTTCTTCTTCTTCTTCTTCTGCTTCTTCCTCTTAGCAAATATTTGCACATCTTACGTCCCAATTTCGCTGTCGGTTATTTTTCTTCGGGGTTTCTCAAATGGAAATTCCGTCCAAATTCGAGGTGGAGTGCTTGCTCAAGCTTATACACCGACTTAATTGAATTTTCTGGCAGCGCAAACGCCGTCCGCAGGAATTTCAACGGCCTCCGGACATATTTCCCGATTGCGCTCTCCTGACAAAAACGCTCATTTCATTCTGATTAGGTTTACCTTTTTTTTTTTCCTGTGGATGCTTGTTCTTAATCCTTTTTTTTTTTTTTTGTTACTTTTCCCTTTTACCTTGACTTTTTCATCTGCCTTTTTTTACTCATCCTATTATCGGTAAATAATTTTCACGAATTAAAATTTTGGCTCTCATTAGGTCACTTGTATATTCATTTACTAAAGGATGTTTGCGCGTCGCTCTTTGGTGTCTGATGCTATGGCAATACTCTCTCTGTAATATATATATACAGTATATACCGGGTGTTTCGAAATTAGAGTCCCCCCCCCCTCCACAGAACAAATGGAAAGTTATGAAGTTTTCTGCTATAGCCTATCTCCAAGTACATTATTTTAAGTTTCTGTTAAGCTGTTTTTCATTTTACATTTCTTGTATTTTCAGACTGAGTGACGGAGTTAGATACAGCCATGGCTAAAGACTCGGAGTAAATCAGATGGATTGACTGAATCCGGGCTATAACCTTCAGAGAGGCCAGGGATGCTGGCGCATCCTTCATTTCACGTTCCTGAATAGCTAAATACATTAAAAGAGATGAATCCTTTTTTAAAAGAAACTGGAACAAAAATCCATATGACTGTCATCGCTAACAGAGTGAGAATCTTGGAAGGCCTGAAGTCCTTTCTCAGGAGTCAAAAAACATCATAGCTGAGGCAGTGGGGTAGACCAAGAAAGTCTTTACGTAAATTGGCGCTTGAACTAGAAACAAAAAGGGGAAAGAAGAGAAGTTATAGTGCTGTATGTCGTGAGTTGAAAAAATCTGGTATCAAGCCATTTCATGTTATCAGCAAGCCCAACATCACTCAGCAACAGAGAGAAGACTGTGCATGGTTTTGTGGTTTATTACTTAAAGACTGGGAGGAAGCTGACTTTCTCCATGTTGCCACATCAGATGAATTCTTCATTTACACAGTCAGGAAGCCAAATCATAAAAATGACATCATTTGGGCTGCAAAGTTGGATGATATCAGCGATGACATGCGCTATCGCCATGTTGTGAAATTTCCTGAATGTTTGGGAATTTTTCTCTGTTTCACAGCCAAACGGTTAATGTGGATCATCAAAAAAAAAAAAAAAGGACAGTCATGGAATGGCAAATACTTCAGAGAAACTGTGCTTACTGGTGGAGTATTTCCTTTCCTCAAAGATCCTGAAAATGTGTTATCTGTTGAAGAAGTCACATTTTTGCATGATAAGGCACCATGTTTCAAGACTCTTCAGACACAGGAGCTGCTTCGAAACAGTGGTATCAATTTCTTCTCGTCAAGTGAATTTCCAGGTAGCTCCCCTGACCTTAATGTGTGTGAAAACATTGGTAGTATCTTAAAGGATCGTGTTGAAGCGTGCACAGTGAACTATGATGGTATACCAAGCCTCGACGACCTGCGAAGAGAGGTGACCGAGGTGCTCAGGAAATGGAGTTTGAGTCTCAGCTTTTTGCGATTTGCTGAAATCATACCCCTCAAGAATGCAGGCTGTGGTACAGGCAGATGGAGGCCACACAAAATATTAAATACTCAGAGAGAAACTTAAATAAATACCTGTTCTGAATTACTTTTGTTTTTGTCCATATCAATTTTAGTTCATGCTGTAGAGGGGGCTCTAATTTCTGAAACACCCTGTATATATATATATATATATATATATATATATATATATATATATATATATATATATATATATATATATATGTGTGTGTGTGTGTGTGTGTGTGTGTGCATATATATATATATATATATATATATATATATATATATATATATATATATATATATATATATATATATATGTGTGTGTGTGTGTGTGTGTGTGTATGTGTGTGTATATAAAATACGTGTGTGTGTATACAGTATACGTATGCATGCACGCTTGCATCTTTGTGCCTGAGTATGAAGGAGTAGCATTTGGTTCATGATTCTTGATATTTCAAACACTGATATTATGGTTAGGATACTCTCTCTCTCTCTCTCTCTCTCTCTCTCTCTCTCTCTCTCTCTCTCTCTCTCTCTCTCTCTTCAGAGGAGAGAGAGAAGGAAAGAGAGAGATAGATGGGGTGAGAGATAGAAGGGGAGAGAGAGAGAATATGCTATTTCCGTGTCCCCCCTTTCCCGCTGTTCAAGAGCTCCATAAATCAAGACGAAAATCCTTAATAGGAAATACCTCGTTTGCATAAGAGAATTTTGAAAGGTCTTTGGACACAGCTGCGAGAAAACCAATTATCTATAATTTATTTACTGAGATCATTCTAATACCTTCGCCCGCCTTCGGCCACAGGAAATAATTATCTCACTGCTTATCGAAGTGAGTTTTGTTGCCTCTCTCTCTCTCTCTCTCTCTCTCTCTCTCTCTCTCTCTCTCTCTCTCTCCTAAGCTGGACGAAGGTCGCGTATTCAACCGTGCCTGTTTTTTGTTTATTTGTCTAAAAGATATCAAAATACGTTATTGGTTCATACGATTATTAATTAAACTTCGTGTATGGGTGCAGTAAGGGTTAATCGTACTTGATTAAATATGGAAATGGATCCAGATCCGGAAGATGATCCAGGATTTTTTTTTTTTTTTTTTTGTGGTAGACAGATTTTCATGAGTTTGTGAAGGCTGGGGTATGAGCATCTGAGAGCCTTCTAGTTCGTGATGAATGCGATAATAATAATAATAATAATAATAATAATAATAATAATAATAATAATAATAATAATATCGTCACCATCGTTTGATGATATGAACGGTCATGAAGGAATTGTGTCGATACCAAATACATTTATTATTAGGATTTTTCTAAGCATTCAGATATCAGGTTTATTCTTCAGAAATTAGAGAACGTAACCATTGGGAAAGAAACTCTCATTCTTTAAAAAGAGGAAGAATGTTAATACTGCAGTTGGAAATGTCAGCATTTAGAAAAAATGCTTCTACGTTTCAAAATCTGTAAATTGTCCATGAAAGGACCAGTGTTATCTTTCAATCGAAGGTGGAAGTTTATGACGATAATCTCCTGAAAAGCGAAGAGTCTCTGAGGCAGGAGGGCCAGTCCTGTTTTGGATTCAGACTGAGCCTGTGTTGCATGAATTTTCTATGCAGTCACACTTCGAACAGAAACATTGCACAATTCTCCGAGTCATTCATCCACGCAGGGGCTTTGTTGCATCACTCACCTGCTTTATTGCTGACCTCTGAAGCAGCCGGCTGCAACACGCGAGGCTTCCGTCGTCCCACACTTCTCAGGGCCCCGCAACCTGAGGTTCGCCGAAGGATTCAAAAGGCTACTTGCAGAGCTTTGGTAAGAGAGAGGGAGAAAGAGAGAATGTTTATTAAGTTGATACTGTGCTTAGCTTTAAAAAGTCACTATAACTCAAAACATTCCATTGTAACCCAATAAATGAATCATTAGATTCCCGCCAGCTAGGAATTACAGGACATAACACCAGCAAAAGGCTGGAGAAGCTGTTCACATAAAAAAGAAAAACTTTTCAGATTCTGCCAGGTCAATTTGCTTTCGGGTTGTAGGTTCCAAAAATCGTCAGTGAAGGTTGTGCTGCGTGAGGTAGCTACACCAGAGACAAAATTGAGAACTCTCACCGAAAAACAAATCTGAGGATATTGACTCCACCATTTCCTGGAGACCTCCAGCTTTATTGTATTTTAACAGGTACATGAAAACCACAGGGTCATTTATATAAGCTGCTGTAATATTTATTATTATAATTATTATTATTATTATTATTATTATTATTATTATTATTATTATTATTATTATTATTATTATTATTGAATAATAAACCCTATAACATATTGTATTCTTCATGTCACTTCCCATTATCATTTTTATCATCATTCAACATCATCACTTATTATTATCATTATTATATCATTATTATTATTATTATTGCTGTTGTTGAAAGAGTGCAGACGCTCACATAAAAAATTCTAGAAGTTTATATATTTACAAGTCAATCTTCCACAACGTAATATGTTCAAGAGTTAAGAAAAAAAAAGACTAATAATCAGATAACTATATGGAAATAAGATATATGGAAATAAAACAAGACGATACGAACAAAGTAGCCACAAAGATTCTAAAATTAGAATTTGTCTAGACTGGAAAAAGGCGAACGATCCTCACGGGCCGTGTTTTTACTTGTTACAACTTAGCGAAGACACGCGTCCGGATTCTCGCTTTTCCCGGTTATTCTTCTTCTCCTCCTTCTCGTCGTCGTCGTCGTCGTCGTCGTCCTCCTCCTCCTCCTCCTCCTCCTCCTCCTCCTCCCTCTATTAATCATTCAACCAAGAGGAACAGAACATCCTGAGCAGTGTCTGAGGCACAGTCATGTCAGTTAGTACTCTTCCTATCTGCTACCTCATTTTTTTTGCTCTAATTGTCTGTTCGATGTTTTGACCTTTATAAATTAATTTAATGCATTGTTTTTGCTCCTGTTCCTAAGGGTGTTAGGCTAGCAACCTCACCCTTAAGGGCTGACAAACCAAAAGGCCGTACTGCTTGACGCCAACCCCGCTGAAGGGGAGAAAGGTATATGGAGAAACACAGTATGTGTATATATATATATATATATATATATATATATATATATATATATTATATATATATATATATATATATATATATATATATATATATATATATATATATATATATATATATATATATATATATATATATATATATATGAGTGTGTGTCAACTAGCTCTGACGTTAGTATACTCTATAATTCATTTAATCTGTAAACAATGATTTCCTCTTCATGATGGCTGTGTCATATGCATTATGTACCAAAGGGCATGTCACCTACGATGCGTCTTGAGCGGCACACCGTGGCTGGACCCCAAATGCATGATTTTCTGCCTTTTATTTGGCAGTTCATCTTTTCTAATCTTATCCTGCTTCAATTCTGATCTTTCTTTATATTACAGCTTCTATGGGCTACTCCTGCTAATCTCGAAATATGGTTCATTGGTGGTTTGTGGATGGCTCTTGCCCAAAGTGAGCTAAGGTATCAAAGGGAAGGAGAGCTGGGAGTACCTCTGGTCTTGTTGAACTACCAAATAATAATAATAATAATAATAATAATAATAATAATAATAATAATAATAATAATAATAGTAATAATAATAATAATAATTGTCCAAAGTTAATTTATTTTCAAAACGATAAGGAAAATAAATAATTTTTTGACAGCTTTTATAGAATTGCTGCTGCTACGAATAATAATAATAATAATAATAATAATAATAATAATAATAATAATAATAATAATAATAATAATAATAATTATTATTATTATTATTATTATTATTATTATTATTATTATTATTATTATGCATATAGCCTAATCCTGTTGCTTAGCAATTATAGCTTAACAAAATTATGAAACACCCTCTTGAATGTGACAGGTATGACGTTTAAGCGACTTGATCTTAACCTCTAGCACTGAACTATAATATCATGACCAATTTTGGATGTAAGTCAGCTCACAGTAAATGCGAAATACCGAAGTCAGTTTCTGTCTTACTTTGCTGTAGTACAAGAGACCTTGTGGTCTGGTAGGCAGCTCCACGGCTGTGCCTTGAGAAGTACAGTGGTCGCTCACGTGGTAGAAAATTCAAATTTGAATGTTATTTGTTGCACGCAATTATTGGTTTTGCTTTGCCCGGTGCTTAAAACCTTCCTTCAATTGGAGGCTCTGTTACTTCCCTCCATGAATATCCTTTTTCTTCTCCTTCTTTCCGACTCTTTTTCTGGTTTTCTTCTGGTCCGGCCTAGACATGATCATTAGGTTGCCAGTCCCTAGTGGCCTCTGCATAACAAGGATGTTTCCTTTATACATCCATTTCACAATGTACTACATCGACTGGTTGGTATTTTTTCAGCTTCAATCACGTTTGTTTTTTCATAAAAACAGGCAGAGTTCCTTCACGTATGAATGTGGCACATTTCACCGTACATTAGACAATGCAGACAATGCCTCCATTAACCTGATGAACGAAGAATTGTTCAGATCAATGTTTCCCGATCGATCTTTGAGACCTGCGCAGGAAGCTGTATGCGACGTTCAGGCAAATAAATTAAGAATATTGGGTTGTTTGGACATAGATTTATCCATTGGGGGTAGATCTTTGATGGAACCATTTCTGGTTATAAGGGGATGTGCTTTGGGAAATACATTGTTGCTGGGACATCCGTCATGTCGGAGACGAAAGATATCTGTTCATACAGGTGTTTCCGGTATAACGGTGGGGGTGCCTGGTGTGTTTGTACCGTATGAGGGGGCAGACATGAGTGTAGTGAGTGGGAATGTCTCGCGAGTACATGAAGGTCAGGGGCTGAATGATGAACATGTGTCGGGGGATGAGAAGCACTATAAGGGAGTTTTGACTGATGATGTGGTGCTTGGTCCGGGTATGGTTGCGATGGTGAAAGTGCGAGTGAAAGGGGTGCGTAAATCCAGACAGATGCGTGTGGATGAGGGTAGCGAGAAGTTGAAAGGAATTTTGTGTACGAGTTCGGTAGATGATGTAACGAGTTCAGGGGTAACTTGGGTGGAGTTGCTGAACTGTAACGATACAGTTCGTAATTATCAAAAGGGTACTTATGCAATCGACTTAGTTGACTGGGTCGATGAAGATAATTCAGTGAACATTGTCGGAGATTTTTGTCCTTTCTCAGAAGTAGATTTGCAAGCTAGAAGGCAAGTGTTTAGAGACCAGTTAGCAAATGCTGATTACAAGGAATATGCTGAGGGTGTAGAAGATGTTTTAGCAGAGTTTGCGGACATAGTCGCACTTAAAGGGGACAAGTTAGGAGTAACGAATGTGTCAGAACACAAGATTCAGTTGGAGGACAAGACTAAGCATATTTTTGTTCCTTCATATAGGATTCCTTTTAAGATTAGAGAACAGGTAGAACAACAGGTAAATAGGTGGGAAGATGAAGGCATTGTTAGGACTAGTTCATCACCTTTCAATTTTCCATTGCTTGCAGTCCCAAGAAAGAGGGCTCAGTCAGAGTTTGTGTAGACTTTAGGAAATTGAATGAGAAAACCATTCCTGATCGCTACCATGTGGCGCGTTTGTCAGATTTGTTTTTGGAGATTAGGGGGAGACAAATTTATTCTTCAATTGATTTGATGCAGGGATACCTTCAAGTTCCGTTATGTGAGGAGAGTCGAAAGTACACGGCCTTCTCTTTGCCGAAGGGTCATTATGAGTTCACACGAATGCCATTTGGTTTGACAGGCAGTCCGATGACTTTTACTAGATTGATGACTACAGTTTTGCATGGCATGTTAGGGAAGAAAGTCCATATCTACATGGATGACATCTTAGTTGCCACTGATTCAGTAGAGGAGCATCTAAAAGTTCTTAGGGAAGTTTTTAGAAGACTTAGGTTAGCTGGTTTGAAGATAAAGTTAGCTAAGTGTAATTTTCTCAAGAAGCAGATAGTATATTTAGGACATGTCATTTCTAAAGAGGGTGTCAGAGTAAATGATAAGGTTATGGCAATTGTAGAGTTTGCTACACCCAAGACTAAGAAGCAGGGTCGGTCGTTTTTAGGCATGGCGGGATTTTTCCGTAGATTCGTGAAGGGTTTTTCCGTTTTAGCGTCTCCTACTGACAGATATTCTGAGGGATGATGTGCAGTTTGTTTGGGGAGAGCGTCAGCAAGTAGCATTTCAAACCATAAAAGATACTTTAACAAATCCCCCAGTGTTGAAGTTTCCAGATTTAGAACGTCCATTCACGTTGGTTACGGACGCGAGCAACGTCGGGATAGGCGCATGCATTAAGCAGAAATTCGATGGTAAACTCCACCTGATTGCATTTTACGGTAGGAAGTTTAAGACACGAGGTAGTAACGAGCACCTCATGTCCGTGGTCGATAAGGAGGCGTTTGCCGTGGTATCGGCCCTCGTGCATTTCAAGGTTCTTATTATGGGTACTCAGGTAGAGGTTTTGACTGATCACAAGCCGTTGGTGGATCTTTTTAATAAACCGGATCTTTCACCCAAAAGAGATCGATGGTCTCCAACAATCAGGGATTTTGATGCTAAAATAAAGTATATAGAAGGTAGACAGAATGTTGTAGCAGACGCCCTTAGTAGAAGTTTTTCTGATGAGCAAGGTACGCATGTATGCTATGTATCGGGAGATAGCATCGACTGGGATATTAGTCTGGTGGGGAAAAAACAGGATGAAGATGAGACCTTGAGAGATGCAAAAGCGTTTCTTAGAGGGGAATTTGTTAAGAAAGGATATAAGCTGCCTTTTGCGGGGCTTGAATTAGAGGGTAATTTGTTAGTTAGGAAGATTAGATACAGACTGAGAAATAGTGAAGATAAGGGCGATACGACGCAAATAGTTGTTCCCACGAGCCTGGTACCTACGGTGTTAGATATTGTTCACAGTAGGTCTATCACTCCTCATCTAGGGATTGAGAAGACGTATCAGAACGTACGAGGACAATTCTTTTGGAAGAATATGTCAGGAGATATAGGAGACTTTGTTAGAAGTTGTCCAGTTTGTAACGCATGGGTCGTTTCAAGTAAACTGGGTTCATTCCCGATTCCTACCAGACCCGCAGCAAGAGTCCACATGGACATCTTGAGTAATTTCTGTGAATCTAATTATGGCCATAGGCACCTTTTGGTGGTCGTTGACGAGTTAACTAGGTTCGTAGAGATTTTCCCGTTGAAGCATAAAACAGCAGAGGAAGTAGCGATCGCGTTCTTTAATGGGTATATTTGCAGATATGGGTCGCCAGAAGTCCTAATCACAGATAACGGACGCGAATTTGTAAATCGTACGATGCAATGTCTTGCGGACGTAATGGGGATTAAGAAAGTTAATATTATTCCATATAGACCAGAAGCGAATGGCTTGTGCGAACGAGCAAATAGAAAGGTTATTGAAGCTCTTAGAATGACCGTGGGAGGTAATGATCCAAATTGGGACCGCTATCTTCCACAGGTCCAACATAGTATAAATGCTGTGTTTAGCGATACCACTGGAATGTCTTCCAATGAAGCGCTGTTTGGATACCCAGCGCGAGGCGCGTTTGATCTGTTACCCATTCCAACAGATGATGAGATTGTAAAATCGCTGCTTTCAACTGCGAAAGAGAGATATGCTCACCTTGCTAAGAATCTTGAGATGAAAACGCGAGACATGGTAGATAGGAGTAATGCTAAGCCAGATAGAGTCAAAGTGGCTGTTGGAGATAGGGTTTATTTGAAGATAAATGTCAGGAATCAGCTGAACTATAAGCTGGGTCCTAAGTTTGAAGGTCCGTTCCGGGTTGTTGAAGCAAAGAAGGGAAATAGATTCGTTGTTCTGGATGAAAACACGGGTGTGTCTCGTTTGACACATATTTCCAAGATCAAAAAGACGGGTTAATGGATATTAGCATGGATGCATTCCTGGGTTGTATTGTTGTTATGGTAATGGGTAGTTACGGGTCGTTTTTCCTTTCGGGTGTTAATGGGTTGTAAATGGGCATGACTTGTCGTTTGTTGTAATTCAGGAGGACGTTAGTCCGTAGAGTTTTACGAATCTTTAATAGTTCGGGTTCATTGTGATTTCTGATATTAGCTGCAGTACTTAGTGTAAATTGTGTGCAGAATGCCGTAGAGTTTTGTAGATATATGAATTTGAGTTTTTTTTTATGGATCGCATCTGCGGTTAGGGACTTCATCGTTCGCACTTGGCGATAGTAATGGGTTACTTTGAATTAATGGTTTGTATTCATATGACTTTGGGAATTGTGACATGGGCTAATTTCATACGAGATTTGACCCGTGTGTTATTATGTTAGAATGTTATGATGTGTTTTGTCGTCTGACGCAATATCTTTCAATATAGAGTTACAGAATAAGGGTCTGTTGTTTAGGATTTTGTTTTTGGGGAGGTACTTGGTATATCGGACCGAACGGGTCTGATCTTTTACAGGTTGGGATATTCCCCCGGCCGGCTGATGAAGAGTTAGAGGAATTTATTTCTGGTGATAGAAATTCATGTCTCGCTATAATGTTGTTCGGATTTTGTTGTAGGTCCCGTTGCTAAGTAACCAATTGGTTCTTAGCCACGTAAAATAAATCTAATCCTTCGGGCCAGCCCTAGGAGAGCTGTTAATCAGCTCAGTGGTCTGGTAAAACTAAGGTATACTTAACTTAGGTTGGGATATGTCAGTTAGGATTTAGGAGAAGTTTAGGAAGGTTTTGATAGGGATATCGAATTCAAGTATTTGGGATTTCTCAGTTCTCTTTTAAAATTTAAGGGAGCTGTGCCATGAGTATTTGTAGTTGTTAGGATCATAGGAGCGATTGCCATTATGTCAATTGCTATTGTGCTGAGAATTAGTCAGGTTATTGGGCAATTTTCGCTAACCAGAGTAGAACTTTGATGTTTTTTACGAGATATGACACCTTTCAGATGTTTAGGATTGCTTTCGTGTATTCAGTGTATGGATAAGATTCTCGGGTATTTTTTTTGTTGGGTAGAATTTTTGTGAATAGTTCCTTAGAGTTAGTGTACATGATAGTGGGCTGACTGTGGAAATTCCGGGTACCAACTTGGAATTGTTTCACATGGAGAACATATGACCTTTGCACTAGTAGTCTTATTGGTTCGGTAATATGGCATAGGGAATAGACGAGTTACTTTTTGATTTGACTGTCGATATGACCGACTTATGAAAATACCACACCCTCGCAACGGAGATGTTGGAATAGCTTCACCGTCCTCAACATATGAGAAAGCTGTCAACGTTACTTCTGCACTTTGGTGAGACGATCCAGGGCTTTGGAGAGATGTCGGGCAGGATGTCTTCATGGTTGCCGTACTTTTGGGGAGACGTTGGGTTGGCGAAAAAAGATTCGCGAGCGCCACATTCAACATGGGCTTGTGCAGTTGCGAGCCATTCATCTTCGTCAGATCGCTGGTAGACGTAGGAACACTTTCAGCTTGGACTGGTGCAGTCGCAAGCCTTTCACCTTGGTCGGATCACCGTTGGCGCGCGCAGTCGCAAGCCTTTCATCTTGGTCGGATCACCGTTGGCGCGCGCAGTCGCAAGCCTTTCATCTTGGTCGGATCACCGTTGGCGCGCGCAGTCGCAAGCCTTTCATCTTGGTCGGATCACCGTTGGCGTGCGCAGTCACAGGCCTTTCAGCGCGAGGCAGTACCAGGAGTGAAATCGTCTAGAGTAATGCGTTTCTTGAATGAACTGATTGTGCTATAATATCTGTGTTATAAGATATATATAAGTTTTGCACCTAGATCTTTTGAGGTGGGGTCCACCTCAGGTGCGTGGACCGATCTACTGTAATTGCTCGCGAAGATGACCTTTGAAAAGTTGGGTCAGCTATTCGCAGGGTCCATTTTGACTATACACAGCATATAGGAAAATGCTGAACCATTCGCATATCACAGGAAATCGCAGAGCTCCTTGGTGACAGGACACGGGCAGTGAAAATGCGGTTTCAGCTTAAATCGTTCTAGAAGCTGAACCGGTTATAATTCCGGATTTAAAAAGAACAATTGTGCACGAGTACCTCGTGTCGCCTTGAAGTACAGGGGCGTGTCTTTGTCGAACATTGAACTTGGTGATGTCATGAGAGTGTGTTCATTTGTGCATTGCATAATGAATATAATGGAAGGGATCGTTGAACGGTTGGGCATTGCGATCCGTTATTTGTATAATTGAGCATGTGAACTGTGAAAATTCACATGGAGACTGTCCCAGAGGATTTTGTGAAGTGAGTAAAAGTCATAAACATTTTAGGTCTTCTTTTTCAGACTCTGGAAAAACTCTATCCATGTTGCAGTGAAATCTTGTGGTTATGCATTTGTATTTTGTGAATTTGGTTTTTAATATAACGTTTGTTCTTTCACAGATGAGTTATTTCCTGTATTTCCTTAAGTAATTGGGTGTTTATGATTTTGGACCTTATTACCTTAGAAGAACTTTTGATAGTTATGATGAATCATTGGATTTCATTCTTCGTAATTTTTAAGAAGTTATTTTCGTTGTTTTTTTTTGTCAGTAAAGGTTTAGTTTTGTACTTAGTATCTCATTCCAGTAGTCCTTAGATTTTAGTTAGGGAAAAGTATAACTTATGATGTCGGCTCACGCTACACGCTACCACACAATATCTCGGGAAAAAGCGAGATACCAACCTCTGTTCACAGAACGGAGACTTAAATAAAGTATAGGCTCAGGATTGGCCTTTACATATATATATATATATATATATATATATATATATATATATATATATATATATATATATAAGTAGATATATATACATATATATATGTATATATATTTATATATATATATAATATATATATATATATATATATATATATATATATATATATATATATATATATATATAAATATATATATACATATATATATATATATATAATATATATATATATATATATATATATATATATATATATATATGAAAATAAGAAGGCCCATAAAACACTATTTAAACGTTGAAACCATATATTTCAGGCACTTGTTTCTGTGCCCCTGTTCACTGGTAGAATATGGACAGGTGGAAAGTTACAATGGTATATATACAAAAACATGAAGGTGTGGCCTTGGACCTCCGATGTTAAGGAGGTGGCGTTTCTTAGAAGGAGGAGAATGACCAAATTCCCTAGTGGTTTTGGCCTCATTAGCTCCCACTAGGGAATTTGGTCATTCTCCTCCTTCTTAAGAAACGCCACCTCCTTAACATCGGAGGCCTAAGGCCACACCTTCATGTTTTTGTATATATACCATTGTAACTTTCCACCTGTCCATATTCTACCAGTGAACAGGGGCACAGAAACAAGTGCTTGAAATATATGGTTTCAACGTTTAAATAGTGTTTTATGGGCCTTCTTATTTTCATATTACACTGCAGTATTACAGGAAAAGACATTCATGTATATATATATATATATATATATATATATATATATATATATATATATATATATATATATATATATATATATATTACCAATAAGCAAGGGGTAGGTATGCCTGAGTACAGACGTCGGACAGGAAGACGAACAGGAATACTCTTGAATGGGTTCCCTATGTTTCGTAATCCTTGATTACAACATCAGAATTAAAATAAAAAACATTAACAATATTATTCGCAGAAAAAACACAAAGGAAAAGTCAGAATATAAACGAGTAGAAATCGACTGCAAAGGGAAATTTGGCTAAAGGGACACAGAGGAATAGAAAAAACACTGAGAAATAATGTAAGCTAATAGAACACATAAAAAGCACTCCAGAAAATTTTAAAACACTAAACGTTTAGAATAACATTGAGAAAAAAATATTATTTAAGGGCATGGAGCTACCCTGTCAGTATGGCACAAAGGGAGAAAATGATGCTTACGAAATAAAAACAAAACAACAAAAACATTATTATTATGGCAGGTACATACACAGCACACACACGAATATACATATACATTTTATATATACTGTATATTTATATATATATATATATATATATATATATATATATATATATATATATATACACTGTATATATATACATATATATATATATATATATATATATATATATATATATATATATATATATATATATATATATATTTTTTTCTCACCTACAGCCCTTATCCCCTTTTCAGCAAATACACTATGCACGTGGAGCCCTTCAATCTAGCTAGTAACTGGGAAAGTGTAAAAGTAGCCACTAGAAGAAGAAGGGATATAGAGACAGAAGACAGGCCTCATCCTGGCTGCAAATCCACTGCCCGAATGGTATCGATCTTCCGCGTGGCCTCCAAGACCTGAATGTTACGTCGGCCGCCTCTTTGGAGGAAACTGATGGAGGAATAAATCAAGTTTTTCTTCTCAAGAGGAGCTCTGATCTGATGCTCTTTTGCTGAATCGTTCATTATCGCTTTGGTTTCTTGCCTATATTGTTTTTACTGAAGCGAAGTATTTATCTACTAATAAATTTACCGTTATGTATTTGGCATCTGGTCCTTATGACCTCCGACTAGCAGCTAATCGTTTTTGTCTTGTTTATAATTATCATCTGTTTGTCACGGGATGATGCAAGACCTCAGGTGACGATTTTTAAGAGATTTTGACCTGAAATTCTGAGAGAGTTCCGGATCTGGATGCGCGCATTTAGAGATGAAGGAAGGGGATATGACTGGTTGGGACTAATTAGCCTTGGCGGAGGTTTGCGCGTTCCGAACGCTCCTGTAATCTGTCGTGTGGATTCTTGTTTTGCAGTGTAGTGGCCTTGTAGGCAAGTTCTACGTGAAGGTTGTGATTAGTACAATGGTCCCTTTGCGGATATTTTGATTTGCTATTTCATTTTTATAGTGATGCAAAGGGGATGATTAGACATCATTCGTGTGACCGATTGCAAGTTAAAACAACTTCAAATTATAAACAGACTCCGCTCTTTCTTCATCTCTTTTCTTTTTCCTGCCCTTGCTTATTTTCTATGTCTTTGTCTGTCTGCTTGTTCCTCTGAATGTTTCACAATCTGGAAATATGATATTAACACTGTAAGCAACTCTCTCTCTCTCTCTCTCTCTCTCTCTCTCTCTCTCTCTCTCTCTCTCTCTCTCTCTCGGTTAGAATAACTCACTTCACGCAGCTTTTATCCGTCTGCCTCAGCGAATTCGGCAAAGAGCGCTCGAAGTGCTCAGCTCAGCCTTCGAACGTAGCACGTATGCACGATGCAGTGAAAAAAAAAAAAAATAAAGATTTGAAAGATCCGAAGTTCTCGGACAGTTTCGTGTCGCTGGTTCAAAAGGTCAAACGGGAACTTCACTCAGTTCTTTTCGTTGCACATTTCTTCTTCTGCTTCTTCCTGCGAACCATTAGTGTGATCATCGCCTAAGATCCAGTTTTTGCCGGCGAGTTTAATACTTCACTGCGATGGCTGAGATCCTGATTATATAAAACGGCCGCCTTGTGGTCTTTTCCCTTCTCCTCTTGCACTATTGACCCCTCGAGACCCAGTGGGGGTCCCACTCTCATTTGCTCTATAGACTTTTCGGGACACACAGAAACCCACTACCGCAAACACCTGCCTCTTGATAGAGCAACGACGTCATGATTTCAATGGTTATCGCCCATCCAGGTACTGTTCAGAAACAATACTGCTCAGCTTTCCCGATTTGGAAACCCTGGAGCGATAACGTCTCTGTATGTCTTCATTTCCCGAAGGCTCTGATGATTTCCAGAGAAGGTTTACAAACGACGTTTCTGGTCCTGTACAGTATATATAATCTCAATAAAGTAAAACCACCTGTACTCACTTCTACTGTTTATAGTCGCCGTTGCCCGATCCGGGTTCAGACTATCTCACCAATGCAATGACCCCCCTGTAGGTATGCAGAAAAAAGGTACTTTTGTCTAAACTCCGAGACGGCGTGTAACGTCTCTAGGGCGTCTCGAGCCTCTCGTACTGTACTGAAAAAATGGATCGAGACGAATCTATGAAGCGGCCTGCAACTGTTGGTTGATGGTTCGTTCCTAGCTTTTCTGATATATTTTCCGATATTTCTTTTTCTTTAATAACAGATTGCAACTTCATTGTCTCTCTTCTGAGTCCCATCAAATGACCGCCTGACTTTAATGAAGAACCATAGTCTCGAACTTTGGAATGCAACGAATGGAATATAAAATTTAGGCCAAAAGCCAAGCGCTGGGACCTATGAAGTTATGTAACGCCGAAGGGAAACTGAGAGCAAAAAGGTTTGAAAGGTGAAACAGGAGGAAAACCTCAAAGCATTTGCATTATGAAACAATCATTAGGAAAGGCTGGAAAGTAAGATGGAAGAAAGAGAATATGAACAGAGTTGCAGTAAAAGGAATGAAAGGGACTGCAGCTAGTGGCTGAAGAGATGCTACAAAGGACCGTAAGTAATGCCTATAGTGCACCGTGTAAGGTGCACTGCCGGCACTACTCCCTACGGGTTCGTACCTCAATTTCCTTTCATTCGTTTATTTATTCATTCATCTCGCTACTTTTAAAACAGTTGCAAATTTAATAACAGCTGTGTTATTTATCTTTTGCCGTTTGTAGTCAAGTTTAACCTTTTCTCGTTGTACTCTTCTTTTTTTTCCTGATCTTAGTGATGACAGAGTCCAGAGGTCCACACAGTACCTCCTGTTCACTCCAACACCTTACCACCACTTACGGGGCACGGTTAGACCTTCCTGTTTATCCCGCAAGAGCGTTTCGAGGGCAAAAATAACTGTAATGTCAATCAAATAGATGTGAGAAATCCCTTGAGTGCTCGACCATGTTGTAGACTTCCCGTCTGAATAAGCCAGTAGAAGGTATTTGATTGATTTATGAAATTTAGGTCGTCAAGTCTAGCACTGGGGCCCTTTCCGCCATTCAGCCCTCAAGACAGTGAAAAGAGGAAGTTAGAGTGGTTAGGCAGCAAGATAAAGAGAGCCAGAAAATAAAGGAGATGAAGTGCAAGAAACTAAAGGTGAAACTGGGAGAAACCGCATTTGAGGCGTTGAGCATTAGAACGGCCTCTCGCCACAAAAACAATTTTTGAGTTATAAGCATCAAAGTTTCGGAAATTCAACCTGCTCTCATTTCTTTATTTTTCAAGATACAAAGTTGAATTTTTATGAGATGAAGTATTTGCGATCAAGAATAGAATAGTGTGCATAAAAAAAATTATAGTTCAACCCCACCCCTTTTTTGGAAAAAAGGGGGATTATTTTAAAAGTGATCAGTCGAAAAACGCCATTTTCAAAAGTTGGGGCGAGAAGCCCTTCTGATGCTGAACGCCTGGTTTGCTGTAAGGAGTAAAAGTTAGAAAAGCTGGACAGCAAGACTGACGACAGGAAGTACGAATAGAGGTAAAGTGAAAGGCTAAAAAGTGGATGCAACTAGGTGAACGCTGAAAACGCCCTTTCGTAATGCCTATAGTGCACCACGTGAGCTACACTGATGGCATTAAGCCTTCATGGGGATTAGTATAAGGTGGCTCACTTGATTATCATGTCGGTACTACAATTTTTTTTTACATGTTATGCATTTTCAGGGTGGTAACCGGTGTCATAAATCACTGTATTGTAAATCAGGAAACACAAAGGCCAGGAAGACCGTTCCACAGTCATACAGTGGAGAACGAAAGACCTCTGTCCCAGGGAAGTATGAGAAAATGGGGCTTCTCCCTGCTTCTTGGATGCCGACGCTCTGGCGAGGTTGTAAACAGTCCACTTCTGACATTCATGGAGCTGGAGCTGCCCGAGGCTCTTCTCTAGCTGTTCTGCACTAGTGCCAAATGGAACGACCAAATATAGGAAGAGTACGAAGCATCATGGCTCTGCCTCAGGCAGTGAACTCTGGGTTCCGTTCCCTCTTGGGTGGATGACTAATCAGTGGAGAAGAAACAACAGTAGGAAAATCATAAATTCAAAGCGCGTTTTTGTTAATCTGGTAGAAGGTAAAAACTTGCCCGCTAAGACCATTTCTCTCTAACGTGGGACAGGTCTGGATTCGAGAAGCAATTTACCTGAATTACAATGCACTTACCAGGACAACATTTGTTGCTGTTGATCTGTGTCTTATTTTTATCTGCGTCCTATTTTGCCTCTCTGGGAACAAAGAATTAGGTTGGGATGTTTGAGCTTCCCTGTAGGAACAAAGCGATATTTAAGTACCAGGTTTTCAATGTACTTTAAGAGGCAGTTATGTAAATGAAGTTCATTCGATTCAATTTTAAATGCAGAGGAATATAGAGCTACTTTGTGTTGTGTTATTGTTATGATTATTAGGAATACTGTTGCTGTTAATCAATATTTATTGTTGAGTTTTTATGAGGATGTTTATTAGATTTTTAACAATTCCCCTATGTTTGAAACCCTTGGAAAGTTCTCTATAATCTGGATTCAGATTTTAATTTCACCTGCAAATATTATATATATATATATATATATATATATATATATATATATATATATATATATATATATATATATATATATATATATATTATATATATATATATATATATATTATATATATATACATACATACATATATATACATATATATATATATATATATATATATATATATATATATATATGTAATATATATATATATATATATATATATATATATATATATATATATATATATATATATATTTACATATGTGTGTGTGTCTGTGGGTAAACAATAACTTAAGAAGGCTCCTCTTCCTACCATCCTCTGGAGTGAGAATGAGTGCGGAAGGAATCGGCCGAAAAGAAAAAGGAAAAGAAAAAAGTCATAGTCGTGCAGTAACTGTGTGTTGCGAGGGTAAAGGACGCTGCGATGCCCCGAGGGAGGCGGAAGGGAGCTCTTGTGGGCTCCTCTTGTGGGAGGCAAAGCTCAGTCACCGTCTCAAACCCCTCTCAACATCGGCGCACCGCTCCTCAACTCCACAGGTACTGCCCTTTCTCCTACAACTGGTGCTACTGCCATTGCTACTGATCCTACTTCTACAGCTATGGCTTATGCAATTCCTCCGGCAACTCCTGGTATTTTTGTTTCCTCTTCTACTATTGCGATCGTAGCTGCTGCCCCTAGAACTAGTCCTTCTTCTATTCGTCTATTGGCTCTCCTACTAACTCCCCTTCCCCTGCTACCGTTGCCACGCTTTCTGTGTCCCACCATGCAGCTGTTGCTGCCTCTTCCTAGCGTTATCATCCCTGTTAACTTCTCTACGTCGCTCTGCTTCAGCGACTCATGCTGAAGCGGGCCACGGTCGTCTCCTTTTAAAAAGGATATTTTATAGCTGTGTTGAGGCTAAAACTTCATCTTACAGAACGCAGGAGACTTGCGCCTCTCTGTTTCTCACATGGCTTACTCGTATGTCCGTCCCTTCGGAGGGCCAGGTGCGACCTGCGGTGGGTCACAGTTAAGGCCGAGAGCCGCTAGGATGAGGGCGAAGGAGGTTCTTATGCATAAGCTTCTTCGTTTCTTTCTTTCATTTTTCATAGCATGTTCGGGAGTGGGGTTCCTGTGTATAGTAGTTTTCCTGTTGAATGAATACATAAATACTTACATACAGATACTAAGACACAATCAGTATAACTACGTATATATATAAATATATGTGTGTGCGTGTGTGTGCAAGTGTATGTGTGCGCGTTTTCGTACTTCCAAACATCCAGTCATTTATGCAAACCACACACTGTTTCACACTCCTCTGTAAATGTTTTTCGTTTCCTGTAGTATCTAAAAAGCGAGTCACATAACCATCCCTGATGAATACTATGACGACAAGGTGATATCAAAGGCCGTGGATGTTATTCCAGCAGCAATGTTTACAGTTCCTGAAAACATCAGCATTCAGCTCAACATCCAGCCGCCGCGTCATGCGTCTCGGGACCGTTATGTTTGCCGATCGAGTTGCTCCGCTACTTTCACTCGGAAGGATGACCGAGATCAAAGGAAAAGTCGAAGAAGAAAAAAAGCAAGAAGATAATGTTAACCATCATCATAATCTCGTTTTTTTTTTACTGTAACGTCTCTGATTATGAAGCTGATGTGAATTACAATGATGTTTTTGGGTGACTGTGAAATATGAATAGAGGACCGACATGATATATACAATCAATGTCTTCTTAGAGAGAGTTCGAAGTGGCTGATTTGAAAGGGAAATGAATGAAGGCAATATGATGATGATGATGATGATGATGATGTTGTTGATGTAACGTAGTTGGTAATGGAAAAGATCATTTGAAAAGGATAATGAAAATACATCTATAAAGTCTTAGGCAAACCTGAAAGAGATTTCACAGAAAAGGAAGTGAAATTAATTCAAATTAAATCAAAGAAAAATAAAATAAAGCAAGTGCCAGGAAATATAAAATTTTGCTATAAGAAAGGAAAAGAAAGAAAGCAAGAGGAAAACATTAAAAAAGAGAGAGAAATGAGGTATTAATTAGTAAATAGGAATGAATGAGGGCCATAAAGACAAAAGAGAAGAGCTGTAAAAGGAAAAAAGGTCTCTCATTATCAGACTTCCATGTGCTCTGTTTATCAGAGGTCCAGTGAAGAGTGACCGAGCAACTCTTGGACCGAACAGCCTCATTATTTAAACCTTGTGCCGACACAGAGAGATCAATGGAGTTGTGACAGTGAACCAGGCAAGTAATCGACAGATAGCGTCTTAATCGTGTGGTAGTACATGTGTGCAAAAGGTAAGTCTTGATTGTGACAGATATTTATTGGTGTTTAAATTAGACGAAGACAGCTTTCTGCGATTAGGCGGTCTACTTTATTTCTTTATTTATGAGGGAAGACAAAAGCGTGTTAAGAGCAAGCTTCACCTTTTGCGCTCTTATTAATCTACTTAGCGGTTCAAGGACGAGTTCTTCGAAATTAGACCTGTTCCATTCACCTCTCACGTACTTCTCTACTTCCAAGAAATCTATGTTTTTTTTTTTTTTTTTTTTTGTATTCCACTTTTCTTTACCATGATTCTTCATTTTTTATGTTTCTTTTATTCCTTCACTTAAAACACATTATATACTTTTTACTGTAATATCTTACATTCTTTCTACAAGTCTGAGAGATCCTTTTATCCTGATTTATTCATTGTTTCCACAGATGACAAATTTTGGCCACAAAAATTGTAGGTTTCACTTTATCACCGAAACAATTTTTTATCTGTATAACACATGCTTTACAGACACTCAGTTGCAAGATTCACTTTTCATATTTTGCAAATTCGACAGATTAATTTTCAAATCGAAGAGTCGATTCAATTTTGAACCCCGGAACGCCATTGTTTCATAACATGGCTTCTCTAGTTTTATGTTGACCTTTGCTGTCTCTCCTATTCCCAAAGTTGTCATTTGAATTAGGCTGCCTTTGTTTACTTACTCATGCCTATATTTTTTATTGTTTTCGTTTTTACTAAGACTCAGATTCTATTTTAAGTTTATGATAAGATTTACTGTATTTGCATCCGTGTTTCGAAGTTTAACAGAATGTTTCATTAGTCTCTGCAATTTCTCCTCACTCACTTAGTCCCTCAAGCCACTGCTTTAGTCAGAAATCAACATCGATATCATGAACCGCATATTCTTGCTTTATAGAAACTTGTGTCATCTTCCATAGCCATGCCTCCCAACTTTCATTAACCGACTTTAGATATACAGCACAGACCTCTCTTAACCCGCTGGCCATCCCTACAGTTAATAACCAATTACAGATTCACAGCATATATTTGCCTCAAACCTGCAGACATTCCAGCTGATAATAACCAACCAGAGGTAGCACAGATCTGTATCAAATCTTTAGACATACTGTCAGATATGGGCCATGGCACAGACTCTTCTCAAACCTACATACCATCCTTATTAACATTAACAAATCAGAAATACCACCCCAGAATCGTCTCAGATTTACAGACCATCCCCGCAGGCATTAATTTCTTGAAGATTAACGACCCAGACGTTCCATACACCTGCAAACAATCCACATATACGTTAATTACCCAAGGATTCCTAGCAGAGACTTGTAGAACTTGAAGAACAATCTAGCTAACGATAGATACAGCAACACAGCATAGCGCAGACTTGTCTGAAATCTGCAGACCAACATAAAAACTTAAACCAAGCAGAAAAACGCAACACAGCCTTGTCTCATAACATGGCTTCTCTAGTTTTATATTGACCTTTACTGCCTCTCCTGTTCTGAAAGTTGTCATTTGAATTAGGCTGCCTTTGTTTACTTACTCATGCTATATTTTTATTGTCTTCGTAAACATGTTTTATTAACAGACCAGAGATATAAAGCGCCGCTTTATCATAAACAGGGGAACGGGAATGTCTTGTTGGTCGGGAATTTCATTTTAAAAATAGTATTATTTTGAAAAAGAATGTTTATCATCTCTGTTTATCATTATCGATAGCCGTTCTTGAACGGTGTCTATAAGCAGAATCGTGAAAGCTTCATCGTCATCATCATCATCACCATCACATCTCACGCTGCGTGACATGAAGGCCTCTGCGAAATCCCACCATATTTTTCCTGTACTTTATCTTCCACATACCTCCACTCACCTCCAGCCTCCTTTCTCGTAGTTCTCACGCTAATAGCCCGTAGGAGCCAAGTTGACACTATAAACCACTATTCCCTCAGGGGTTGCACGAAGGACATGTCCAAGCCAACTGCTTCTCCTTTTTATCACTATCTTATCTACATATGGAACTTTCCTAATTTCCCTTGTGACATATTTTTTGCATACTTTGCCTTATTACTTGTTTTTCGTAGACTTACTTTGAGCGCCATCTATCTTGGATGAATGGTGCCTTCTATTAAGCGATTTTTGTCAATTTCATGGTGTATTGTTGATTAAAACAGCCTCATATGTCAAGTTGCTCCCGTTACTCCAATCTAAACCCTTTTGTCATATCCGACCACTTCTTTCTTTTATTATAAAATCTATGAAGAGGTCAAACAGCAAAGATGAAACGACATCCCTTGCAGCACTCCACTATTCACTGCAAACTCACTTGACAAGACTCCATTACCATTTACTTTGCACTACTTTATGCATGGAGATATTCAGTTAGCTTTACATATTTAACGGGAATGCCATATAACGCAAAATCTTCCATAATATTGGTCTATGGACGTTGTCAAACACGTTCTTTTAATCAAAAAAAGGCATGAGAAGGAGGTGTTTAAATTTCATTCACACGTTTAATTTGATCAACTCTTGCATTACAAAAGATATTTCTTTATATTCCTGCCGCTTGGTGATTGTCACACTACATCAAGCTGGAGGTGAGAATGCTGTTATGTTCATCTCCTGGCATCTTGCATCAATAACAAGAGTGACTGTTCCTGCCTCTAGGAAACGAGGCTTACCTGACTGAATATATATATATATATATATATATATATATATATATATATATATATATATATATATATATATATATATATATATATATACTAGCTGACCAACCCGGTGCTGCTCAGGGAAAACTCTGAATGACAACCAATACTCTCTCTCTCTCTCTCTCTCTCTCTCCTCCCAACACCCCCTCTCCTCTCTTTCTCACCTCCTCTCCCTTTCACTCTCTCGCTCTCTCTCACTCTCTCACTTCCTGTGAAGATAGTTGATTCAATTACATTGCCCAGCATTTTTAACATTTCATATTTCACCCCTTCTCACCCCCCATTCCTATCAGGGCTGAGCTTGGTCTTAAACAACATCGGGAGTGTCACTATTCATCTCAGTGGCCTCAAAAGCTATGGATTAAACATTAATATCTGTCATTTTCGGTTATTTTTACATGTCACACCCTCCCCATCCCTTCTCATCCCTCCTTCCCATCGGGGCCGAACTTGGACTTAAAGGGCATTGGGAGTGTCAATATTCATTTCAGCAACCTCAAAAACTATTGACTAGACACTAATATCTGTGGTTTTCAGTTATTTTTACATGTCACCCCCTTCCCACACCTTCTTACCCACCCTTCCTATTGGGGCTGAACTTGGACTTAAAGGGCATCTGGAGTGTCACTAATCACCTCAGCAACCTCGAAACTGTGGATTAGACACTAATATCTGTCGTTTTTGGTTATTTTTACATGTCACCCCCTTCCCACCCTTTGGTGCTAGTGATGCTTTACATCCACAGCATTCTTTTCCAGGTAGTATGTACTGTATGTGTAAATACAGTACATATATATATATATATATATATATATATATATATATATATATATATATATATATATATAGATAGATAGATAGATAGATAGATAGATAGATAGATAGATAGATAGATAGATAGATATATATGCAGTATATATACTGATATATAATATAATAAATAAATATATATATATATATATATATATATATATATATATATATATATATATATATATATATATATATATATATATATATATATATATATATATATATATATATGTACTTGTATACAGGTTAAAATATATTTGTGAAGAATTACAAAACCTTAATGCTTTCGCCCATCTTTTGGGGACTTGGTTATTAAAGTCCACAGGAGATGAACGAAAGCTATAATTTTGTGTAATTATTCAAAAACATATTTTAACTTCGTATGCAAGTGTATCACTAATGGAACCTTCATCATATCTGATGCATCACGTCATGACTGAGACCGAATTTCACATATATATATATATATATATATATATATATATATATATATATATATATATATATATATATATATATATACAGTATATTATATATATATATATATATATATATATATATATATATATATATAACAATTAACAGCATTTATTATGGCAGACGGTGTTTCGCAATAATCCATTGCATTTTCAAGGCAGCAATGACACATATATTTTTGTTTAATAAAAAGGAACGTCACTACATAAAATCCAGTTACAAAAATGCAATGGATGTACGAGACGCTTACCGAAAGTCTGCGTCTGTAGCCATCAGGGCGTTAGCTATAGGACGGGATGCAGATTACCCAGGCCTGAATTATCTGACATCCGAAATCAGTGTGCAATCTGCAAAACTCAGATAGTATGAAAAAATTCGAAGTAACAGCTCGAGCACAGCACGAGAACGAGCTTACGACTTTAGAGTCAATTTTCATGAAAACACTCGTTCCCTCGTTAAATAGCCAGGCGTCCTCCTCACCTTTGTTTATTACCTAATTGTTCTGCTGTTCTGTTTACTTCCTACCAGTTTTACTTGTTTATGTTCAGTCGCATTTTAGCCACGTACTAAGTAGGTTTGTTTTAGAAGTATTTTAAGATATGTATTTTTATTTTTATAATTTTTATAACTGGATTTTATGTAGTGACGTTCCTTTTTATTAAACAAAAAATATGTCATTGGAGCTTTGAAAATAAAATGGATTATTGAGAAACGCCGTCGGTCATTATAAATGATGTTAAATGTTCGCGTGCCTTGGTTTACCTTTTTATATATATATATATATATATATATATATATATATATATATATATATATATATATATATATTTATATATATATATATATACATATATATATATATATATATATATATATATATATATATATATATATTATATATAAATATATATATATGTATATTAAATATATACACATAACCGTTTCCCTTTCAAGGTTGGCCTAAGAGAAAAAACTGCCACGAACATAGTTAACTGCTGGGTCATGAATGAAGTCTTCATGCAGAAAAAATCCCACAGCATTAGCCGTCACATCCACCTACACAGAAGGCTCATCAGCAGTATGCCAAGACATTTTACACAACCTGTACCATTAATTTCCGTCGTTCACTTACTCTCGTATTTCCTAAAAATTTAGGCTATTTCATTCCAGTACCTCTTCCGCAGCGTTTATCCAGCACTTTCTTGGCCTCCTTCCCCTTAACACTTTCAAGTTATACAAACTTTTCACATTCGCATTCCATTCTTTCCACAAGAACAAACCATCTAAAGATACCCGGCTCCATCTTTTCATCTGTGTCAACCTTTTTGTCAGTTTTCACATTTCTCCCACTTTCAATTCTCCTTACAGTACACATGCTATGCGAGCAGTTCATCTCTAACCTTCAACTGTTTTTTATATAAGATTCAGTATCCACTTTTATTTCCATAAAGGAAAGTTGGATTAGCAACATCTTGATGCACTTCAACTTTCGCTTCCAGGGGAACCCTGATTCTCTTTCAGATCATTTTCTTCACCAGTTCGCTTGCTCACCTTCTCTCTCATCCTGCATCTTCCGTTATTATGTTCATTCCCAAAAACATATATATCAATCACTTCCAGTAGTCCATCTTCCATGTTAACTTCATTAACATTCGTTACTCCTTCCTACTCTCGCTGACATTTACTTTCAACTTTCTCATCTTGTACATACTTTCAGTCTCTCTCACTAGTTTATTCAGTTTCTCATTGTTATTCCTTATCAGTACTGTATCTTCTACCAACAACAGCCATTTCACATTCCATTCAAGGACCATTTTCTTATCCCACATCTTTCCATCTGCAAGGGTCGATAAATTTCAGTCAAGATACAACTTCACCATCAACGTCATCATCATTATTACTCTTATTTCATCATACTGATATGGTTATCAAATATATATAAGGCACTAAAGGAATTTATAAAGAAAAATGTTACAGTAAGAACTTACGATATACAGACATACATACATACATACATGCACACACACACACACACACACACACACATATATATATATATATATATATATATATATATATATATATATATATATATATATATAGAGAGAGAGAGAGA
The DNA here is from genome assembly GCF_040412425.1 of Macrobrachium rosenbergii. Lineage (NCBI taxonomy): Eukaryota > Metazoa > Arthropoda > Malacostraca > Decapoda > Palaemonidae > Macrobrachium > Macrobrachium rosenbergii. The sequence goes on from NC_089752.1 coordinate 71,329,366, forward strand.
GAGAGAGAGAGAGAGAGAGAGAGAGAGAGAGATTGGCCAGCCGAACAAACAGCGTACTTTCTTAATGCAAAGCTTGAACGCGCATGACCAAGTACCTTGACCTATAAATCAGAGGTGAAAGGATTCATGCAATAAGCCTTTGACACGTGAGTCTGTGGTGAAACAATTGTGTACAGCCGTTTCTTTCTTTCGTTCATTTTTTCTTTCTTTCTTTCTTTCTTTCTTTCTTTCTTTCTTTCTTTCTTTCTTTCTTTCTGTTTGCTTCTTTCCCCTTGGTTAGTGTCGTGAGATATCAATAGACAGTACTTGGCTGACTGTGGTCGCTTTCGTTGTATTTATTGATAGCTAATAAAAGTCATTAGATGAAGAATAAAAAGAATGTTTGATCATCACTTGCACTGAATGGTGTTGGTTGGTTTTGGTCAACAATTGGATGGGTGACGACAAAGAAATCTTAACGCAACATTAACAAAAGATCTCCCGTGGCTGAACGGATATCGTCATGGGTTTAGCAATGAAGAGGAAGACTAGGTTTGTGAATTCTAGTAATTTCCTTTTTAATGATAAGGAAGTATGTTTCGAGGATTACTGTTTTTTAAAGGCTTCTTTTATAAAGCCTGGTGGTTAAGATATTCGCCTCACTGGGGAGAGGACCGACAGTTCGGATACCGGGTAATGACAGAATAATATGGGCATAGTCCGGCAAAGCCCATTCCGCCTCCAGGTGGCCCAAGCAATGGATTAGATGCCGCGAAGTTTATCGACTTTACTCACAGAACTGAAGATGCCTCAGTTAGAGTTTTGAATGAGCTTATCCCCACTTTTTTGAATGTTGTCTCAAGTCATAATAAAAAAAAAAATTCCAAATGAAAGTTACTTTACGAAAACCTTGACGGAATCAGTCTTAAATTCTCTCCATTATAAATAACAGCTTCACTAATCACTAACTACTTTTGTAGCTATATCTTTAGCTCTAAGCTTATAAACACCGATAAATAGACACTGTGAATCTAAAAAGCACCCAGAGCTATCAATATCATAAAGTAAGCATCCTGGTTCCCTATCCATATCCAGATCTCTTGCAGAATCTAATCAACTCTAGGATAACCTATGTCCCATCCCTCCACAAAACTACATTTCAAGGAATTAACAAAAACGGTGAATGCATAATCTCGTTCAGTTTTGTAGATATAGCTTCCAGCTGTTCATAATAGCAAGGAATTTTTTATTATACAGGAATTAACTATTACAAATAATTTTTGAGCAACAAAGCGTCAAAGTTAATCATGACACCAAAATTGCTTTTAAAGGTAGTCTCCCTTAAATCAGAAAGCCGTTACTTTCTATGAGTCAATCTAAGATGCTGAAGAAGAAAACGGACCTTTCGTCTGTCCAAGTGGATGGTTAACAAATATTTGTTTTCAATTCAGCGTACGCGACATGTGTCTGTGTTTGTAAAACGCTCACACGCATATATCAACAATACGAGTGTTATCAGTCTTTCTTGTTTTGACACTGGAGGTTACCATACATTCACCAGACTAGGTTATGCATAGCCACCAAATGGTAGCGTGCATCTGGGCTATGTATGGTCATCTTCTCAAACCGGCTTAAATAGACGTTTACGTAATATAAATTCTAACCTTGGCCTAGCGTAGTAAAATTAAAAGATAATGTCTCAGTCTTACCTGTAGATGACATTTGGTGTCGAAGACTGATGAATATTTACGGTTGTGGTTGGCTACGGCTGATAATGGAAACTGACTTCCATAGATTCTTTAATTCTTCTCAGTATTTAAAATAGCTTATAATCTGTTGGATATACTGTTAAGGCAACTTCTTCCTTACAATAACTCGTTCTTTTCTAAAACTCGTTACCTGTGATACAAAACTTTATTTAGGACAGCACTCTTGTGGCTTGCATACAATTCTAAGTTATACTTTACTCCGGGCTAACCCAAGTGTTACAAAGCTCCGTCAGCCTGGCTGTACATTCCTGAGACGAGCGGCATTCAGCCAAAGATTTGGAATTTCACAACATGTTCTTGAAGAATATAACTCATTTTCCTGTCTTCCTTACGAATTTTCAATTGCAATATATGCATGTAGAACATTGCTGAACTTATCTAAACCTTGTCAAAACAATTCTTGCTTCCTTGCTGATACAATATGATATAAATACGAAAAACTCTATTAACTGTGATGGCAATGTGTACAGTATCGATTGAGAGAAGTGCATACCTTCTAAAAAAGAAATATTACATAACAAAAGCAATACAAGGGGAGCTAAGTTCTATTGCCTTCTCGGCAACAATTCATATCTAGAACCTTCGCATTAATGCGTAGGGATCTATTGACGAGCACACGATCATAGACAATACTAATGTCGAGAGGTTCTCAAGTCTTCATAGAATGAAAACTAATTCTTTTTTTGTGTGCGTGTATGACATAGGTTACTGAGGATATCATTAATATTAATAAGGGATTTTTGTTCATTGCACATACACACACACACGAACACACACACACACACACTATATATATATATATATATATATATATATATATATATATATATATATATATATATACTTATATATATTGTATATGTGTGTATGTATGTATGTATATATGTATGCATGCACGTTTTCTTGTGACAGTGGCATAAGGGAGAAGGGGGAGGTAAGGGGGCGGCGAGCGATGGGATGAAAGAACTATAAACGCAAATTGCCTCTAGGCAAGAGCTTCATCTTCAAATCTCAGAACAGAATTTTTCATAACCCCATCCACTCAATCGTTTATATCTTTCCCTGTCACGCTAATATTCGTATGAAATGGGACTATAATAGTTGAGGTAAATCACGACGCACAAATATCGCAATCCAATTCTGCGCCATAGCCTAAAGGCCGCGTAACAACCCACAATTGTCAATATTGATTTCAAGAAAACGAAATGTGGTACTGAGTGTGAGGTCATGTTAAACAGGAAGCCACTTTCGACGTTATAAGGGTACTGTTCTTGTTCTTGGCATGATGTGCAAAAACACGTTGAAATCCTATCAACCTTGTACACTAAATGATTAAAAATGAATGCTAATGTAATACGGAAGCACCCTACAACTGGTTTAATCAGTTTATTGAAATAGCAAAAATTTCTGTAATGCTCTTAATCATGAATTTCATACTCAGTAACTTGCGGATATTACCCTGAAAGCTCTCTGTGCAGTAACCACTGGCAACCCTTTCGCGAGCATTTGTAGTCCATGATCCCCAGTTATCAGAGCCTACTCTTTGCTCACTTACATAAATAAGCTTAAGCGAGGTGCATCTAATTATTCCTTAGTTGCTGTGCATCGATAATCATTAGATGGTGACTTCCTGTGCACTATGCACTGTAAGCATTATTGTTATCCTTCAAAAATATCTCTCACTTCTGCTGCTTTCTTTTTTTAATATGATTATGTGCAACAGTCTACTTATTGTCTTTATTCTCTGCAATTGCTTATGCTCACCGGATTTTAATTTTATATTTAACGACCACATTTCTAGGTACGAGTTCTTCAGTCCTTCAACTCCAATCAATTCCTGGGATTGTAACCTATTGCCGCTCATACAAAACACGTAACGTATGCTGCAAGTCCAAAACCATTGATGATTGGGATAAGGTTACTAGGTACATTCTCGTAATCTCATATAGTCAAGAGCCCCTTCATATCAATATCGTCTGATTTTATTCAATAGGGACATTCCGTACACCATGACAGACCCTGTTACTTAACAGGTCGGGTGACCAACGGTTTAGCGGACAGGTTACCGCATTACTATTTATAAGAACTGTTTCCTCATGCTGTGCTTTAAGTAAAAAATGCAGCAAAGAAATATAATTACCGCTATACATATCGAAGATGGGCCTGTTTCTAGTGTGAGTAATAAAGGGGTAGAAAGACAGAGAGAGAAAGAGAGCTGGATGACTGAACAATTTTTAATTTTAATGGAGTAACATCATAGACCACTAATACCAGAAAAACTTGGTAAGTCGCTCTCCCCATCTAAAACAGATAAAAAAAGGAAAAAGAAAGAAAAAATTATATATACACAGTATATGTATAAGACAGACAGACAGAGAAAGAGAGAGAGAGATGTGGAACTGTAAATATCTAACCAGGCAGCATACGAGAGAAGGGAGCGGTCGTTTCGTGTAGGAAGTCTCAGCGATCGAGGAAGAAGGAGGGAATCCGGAAGACTCCTCGGCAATTGGGCAGCACCAGGCGGGCATCTCTCGGCTCATTAGATGCCAAATTGAGGGAACTGCTAGGTACTTGGAATACAAAATCACTGCTTTGGATAAAGGAGATACCTGAACGCATTTTCGTTTGAATGCGAATTAAGCAAGAAGCTTGACTTGCTTGAGGGTACAATTAAGCACATCTTACGTTATTTGTTTCTCTGTTTGTTTATTCAGTATCACTTCCATGTCTTTATATTAGTCTATTGCTTTTATTATTTACTTTATTTGGTCAGATCTATTCATTTTTTTTAGAAATAAATTCATATACGTTATACACTGTATATATATATATATATATATATATATATATATATATATATATATATATATATATATATATATATATATATATATATATATATATATATATATATATATATATATATAATAAAAAGGAGCCCATAAAAACGCCAAATGTAGAAAGTTAATGAACAACTGTCTCCCTCTTCAGACAGGTAGTAAATGTGTGTGTGTGTGTTTGAGTACATTCTAACTTTTATATGACAATTATTCAGCATTAAATTTAATATTTATCACCCTGTTTTTTAAAGTTTAGTTTCTTTTGCTTTCAGGTCAACATTTGTGGTCCATTTCAGCTAAGCTAAACCCATATTGAAAACAGGTACGTATGCATGTATTATGTATGCATTTAAAGAGGCTTAACAGTTATTTAAATATTCATTGCCGAATGACAACTTACAGTATATGGTGCTTAGCAGTTTTATTCTAGCGTAATCCAATGCGCCCACAAATTTAAACGTCGTCTGCAGTTCATTGGTCGCCCATCCAAGTACTTGCCAAACTAACTGCATCTTAACTTTACTAATCTAGAGACCAGGGGCATTCATTTGTGGTCATCCTTCCAGATACTGAATAATGTCACTGACTGGAAGAACTATGCAGTTAAAATTGAGTAAGCATAAACACCTGCGCACCTATTTATGCCCTTTCATTTTGGATCGCTGAGCAAAATGGTGATATTTATTTGGCTAAACTCCTCAAAGTTGACACAGCCCTCATTTTGGATACCTTGAATTTGATTCGAAATTCTTCTTCAGCTTCGTTTCCACTTGTAACTTTTTAGCAATATGAAAGTAATGATAAATGACTATTGCCAGTGTATTGATCTTTACACATCTATTGATTTACTTGTCTATTACCCATCAATCTTGGAAAATAATGCATAGATACTGGGTAACCTCCATGTATCTACAAGCAGTTATGCGTGGGGAACGATGCATAAGGCATGGTGGCAAAACCCTGCTAAAGCCGGGAGCTGATATGTCAGCCAACACTAAAATTTATGCCACATTAATCCTACCCTGAAATGACTATTTATTGTTTTTTTTTTTTTAGGTATAAAAGCCATACGGGAGGAGTAAAAGCAAAATTCATGAGAGAGAGAGAGAGAGAGAGAGAGAGAGAGAGAGAGAGAGAGAGAGAGAGAGAGAGAGAGAGAAGAGTCTTGTGTTAGCTATGTAAGTAAATTCTAAAGTACAGTATTGTGTAAATGGGTACTCGAGGTTCATTACCTGATGTCACCGATTCAGTCCTAATTACAGCCTCCTGACACTTGATTTTGAGGAATTACTTGTATGCATGACAAGAAGCAATATTTTTTGGTCTTTTGATACCATTATTACATAATAGGGCATTACCTTGACAAACCTTTGCACATGAGCAACGGTCGTATTAAGATGGATGCTATGTTGTTTTATACCTTTTATTGATATAATTTAAAATTGGTAATTTACCAGAAAGATGGAGATGTGTAATGATTATGCTGTACACATTGATAATGTCTTTTTGTGGGTTCAGCTTCGCCAAAAGTAAATAGTTTCTTTCTACGTCGGGGAAAGTTGAACCCACCAAAAGACATTAACAGTTGTGAACAGCATAATCATTAAACATCTTAATCTTTCTTGTAAATTACCAATTTGAAATTATATCAGTAAGAGGAACAAAACAAACACAGCATCCAACTTAATATAACCATTGCTGATGAGAAAACGTTTATCAAAGTAATGTCATACCATGCAAAGCGGCAGAGAGCCAAAAAGTTACTTACGTTCTTCGTTTTCATACCAACTCCAGTTTTCTTTTTTTATCTCTCTCTCTCTCTCTCTCTCGCCAGTCACCACTAATAATTATCAGGGTAGGTCTAGCTACTGTTTCACGGTGTAAAGAAATAAGGATTCAGCAAAATTCTGAAACGAATTGAACACTTTGGTAGTTAAAGTTCCATGAACAACCGCGAGTTAGCTTTGCATGGACATGTTAGCTTATGGTCTACACGGCAGTTGGTTACTACTCACGCGTCATTTTGCATGAAGCTCACAAATTCAAGTCCAGCTAAGTGGCTGTTCGCCACTGAGTCGCCTCAGCTCCTGCGTCATGTGCGGTTTGCCAGATCCACAAATTAATCTGAAATCAGAGTCTTTGGCGTTTCGGATTTCCAGATTTATCCTGTCAAACAGGCGAAATCTACAGATTGTTAGCAGTCTCAATTCAAAGCAATTTGCTCTTACGTGTACATAATTCCAGTACCAAAAGTAAATATTTTAGGAGGTAGTTTTACATTTCATGAAGCGCAGCAGGCAATTTGAATCTTCACGCTTTTGTGCTGTAAGAATTCAGACTCTACATTGCTGGTACAATTTTCGCAATTTCTTCGTCGAAGCGGATATCGAGCTTGCGCGAACATTTGTTAAGTTGGACACGATTGTAGGAGCAAAGTAGCTTCATAAAATTTCCTGATGTGTGCTCCGAAGTAATTAACGGTGACCGGTTTTGTTTTAGATACTAAAATGTATGCTCCCTTAATTTTTGTCATTTGTGGCAACTTGGGAAATACCATATACTGTATTATTTTGGTTATGTTCAGAATATATATTGTAAGTGGTGTTGACTGGATGTTCGACATTTGTCCATATTATGTATAAATACACTTAAATATAGTGTTTGTGAATAAACTGGAGATCCTGCCGATTTTTTAAAGATCTTATTTTAAATTTACTGTGTTCGGATTTTTCCGGATCTGGCAACATATGAAGTCACAGTCACGTAACTCCATGCTTGCATGCATGCTCTTGTCTACTGGTTAGTTTGCCACCAACTCGCCCTTTCATGCGTCATTTGACTTTCAGCTTACATATCAGCAACTACTCTGGAACAGAATTCAACAGATATGGCATTAACCTTTTTCAGATCTTGGTGGCTAGGCCACGAATCAAAGGATATGCATTGTATTTGAAATGAAGAAGGGGACACTACTGGCTGAACCACACTGACGCTATTGGAGAAAGAAGTGAACACTGCGAACACTGAATGCACATAATATAGAGTGGAGCAAGAGTCTTGCGCTTTTGAGTTTTGTATTAAGTTCCCTTTACTGCACCGCCAGTTCTAGATTTTTCTCTTTTTTTTTCCTTTTCAGAATGTTTGTTTCCAGAAAGGTTGTATCTTCATCCCTGCTGGTCTTAAGCATTTTGCTTGCACTGTTTCTGGCACGGGCGCATGCGCACGCCATAGATGTCACGAGGAAGGTCGGAATCTGCATTGACAACTGCGGCCACTGCAAGGAGATGTACCATGACCACTTCAAAGGCGGCCTCTGTGCCGAATTCTGCCAGAAGCTCCAAGGACGTCTCATCATCGACTGCGGTGATCCCAACACGCTCCTACCCTTCTTCTTTGAGAGGCTCGAGTGATCCTTAAGAAGTATATCACGTTATTTTCAAAGTGGGGAATAATAGATGGCAGAACCAAATGTTGACCAGGCCCCAAGTCATGAGTTGGGTGATGACATTTTGATCTTTTGGTCTGAACACAAGGAAAAAAGAACGTATTTGGCAATCACATGTGAATCTTTTGACCAGAAAACTATAACCACCCGGTTCTTGCAAAATGAGAACAAGACTGCTTCCTCACAGGCGATTGGCCCTCCGTACGTTCCAGATTTTTTTTCGTCAGGAGGAACCTTCGTCTGAAGAAGCACCCATCTTCTAGGGGACAATGGTGACTGAAAATATTATAAAACAATGACTCCACGGCCTCCAGATTGACTTCGTTAGAGCACATGACGGTCTTTGTCTGCAAAGACACTGGACCAGTAGTCACAGGATGATTCTGTCATTTGGGATGACCTCAGCTAATACAGTACATGTACACATCTCAAACTCAGAATGACTGAAAGTTGTGTGCATGTGTATAGAATACGTGTGTGAGTGTGTTGGTATGAGTGAGTGAACTACATGAATGTCATTTAGGTGCTAAGTACTCTATGTTGAGATTTTGCATGCTCGTTAGCAAGTATGTATGTGTGTGTGTTGGTGGGGGACGCGTGTGGAAGAAGAGAGAGAGAGAGAGAGAGAGAGAGAGAGAGAGAGAGAGAGAGAGAGAGAGAGAGAGAGAGAGAACATTTGTCTTGATGTGACCTTAGTTAATAGATATATAGCTTTTATTTAGAAGAAAGGAAAGTTCTGTGTTTAAGAGCTTGTGTGTGTGTTTATGCATGTGAGAGGGAAAGGGGTTATAAACTGCACTACAAGGTATAAAACTATTTTTTCGTTATAATGTAAGGTTTTGTTTTTTATCAGTTAAAACCAAGAAAAATAACAAAATCCCGATAAATAAAAACTTGGAAATCAGGGTCATTAAGACAGACAAATTAGCTGGGGTTAACTCAGTGGCTCTATTCCCGAGAGAGATGAAATCTGTGGCAATAACTGTGTCTTCGAAAAGCACTGTGCGGAGGAAATCTGGAGATCAAAGAAGTCAGTGTTTGACTGAGCTTTTGCCCTTTTTATTGTCTTGTGCAGTGTTTCTACGTTCTTTTGTATTATGAGAAATGTTTAAATGTTTCTACCACTCTATTGTAATTTGAACAGCATCTATCTTTTCATTGCATTTTGTAGAGTAATCTCCTTTTATTGCATTTAGAGAGGGTTGCTACATTTTCACTTTATATTGAAGAGTAGTTCAGTCTTTCATACTTTACTTCCCTACTCAAAATATTTTGGAAAGTGTTCTTCCTTTTCGTTGCATTTGAAACTGGTTCCACCATGTTTCATTGTTTTGACGTCTCACTATGATCTTGTTTTATTCTGGAGGGGTTCCAGCCTTTTCTGTTTTTAAAATACTCTGCCTACTGAACACCCAGTCTACTTTTTCAACAAGTTTGCCGAATTCAGAACTTTTTTTAATATTCATTCCGATCTGTTTCCGTTTCATTACATTTTTGTTTTCGAAAAACCACGACAGCCTCACTGGTCTTCAATTCGCCGTCCTTCAATTTGCGTAGCCTTAAATGGCGTTTCATTTCTTCCATTTTCTCTTGCGTTCATTCTTTTAACTTCTTGCTAGAATTTCTCTGTCGAAACGGATCATATGTTGCCTTCCAGAAAAAGATAGTTTATCTTAGGCGTTGTTGCAAACATTTCCGAAGAAAGAAAACGTGAGGTTAGAATAGATGATTTCGAATAAGAAAAACTCATTATCATGAAAAATTTTTTGTTTCATATCGCTGCATAAAATTCTCATTTGCTCATCCACGATCTTATTTATAATTATACTCCCATATTTATCGATTACTTTTTCATAATATTAATTCCATCATTATCACATTTCCTTTATTCATCTAAAGTTGGATATCAAGCGTGTGAAAAGCAAGCTCAAGTATAAGAGCATAATTCACAGACTCGAGAAATCTCGAAAATGAGACGAAGCGTCACAAAACCTCCTTTGAGTTATACTCAGAATCCAGATTCATGTCGTTATGTTGCACATCCACATCAGCTTGATAACTAGCTTTCTCCGATAGCCTTCAAAACTAATACTTAAGGGGTATATACCTATTTTTTTCGTGTGTAATTATCATGCAATGTATAGTTTGATGGTGCTGTCAAATGGTACATTGCTTATAAAAGTGAATTGTACATAGTTGATGCTATTTTGTTTAATAAAGATGTATACTCATAAAGTATTGCTCCTTTACCCCTCAGGGATTTTGAAGTTGTGTTATAAGACTGCCTAAGGGGAGGAAGGACTCTCCTTCAGACAACTAGGGTCGCATGCCGTCCAAATGTACGAGAAATTCGTCACAATAGTCAGACTCTACGGCCAAGGTATGCTCATTCTGCATACTTATGAGCAGCCTGTAGTCAGAGAGACGCCTACGGAGGGAATACCAACATACAACTGCCCCGACCCTAAAGTATGTTCCTTACCTCTGGGGTGGTGTGAGGGAAAATTAGGCCATTGAAAAACTGCAAGCTTAGATTTCGTGTAAATTTAAGAGATACTAGACCATTTCCATGCCTCCGTATATACATCAAGGCATCTTGACACCGTTCCATCACATATCTTGCCTAGACCACCTATGACCCATTGGGTCACTTTTTATTGTGATGAAAAAAGTTGCATTTCCATACCTCCGTATATACACTTCGGCATCTTGACACCGCTCCATCATATATCTTGCCTAGACCACCCGTGGCCCGCTGGGTCACTTTTTAATTTACTTATATGTATATGTATATATATATATATATATATATATATATATATATATATATATATGCATATACAATATATATCATATATATAGTGTGTATACTCATTAATAATAATAAAAATAGCAGTAGCAATATTAGTAATAATATTAATAAACGTTGGGGCAGTGGAAAAGGTAAGTTTTAGTATTATATAGATAATAATAATCATGGAGGTCTACAGTATGACAAGAAGACAAGAATGCATAAGAGAATAGGCTACTTATCTTTTCCACTACCCCAACACCATACTTGATCTACATCAGAATTCAGACCTAACTCAAAAACTAATTCACTCTTCTCTGGTCCTAATTGAAGCTGTTGTTCAAATTGTGTTGTAGTACCCAAGGAAAAAAAATTGTATCCTCTACTAGATTTGGATGCTGCAAAGATCTAATCAACTCTGGTTCATAAATCCTCAGTCTGCAAAATGTCACTGAAATATATCAACAGCTTTTTTCAGATATCCTGTCACCAACGTTTAAAAGAAGTACAGTATATAGATAAAACAAAATGATAAATCGCTCCGGTCCTGCACTGGATCTAGATGGATCTTGCATGCTGATCCGCTCTTCCGTAGTCCCAAATTCCACTCCGACCCAAAATATTCTTCGAAACAGCATCATTGGGGCTTTCAAATGCTGCCACGAGCGGAAACAATAAATAATGATACAACAGATAAGATAATATAAGATAAAACACCCTGGTTTACAGACAGACAGACCTGTGGATGCAATCCGCTCAAATGGTAACATTATTTGAAACGCACATGGCCAATATTTTGATATTTAATTACTCTTGGTATCTTGTTATGTCATTTTTAGTGTAGCATTATAGTCTTAAAAATAAAGAAAAATTAAAATTTAAGTAACATTATCGTCCACTGCCTGGCAATAGTAACGGGCATGTCCTAACTTCAAACATACACAGTCACTGACTCACTCTTACGAACCGGTTTTAACTCTTACGCACATTCAGTCGGCTGCACAAACTTTCCGCACTTTCTAATCCATAGTACTTTGTATTCAGCAGACGAGTACCGAGAGTAGTTCAAGCAGTAAAGCCTGAAAATTTGTGAGGTTTTACTGTAACAAGTAGTATGTTACTACCAATAATGGTGGCGATGATAAAAATTATTATTATTATTATTATTATTATTATTATTATTATTATTATTATTATTATTATTATTCCCTGATCATGCGTAGCACGACTGGAAAGGTATAAAGGTATATTATTATTGCATAAGTGTATATTATTATTCTTGTTAGTGTTGTTGTTTTCTACCATTTTTATTTACACGCTTATGTAGATTAGGCCTAATATCCTTTCATTTTCTAACGGAAAAGGAGAAAAAGAAGAAAAGAAAATCGCCTATGAATAACTAATCAATAAAGACACATCTACTCTTAGTGTTTTTACCTTCTGCATCCACAAAATTTAGATACAATGACGTCACTCAGTATCTTTAACAACGAGTGTGCATACGAGTTGAGAGAGAGAGAGAGAGAGAGAGAGAGAGAGAGAGAGAGAGAGAGAGAGAGAGAGAGTTCATACCTGTAAACGCGATCAGAGAGCGCATTAATCCCCTACCGCCCCACCCCACCCACTCTTGTTTTTATCTCTGGTCTGAGCTTCGTGAGTGTATTTACAAAGAAACACAATGATTAAAAAAAATTACAAGGTTATGAAACTTAACCGGTGATGATAAAATGATAAAAACATGAAAAGCAAAAAAAAAAAAAAAAAAAAAAAAACAGAGTTGGACAGTTGGATTTCTCTTGGAAAAGATTTGTATTGAATTAGGAGCAAATAATCATATGATTGGAGGATATCTGACGATGAAATTTCACATGGCATACATATCTTTCTTGCTAATTACCTCCGCTAACGAGCTGAACGAAGGCTATGTATTCAAATGAGTTTGTCTGTTGATATGACTGACTATCAGAGGGCTCAAAAGAAAACTAAAAAAAAAATGTTTTTTAGTTTTGTCTTGTTTTTTTAAGTGTTTTCTGGACGGATGGGCTACGGCCAAGGAAGCATTGATTCAGTTTTGAGTTGGATCAGACACTAGATGAAAGTTCGAGACTTCATTAATTAACTAATTAATCTTTATTGATTTTTCCTTTGGTGAAGGTATGCGTCAACGTGCTGTTGTAGGCGACACCTTTCAGCTCTTGTTTCAAGTCTAGAGGCGACTTTTCACCGATTTCCTGCCTCATAAACTTCCAAAGGAGATTTACGCAGCCGCTTACCGCAAGTTTTCTTAATGGGAGGGTCGGCATGAATGGTGTTGTAGCCAAAAGCCTGTGGATAACGGTCAAAAAGTTTTGTTAGTGTGTGTGTGTGTGTGTGTGTGTGTGTGCGTGTGTGTGTGTGTGTGTGGGCGTTTAAGTGCATTGATAAGGGACACAGTTAAATTAGTATTGCAATAGAAGTGTCTTCTTTATCCATTTCTAACAATATATTTTGAAACTTTCGTCACCCTCCAGGCTAGTTTCAGTTCATTCAAAAGATTAAGTACTACGGAAAAAACGATCTTCTTTCGTTGAGATAACTGAGACGATAAAGAGCACTGATGAGGCAAGACCGTCTAGGAACCCCGCGCATCCTTTCCCAGTGCTGGATTCGAAAATGAGCTGTTGTGCGTTTAGAAGAGAGCTGTCTAGTTTAAAAGCTCTGTTTTGTACGCTGTCTCCGTCCAGTTACTAGTATTTAGCGAGTGCTTAGGAGATACATGGAATTAACACCAAAGAATACAACTATGCAGAAACTATACGAACGTTACGCAACGGTATTTTTCTTGAGTGTTTACGAGAAAACCGTTTAGGTAGCATCAGAGAATGCAGCTAGAAAGTTAACAGAGTTTCCGTGGTAGCTCATGAGCATTTAGAAGCCACTATTAACTTAACAACATAGATTAAAACATGACAGAAACTAAACAGTTTTTTTTCAGATTTGTAATTCTGTTCACAATGATGTAATAAGCTTATCATTGTACTTGACATTCTGTCTCTTGTTCGACGTGTAGATTTTTAGGCTACGGTAATGATTCATAAACGCGTTATTCAAATATATCTTACCTACACCACGATAACGTTTCTCCTATGTCTGCTTTCTATTTACAAATTGCTTTGCATGTTAATAGCTTTATATGTGTATTTCGTATAGTAGTTTACTCTTTGAATTATAATGATAATGATAATTTCTATGTAACAGAAGGCAATGGGTCTCCATATATTCATTTTTATGTGCTACAACGATAGTCTGCAGGTAAGGAACTAGGAGCCTGGAGCCATTTTCTCTCACTAATTACTCTTTTTTATGTATTCAGGATAAGAGTACATAATGGTGCATTAACGTCCCTAGAGTTGGGGGTTTGCACCCTCGACTCTCCTTCACGTAACCGCCATTTTTAGTTTCTGTAAAAGAAAACTATTGTGACGGCTTTGTCTGTCCGTCCGCACTACTTCTGTTCGCCCTCAGATCTTAAAAACTACCAAGGCTAGAGGGCTGCAAATTGGTATGCTGATCATCCATCCTCCAATCATCAAACTTACCAAATTGCAGCCCTCTAGCCTTAGAAGTTTTTATTTTATTAAAGGTTAAAGTTAGCCATAGTCGCGCGTCTGGCACCGCAACAACACAGGCTGAAAGTTTCATACAGCATTATAAACTGTACGGAAAACTCGGTGGCGCCGAATTCTTCGGCGCATTTTTTACTTGCTTACAGTATGGGGTGCACTAATATATTAACAGTCAGTGGTTCAGACTATCAAACTTGACGTTCTCGGATTTTTATGTGAACGTAGAGTCATCAAGAGAATGTTCTTGCTGCTTATTGGGCGCAAATCTTCATTTAGTTGCTGATTTGTCTAAATTTCTTTATTGCCTGTTTATCATTCTCTCTCTTCGTGTTTACACTAAGGAAGCTTGCTTTCAAAGTTTATAGTCGTCAAGGCCTGTTCTTTGCAAATATCAGAATATTTTGAAAAGTGGAAATAAAAGAAAAATAATATGAGAATACTTAAGAGGTAGCCTATATTCGGAGAGATTAAAGACTAACTGTTTAAATAAAAAAGAAAACCCGCAGTCACTTAGAAGACAACGCCATTTAAGAAAAAGTAAGCCTTTGCTGACCAATGACGAAACCACAATTTCAGAGTTTCGAAAAGGAGAGATGTCTTAAAACTGTCTCACAAGGGTAACCATACAGTCAAAAATTACTTAAATATAAGATAAGATTGAGACGACAAGTCTCGACCCTAGGGACGTACCGCGCTCTGCACAGGCTTAACAACAAAAGGTTTGAACGTGGAGTTTATTTCCCGTAGACTATCACAGTCTCTCACAAGGTTAGAAACTGAAAAGTTCACATTGTGTTTTATACAATAGGATACTCAACGTATTTGGTTTTACTGTCCATATCCATTCAAATACTGAACTTCAGACAAATTTCCAGCCGTATCGACCAAATGAGGGCCTATAGCAGGACCTCCAATAATAAACTTTGAAAGAATGAGAACATTTTGAGAAATGAGGACAATCAACATCTTTCCTCTCAATAATGTTTTGCGCAATTGATTCTGGAGTATCTGTGCCTCTACTCGGTTGCTGAAATATGTCAAGTACCTCAGTTAGTTGCTTTGCTGCTGGTGTCGACCGTGTTGCCACGCTATCAAAATTGACTTTTCTCAGATTGAATTCCACTGACTGAGGGTACATTCAGACGCACTTGTCTTTACTTATTCTGTTATACACTTCAATTGTTATTGTTGTTTGTTTTGTTAACTATGTATGTTTTTAATAAATGATAATAATATCCTTACGCTTGCCTTTCCAGGTGAAGGTCTTGCTGACAGTCTTTTATCTGTGTGGACTATAACTTCCCGGTAAATCAAAAGATAAATAAAAAATTAAATCTCTTTGAATTAATCAGAGTGTGTCCATATGGAAACTTGAATCGTGTGCCGCTCTAACACGAGCGCCAGATTTGGTACGTTTTTAGCATTTAGGCTGCAAACTAACAACCATCTTACTTTCCCTCCCTGGGACAAAATTGAAGTCGCACAAATTGGTGTTTTTGTTGATGTTACTTTAATGTACTTCGGTGGTTGTGCCATACGAATGTGTGTCCCAGTGATAATAATTAGGATAATAATAATATTAATCTAGTTCTGTTTCCATTTAAGTGCCTCGGGGTCAGCTGTACGCACTGGCGCTAGATATCAGACCATCGGTTCAGGCAGTAGAGACGACAGCCGCGGTAAGCAGTGAGATCCTCTTTCACACAATGGCTAATGGGACAGGCAACCAGTGCCCAAATGTAACCCAGGCCCAGTGAAAACAAGAAAAAGCTTGAGAAGGAAGAAGTGGGCTCCTTTACTTAAATGGAAGTGATTAATTCACCTCTTAGAGGACGGAAGGTTTTGCGTCGCGTTTCAAGAACAGTCTCGCTCGCTCCAAGGCCAACAGAATAACTGGCTCGCTCTATCAACACTCAAGTTTCCCGTGGCCACATGCGAGGTCGTAGGTGGAGGGTGCACCTTCTTTCCGAAAATCTTTATTTGCAGACTCACAACAAACTCTTAAGAGTTTGATTTAAGCAGCAATGCTTAAAATACGTTGTGTTAAGCTAGCAGCATCGGCGTGGTCACAGGGTACAAGGGTGGGGCTACTGCTGGATGGTTTTTTAAAGTATACCTTAGTTTAACCCGACCACTGAGCTGATTAACAGCTCTCCTAGGGCTGGCCCGAAGGATTAGATTTATTTTACGTAGCTAAGAACCAATTGGTTACCTAGCAACGGGACCTACAGCTTATTGTGGAATCCGAACCACATTATAGCGTGAAATGAATTTCTATCACCAGAAATAAATTCCTCTCTTCATTGGCCGGTCGTAGAATCGAACGCGGGGCCAGCAGAGTGCTAGCTGAGAACAGTACCCACCCGTTCAATGAGGAACACTGCTGGATGGTAAAGGACACTGAAGATTCGATTGGACAACCCTGGTGCCACCCAAAATGAAGCCTGCCACTCAGTATATTTACAGTACAATGGTTTACTGAACAATTTTAAGTAAATCAAGCTTAAGCAAAGAGTGATGTCACCTGGTGAGAGGGCTCACGATATCGCTGTGACCCATTGACAATTGCACCACACCCTATAAATGGGAAAAGGTCACCATCTGGATGAATCTTCATGTCATAACCCCTCACTATCTCACTCCAGTGTCTCACTCTCGGGCCTCATTTTGACCCATAGCCACTCTCAACAAACTCAAATAATTTCGTTGTGCATATGGGAAGCATTTCCACGGTAGGTAACTCGTTCTTAAGTCAGGACGGTGACCTGAAAGCTAACAAACCGACAAATAAACCTTTGTTTGCAAGTTTATGGTCGGTAGCTATTTCTTATAGCTTCTCATCGACAGAATCTCAGATATCATTTGGTTTTGGCAGAACCTGAAAAGGTTACCGCTGAGGAATACCTGATGTCGTTGACCCATAGGCTGCCAAAACCGTTACTGAAACTTGCAACAAACCTTAGAGGACTGCTGGGAAAGGTAATTGGTCAATCCCGTACATGAAAAAGGATGAACAGAAAATAATAATTTATTGCAATAAATTATACTTTTAGAATAACAACAAAATAAATACTTGCGACAACGAGCAAACAACGGTAAGTAGTATAACAATAATAGTCACTCATACACGCTTCTTATGTCAAGTATTAGGAACAATATGGACATAAGCATAAGATTTCAGCGCTTTCCAAAACCAAATCCTTGAGCGGGCTTGCAGACATGATGCTCTAGACAAGTGTCGAAGCAGCACTTATCGCTGAAGCTGGCGCAGTCGTTGTCATGGGCACAGGTAATGGGCGGTCCCCCAAATCGAGTGGGAGGACAGGCAGGGCGTACTGGAGGACAATATCCGGGTCGTACTCCTGGGACTGAAACGTAAACACATACGGAGTTAGCTTGACATGGACACTGAAGGTGGCTGTGAACTAACTCGGTGCTTGACAACAAATGGCGCAGAAATATGCACAAATGGAGATCGGGGATGACTAAACAGATTCGCTACAAATGTATTCGAAGGCTGGCTATACGTACACGCAAGTCGTTTATAAATGAACAAAGATAATATCCCTGAATGTTCAAAGAGATTAGTTATAAAGGTACAAAGATCTGCTATAAATGTACGATTAGGTCTGTTACAAAAGTACGTAGGTCTCCACTAAAAGGATAAGGCTCCTGGTAGCAAAAGAATTTTGTTATGCAAATATTCGCATAAGGAGCATTACCCCACATATCAGTGATTCCCAAAAGGGTTTATAATGGTTACTCAGATAGCAGGAAAATATTATGTTTACTGAGAAAGAGAAAGAGAGATGCGCTATTCCTGGTATTCTGTCTTTGAAAAGAAGTTATAGATTATAATGATGACACAAAACACCAAATATGCAGGACCAGATTCGCTACAGAAATTTTCTAATTAATATAACTTTGTTTCTTCGATATATTATTCCATTGAGCTTATAAGTAGGAAAGGAATAAGATTGGTGGTATGAAAATGTATGAGAACACTACCTGAAATTCAGAAACAAGGACTGTACCCACCTAAGTAACGAGAAAGAACGAGAAAATTTCGGATAGATAAAATAATCCGAACTTCCAAGAACTACTGCGTTGACCTTCTTTTTCACCTTCAGATTAAAATCTCCTATTATCCTTATTATTATTATCCAAAAATACCATATATTCTTGGCCAGATTCCACAGATAAGAACGCCAATTTACGAAACAGAGAGAGAGAGAGAGAGAGAGAGAGCAGTAGCAAAGAGATCTAGAGTATAATACAGACTACAACTTATAATTAAGATAGAAAGATCAAGGCATAAAGCAAAATATAAATAGATTAGCTCTGCAGAAAATTCGAAATATGCCACGTGGGCAACCAGCACAGAAAGGAATATTGGTTATCTAGCCTGAGGTTGTTGGAAAGAAACCACAAAATGCTATCTACCTTACCTGCCCTTCAACTTTTCTGACGTTTTTAACAGTTTTAAGTATGTATGTATGTATGTATGTATGTATGTATGTATGTATGTATGTATGTATGTATGTATGTATGTATGAGCTTTTTGCTCGTTGATGTATTCATTTAGTTTTCCTTTACTATTACATGAATTTTACTATACCCATTTTCGCTGCGCTTTTATTTCTTATCACACATGGGCAATATACTCTGTATGTTTGTTTAAATAACAATATTCATATCAGCAATAGAAACAATTATCAAGAAGAGAGCATTACGACAAATCTCACCTTACATGAACTTTCAAAGCGCTGATAAGAAAGATTAAACTCTCATCTCAAAGCACCAGTCCATGTTACTGTGTTTTAGATGTTTTTATTTACTATTTCATTCTTGTTTCCTAACAATTCTAAATCTATGAATTGGTTTTATTTTTTTGAAAATGGCTTAATGAAAACCTTAAATTTATGAACATAGGCGAGAAGAGAGATGATCAGCTTTCTTATGATTCTCTAACATTCAAAAGGGATTTTTTGAAGGACTTACATCGACCACCATTATTTCCTTGATCGCAGCAGTAGGCCTGCTGTTGTGGTGTCCTGCACCAGTACTTGCAACTGCCTGATCCTCCTGGAAAACCTTGTCCTGGGAATCCTTGTCCAGGGAAACCTTGTCCAGGAAAACCTTGTCCTGGGAATCCTTGTCCTGGGAAACCTTGTCCAGGAAAACCTTGTCCTGGGAATCCTTGTCCTGGGAAACCTTGTCCAGGAAAACCTTGGCCTGGTAAATGATTTCCTGGGAACCCTCCTCCAGCGTTGCTGTTGAAGAGAATTGAACAAAATTATTCACGCAGAAACAGTCGAGTAATGAAAGTATTTTTCCTGGCTGCTAAACTATAAATACTTGGCCGTTGGTACTGAGTATTATTTACAAGAAAACGTTATTTCGTGTAAATACAAAGAGCTACAACACACGTAATTTTCAAATTTCAAAAGTTATTTAAAAATTCAAAATGACGTCTTACGAAACCATTGATCATGGAAATAAATTCAAGATACAAAGTTATCTGGGAATAGAAAAAAATATCATCTAAATTAACTCAGTGGGGGGTCCTAAATTAAGTCGCCAGACATTTATGATAAACTATAATTGACAGAAATTTCCAGTATTTACCAGAGAAAAAAATCTTAATTACTTCACGAAGGTTTTAAATCAGCTAGATATACTCACTGAAAGGCAAAAGTGTCCAGATCTGATATGCGAGTATCCATGAGTTCACTGAGTTCCGAGAGTTCAGCGAGTTCATCACCAGTGACCAGCGCACACATCAGCAGACAGATGGCTGCCAAGACCTTCATCTGAAAAAGGTGGACTTTCGTTATCTGTTGATCATGAAGGTTAATTCTAGGTGAGGATTTGATTCTCTTTACGATTTAATGTCCAGAAAGAAGGGCAATACGTTACCCTTGTGTAGCCAAGGTCCGTGAACACCAACGGCGAAAAGGCGAAAATATTCAATGGAGATGACCTTTTTGTTTTTTGGAGGCTGGAGGATTGTAAGTCATGAAAACAGAACTTAGAAGGCGAGGGAAATGAACACTGACCGAACCGTGCAAAGTAAGAGTTAGTAATTTTCACGGATTAGTTGTGCGAAAAGTGTCAGGACAGACGTTACTGGTGGGTCGTAGAAAAGAATTCAAATAAATAAAAAAGGCCAATTGTTATGAATGTAGATTATGTTTCACAGACTAACGAAGTAATTAAAAAGATGTATTACTTATTATATTAGAATAACAGTGATTCGAGACTTTAAATACAAGCACAACTACATTCCGTTGTGGAAATGATGCTAATGGATGTCATACAGTCGTCATTTTGTGAGTGAGTGTATGTTTGTGTGTGTGAGTGTGTGTGCCAGGATGTGTGCGCGCACGCGCGCTTGTGTACAGACCCAGATAGTATGGAATAAATAGGTTGTGTATGTGAATGAACTTTCTCTCCTAAAAAGAAATTTCATATGGAAGTTTTTTTCTTTTTGCCAATTATTTTGTATTGCAAGGGACAAAACAC